>NC_090924.1:723819447-724122293 GCF_040938575.1 Ambystoma mexicanum
TGTGCCCTGTTCCCCCCACCCCTGCTCTTGCCCCGTGTCTCCCTCCTTTTCCCCCCCACCCCCGCTCATGCTCCGTGTCTCCTCTGTTACCCCCCACCCACCGCTCATGCCCTGTGTGTCTCGTGTTTCCCCTACCCCCCGCTCATGCCCCGTGTCTCCCTCCTGTACCCCCCACCCCCTGATCATGCCGTGTCTCCCCTGCTCCCTCCCAACCCCCACTCATGCCCTGTGTCTCCCCTCTTCCCCCCACCCCCTGCTCATGCCCACATGTCTCTCCTGTTCCCCCACCCCCCGCTCATGCCCACGTTTCTCCCCTGTTCCCCCACCCCCGCTCATGCCCATGTGTCTCCCCTGTTCCCCTCCACCCCCGCTCATGCCCACGTGTCTCCCCTGTTCCCCCCCGATCATGCCCCGTGTCTCCCTACAGTTCACCCACCCCCGCTCATGCCCCGTTTGTGCCCTGTTCCCCCCAACCCCTGCTCATGCCCATGTGTCTCCCCTGTTCCCCCCCACCCCCCGCTCATGCCCACTTTTCTCCCCAGTTCCCCCCACCCCCGCTCATGCCCCGTGTCTCCCTCCTGTTCCCCCCACCCCCTGCTCATGCCCCGTGTCTCTCTCTTGTTCCCCGCACCCCCTGCTCATGCCCCGTGTTTCCCTCGTGTTACCCCCCCACACCCCGCTCATGCCCCGTGTCTCCCTCCTGTTCCCCCACCACCGCTCATGCCCCATGTCTCCGTCCTGTTCCCCCACCCCCTGCTCATTCCCCATGTCTCCCCCGTGTTCCACCCACCCCTGCTCATGCGCCGTGTCTCCCCTGTCCCCCAACCCCTGGCTCATGCCTCGTGTCTCCCTTCCGTTCCCCCCAACCCCTGCTCATGCCTCGTGTCTCCCTTCCATTCCCCCCAACCCCCGCTCATGCCCTGTGTCTCCCTCCTGTACCCCCCACCCCTGCTCATGCCCCGTGTCTCCTTCCTTTCCCCCCACCCCCCGCTCATGCTCTGTGTCTCCCCTGTTCCCCCCACCCCCTGCTCATGCCCCGTGTGTGCCCTGTTACCCCCCACCCCCCGCTCATGCCCTGTGTGTGCCATGTTCCCTCTCACTCATTACCCGTGTCTCCCTCCCATTCCCCCCACCCATGCCCCGTGTTTTCCCTGCTCCCCTCACCCCCGCTCATGCCCTGTGTCTCCCTCCTTTTCCCCCACCCCCTGCTCATGCCCCGTGTGTGCCCTGTTCCCCCCATCCCCCGCTCATGCCCACGTGTCTCCCCTGAACTCCTCCACCCCCCGCTCATGCCCCGTGTCTCGCTCCTTTTCCCCTCCAACCCCTGCTCATGCCCTGTGTCTCCCCTGTTCCACTCCACCCCTGCTCATGCCCATGTGTCCCCCTCCTTTTCCCCCCCACCCGCCGCTCATGCCCACGTGTCTCTCTCTTGTTCCCCCACCCCCTGCTCATGCCCTGTGTCTCCCTCCTTTTCCCCCACCCCCTGCGCATGCTGTGTGTGTGCCCTGTTCACCCCCACCCGTGCTCATGTCCATGGGTCTGCCCTGTTCCCCCCCACCCCCCGCTCATGCCCACTTGTCTCCCCTGTTACCCCCCACCCCCGCTCATGCCCCGTGTCTCCCTCCTGTTCCCCCCACCCCCCGCTCATGCCCAGTGTCTCTCTCTTGTTCCCCGCACCCCCTGCTCATGCCCGTGTTTCCCTCGTGTTACCCCCCACCCCCGCTCATGCCCCGTGTCTCCCTCCTGTTCCCCCCACCCCCGCTCATGCCCCATGTCTCCCTCCTTTTCCCCCCACCCCCTGCTCATTCCCCATGTCTCCCTCCTGTACCCCCCACCCCCGCTCATGCCCCGTGTCTCCTTCCTTTCCCCCCACCCCCCGCTCATGCTCTGTGTCTCCCCTGTTCCCCCCACCCCCTGCTCATGCCCCGTGTGTGCCCTGTTACCCCCCACCCCCCGCTCATGCCCTGTGTGTGCCATGTTCCCTCTCACTCATGCCCCGTGTCTCCCTCCCGTTCCCCCCACCCATGCCCCGTGTTTTCCCTGTTCCCCTCACCCCCCGCTCATGCCCTGTGTCTCCCTCCTTTTCCCCCACCCCCTGCCCCGTGTGTGCCCTGTTCCCCCCATCCCCCGCTCATGCCCACGTGTCTCCCCTGAACTCCTCCACCCCCCGCTCATGCCCCGTGTCTCGCTCCTTTTCCCCTCCAACCCCCGCTCATGCCCTGTGTCTCCCCTGTTCCACTCCACCCCTGCTCATGCCCACGTGTCCCCCTCCTTTTCCCCCCCACCCGCCGCTCATGCCCACGTGTCTCTCTCTTGTTCCCCCACCCCCTGCTCATGCCCTGTGTCTCCCTCCTTTTCCCCCACCCCCTGCGCATGCCCTGTGTGTGCCCTGTTCACCCCCACCCGTGCTCATGTCCATGTGTCTGCCCTGTTCCCCCCCGCCCCCCGCTCATGCCCACTTGTCTCCCCTGTTCCAACCCACCCCCGCTCATGCCCCGTGTCTCCCTCCTGTTCCCCCCACCCCCCGCTCATGCCCAGTGTCTCTCTCTTGTTCCCCGCACCCCCTGCTCATGCCCGTGTTTCCCTCGTGTTACCCCCCACCCCCGCTCATGGCCCGTGTCTCCCTCCTGTTCCCCCCACCCCCGCTCATGCCCCATGTCTCCCTCCTTTTCCCCCCACCCCCTGCTCATTCCCCATGTCTCCCTCGTGTTCCACCCACCCCTGCTCATGCGCCGTGTCTCCCCTGTCCCACAACCCCCGATCATGCCTCGTGTCTCCCTTCTGTTCCCCCCAACCCCTGCTCATGCCTCGTGTCTCCCTTCCATTCCCCCCAACCCCCGATCATGCCCCGTGTCTCCCTCCTGTACCCCCCACCCCCACTCATGCCCCGTGTCTCCCTCCTTTCCCCCCACCCCCCGCTCATGCTCTGTGTCTCCCCTGTTCCCCTCACCCCCTGATCATGCCCCGTGTGTGGCCTGTTACCCCCCACCCCCCGCTCATGCCCTGTGTGTGCCATGTCCCCCCCACTCATGCCCCGTGTCTCCCTCCCGTTCTCCCCACCCATGCCCCGTGTTTTCCCTGTTCCCCTCACCCCCCGCTCATGCCCCGTGTCTCCCTCCTTTTCCCCCACCCCCTGCTCATGCCCCGTGTGTGCCCTGTTCCCCATCCCCTGCTCATGCCCACGTGTCTCCCCTGTTCCCCCCACCCCCGCTCATGCCCACGTGTCCCCCTCCTTTTCTCCCCCACCCGCCGCTACCACGTGTCTCTCTCTTGTTCCCCCACCCCCTGCGCATGCCCTGTGTGTGCCCTGTTCACCCCCACCCCCCGCTCATGTTCACGTGTCTCTCCTGTTCCCCCTCACCCCCGCTCATGCCCTGTGTCTCCCTCCTTTTCCCCTCCACCCCTCTCATGTCCACATGTCTCCCCTGTTCCCCCCACCCCCCCTCATGTCCACATTCTCCCCTGTTCCCCCCCACCCCCCGCTCATGCCCCATGTCTCCCTACTGTTCCCCCCACCCCTCGCTCATGCCCCTTGTCTCCCTCCTTTTCCCCCCATCCCCTGCTCATGCCCCTTGGCTCCCCTATTCCCCCCACCTCCGGCTCATGCCCCGTGTCTCTCTCCTTTTCCCCCCCACCTCCCACTGATGCCCAGTTGTTTTCTCTTAATACACCCCGCCTTCTCTTTCCATGGTGGCCATCTTGGTTAAACATTTTCCTTCCTAAACCGGGACGCCGCAGGCGTCCCGGTTTGGGAAGAAAAATATTTTTTTTACCACCTGGGTTCCCACTTTGAGGACCTAAGATGCTAGTGGTCTTCATCTATTGAAAAGGATGTTATGGTTAAGTTGCACTAATAAAAACCTATGAAATTCAATAAAAAATCTTTGTTAAAGGGACTTTATGGTTAAGTTGCACTACTAAAAACCTATGAAATTCAGTGAAAAAACACATGTCCAGAGTATGTAGAAGCAGAGTAGGAATGCAGCAGAATGTGCAGTCTCCTGCAGTCAGCGTGTCAGTGTGTCCCGTGAGATCTGCAGTATGTCAGCTGCTTTCATTCCTGGAGGTTGGCCCATTTTTACAAAACCACTTTCCATAGCGAAACGTGGCATAGTCTGTGCACAGTCTCCCGCAGCCGGTCAGTCTGCGTGGGAAGCAAAGCAGCCCAACTCCTTGTACTTGGACCCACGGTTATTAGACCGGCAGGAAGGCCGATACAGCAAAACACACCGCATATGGACAACTGGATAGGGTGCCAAGCTGCCTGTGAGTTAGCCCAGTGGAACATGTATCTTTGCTTCAGTTGCTAATTCTGAACGCAAATCTCTTAAATCTCGAGGGTGGGGGGGAGAGATGGACTAAGGCGGCTCCTTAAGCCACTGGGTGGACCCTGCCTTCTGAGTCAACCTTCACATTAAACGCTTTGCTGGATTTACGTGTCTGGTTTTACCTCTGATGGTGTGCTGTCCCCTCCGAGTTTTTTGCACCCACTTGCTACAAATACATTTGGACTGGATTGATGAATAATTGAGAACCCATCTTTTCTGTGAACATTATCGCCTGTCTGTCTAACGGGGTGCAAGAGCCCTGTGAGTGCTCTCTCCTTCTTGACAGCTAGGCCCCTATTATTGATAGATAGTGGATAGTGGAGTTTACTAACCTCACTAGGTCTGTAGCCAGGAAACCAGCTCTTACGTGGTGGATCCCAAGCAAATGAGATTATTGAAACTCTGACTTTCTAGCTTTGTTCTCCACACCCTCTGCCCCGTGACTGGGCAAACTTCTTTATACACATTTTTTTTAAGTCTCATAATCTTTGGGTAAATACTGCTGGTTAGTGCCTTTGGCTACCGAGGCTATTGATTGGTTATCGCCTGCATTGTTCAACTTTGTTTGTTGTGATTTATGATCATCAATCAATTATGTTGTTTTCTTCGTATTTTAATATTTTATTAGGACCACTGGTTTTAATCATGCTAATTATTCTCCTGTGTGTTTTTGTATGCATGTATATGATGACATTTTAAGGACGTCCTTTTGCACCTGCACTTGTACTTGCAATCGCGCTTTACTTAGCACTTTTGGTACACACTCTCTTCTAGTTTATATAAGTTATATAGCTAGTTGCCATAGCTATTCCATACTTGCTAACACTATGTCTAAGTGCAAAGCCAAAGACTTACTATTGGCTGTGAATAAAACTAAAAAAAGTCCAGCCAGGTGCCCATTCAAGTAATAGGTATGGTGGACTAAACTCTGAATGACTACCTGAAACAGATGGCTGGTAAAATGAAAGAACGCATTCAGAGCACAGAAAAGGCAATTGAGGTCGCCATCTCTCACACAAGTGACCGAGATCATACTGTTATCATTCCCCTCACCAAACCGCAGTCCCCCTAGTTTATCCCAATGCCTCAATTGTAGTTTTAATGCTAGTGAACAAGTGATGGTAGCCCAGCCTGGGCCGGGCACATTGGGCCAGGAATCTCTGTTTGTTGAACCGAATCTGGGGGTGCATGACAGGTGGGGGGAGGGGGCAGTGCCGCATTCCGCAGTGTCAAATTCTATTGAAAATTCAATGGATTCAGTCTCCAGTGACTTTAAAATATTGGAAGAGTTCCTGGACCAAAAGCTGACCCCTGTCCTCTCGGGTATCACCCTACTTAAAAACTCCTTCAGTACATTTCTCTGTATTATTGGTGAGCTAATCAGGGGGTTAAAGAGTGACGTTGAGGCCTTTGGGGCATTCAGAAAATTACACTTATATAAATAATAGAAAACACTTTTTGTAAAAAGCTACTCGGTATTCCAAATTCAGTTCTCAATTTTACCGTACACAAGGAACTGGTAATCCCGCATATAGGTGGTGACTGGCAGACAACCCCACTATCACATTGGTTGGCACTTTGGTCTAACCCAAGAGCTAACCTAATGCATCTATTATCAAAAACTTGCTCCAGATTTTATCGTGGAATAAAATACCCTGGCTGAATTTTATCTCTACGTGTTTGTCACAATTGAATGCCCAAAGCTTACAGTGCCCATCTGTGCTTGTAACTCCCGCCATATCAAATAAATAGAAGCAGATGTTTCTTTCCATTGTTGTGGCCAATAGGGAAACATCTGGGCTCACAGTTGAATCAAATAGAAAACACCTGCTTGTTTTAGCTGTAAATGGTATCCAGTCCTTCGTTCTGCTCAGCAATAAGATAACAAATCATCGAGCATTGACTAGGGCTCGTTTTATACCTAAGGGCGATTACTAAAAACTGGCTGAGTGATCAACAGTGTACAGTCTGTCTGGGGTGTAATGGGCCAGAAGAAGATCTTTTGCCTTTTGTTTTATTTTGCCCTTTTACTATGAAATTAGAAAGAGGACTATTTTCCCACTCCTCAGAGATGTTAGTTTCACTCAACCTCAACCTGCTTTGATATTCTTGCTATGGACAGAAACCATGCTAGTCGCATGGGGCTACTTAGAATTTCTCTGAAAATCCTGGTACCGAAGGAAACATCTGCTTGAGGGCAAAGTTTGAAATTGTATTTTAACTCAATTTTAAATGTGTTCATATAGTAATTTTATTTTGTCTGTTGATTATTATTGATGTATTGTTGTAATGTTGTTCTGTATGTTTGTATATGGATTGTTTTTATTCGAATAAACTTTGATTATGCAGCACAATGGGGGAATGCAATATCAGCCAAAATATCACGGGGAACAGACTGATTACTATGCTCAGGACCAGACACAACGACAAGGACAGACACCGAATGCATACACACAGTCTTACAAACCAATGACCCAGACACCACAAAGGCAGATGCCAGCACAACCATATCCACAAGCACCACATGTATCACAGATGCAGAATAATATGTAGCCACTGTATTCGGCACAGCAAGGCGATGGGACACAGATGGGCCCAGACTTCATGGGAATGACCCCCATTTGGAAACTAGCAGGGACTACAGTGGGGGAAACCCATTCACAGGGAACAGAATGATTTAATATGCTGTGATATGATATGATATTTTACTTGTATTGCACCCATACACAAGTGTTTTAGAGCGCAACAAGGCAAGGGAGGGGAAACAAGGGAGGACAATACAACAATCTTTCTAGGCCCTTTGGCATTGAGAATGTGCAAGTGCAGGGGAGAGGGAAGGGGGAAGTGTGAGGGGCGGGGAGTGGGGTGGAAATTGCTGAACATGTGATAAAACAATAGGTAGTGCGGCCAGCAGGTGGTAAGTGCGGGAATAAGGTGTAGACAACAGGAGTCTGATATGTGCTGGAAGGGGACTGTAGGTTGCAGATACAGACCCAAGTGCAGGGGTTGCCATGAGACAGTGCGGGTGTGTGGCTGGGAGGGCAGGGATCTGGGCCTGAAATCAGAGGGTAACCAGGTACCAAGTGCCAAAGTAGACAGATTAGCAGGGGAGAAGAAGAGTGAAGGCAGAAGCAAAGAGGAAGGTCTTGGGATGCTTCTGGTACTGAAGATGGTTCTCCTCAGGTTTCAGCGAGGCAGGGAGGCTGTTCCAGAGGGAGGCCCAAGCCGAGGAAAGGGATAAACCCCCAACTTGTTGCTTGGAGAAGCGACTGACCCTGAGGGAGTTGGAGGAGAAGGAGCGAAGAGCTCGAGTAGGAATGTATTTATGGAGGGAGAGTTGAAGGTATTATGGACCTAGGCCCCAGAAAGCCTTGTCTACAATGCAAAGGGTCTTGAATTTAATCCTTGCAGCCACTGGGAGCCAATGAAGAGATTTCAGGGCTAGAGAGAGTCCTGTTCTGGATGAGCTGCAGGGGACCTAGCGTGGTTGCAGGCAGAATTAGAAAGAGGATGTTGCAATAGTCCAGTCTAGAGAAAACCAGAGCTCTGGAGACAGTAAGCTTCTAGGGGAAGGAGAGGAAAGGAAGAATACCTCTGGTAGTTAGACTTTTTTGAGACGTCAGAGATGTGAGGAGAAAAGGAAAGAGTGGAGTCAAAGATGGCCCAGAGGTTCTTAGCCTCACAAATGGGAGCAGGGAGAGGGCCAAGGGAGGCTGGCCAGAGAGTGACAGGAAAAGAAGGTGCAGGTGTGCTGTTGAGCAGGATCTCTGTCTTACTGGCATTAAAGGAGAAGTTGTTGGCGGGCCACCACTCCTGAATTGCAGACAGACAGGCGGAGATTTGAGAAGGAGAAGAGGTGGCAGAGGGGAGCCTGAAAACAAGTTGGGTGTCATCCATGTAGCATTGAAAGTTTGAGCAGAGAGCAGCAATGCAGTGGGCGAGTGGAGCCAGGTATTGGTTGAAGAGCCAGAAAGAGAGGTTAGACCCCTGGGGGACACCAAAGGTAGAAAGTGAGATAGAAGAAAGGAAGGACCTAAGGTGGAACTAGGAAGGTCAGTTGGAGAGGAAGAAGGTCAGCCAGGCCAGGGCCTGATCAGTGATACCCAGATTATCATGGAGGCGATTGAGCAGGACGACATGGTTGACCATGTCAAGGGCAGAAGAAAGATCAAGTAGGATGAGGACAGATGGGATATTAGAATTAAGGTTGGAGAGCAGGTCTTCACAGGTCTTCAGGAGAGCAGTTTCCATACTTCCGGCAGATCTGAAGCCAGATTGATGGTCATGGAGACAACCAACAGAATCAGCATGAAGATTAAGCTGGGAGATGTTGTTAGGCAGAAACCTGTGCAGTTCCCTTAGAGAACACTGCAAAATATTTAGGACTACAGGTGTTAGCAGTAAACCCACTTGGTAGCAGTCTGTACCACCCAGATTTACCTGGTAGCTGAGGCTGAGCAGTCAGACTTCTCTCAAAAAGAGTTAGGCAGTATGCAAAGTATACACAATAGGCACTCAGACACACCTATACAAGCAAACACTGACCAGAGCTTTGGTATCAAAGTATATAATTATTTATTTAAAAACACACTGTTTGAAACACGCCAGCACTTTATTGTAAAATATTCTAAACACAGTTACTATTGTAATATATACACTCCTTTTTCCTTAGCAGATAAGTCACAGTAAAACACCACTTATTTTCATACAGAGGTGAGCGCTTAACTAGATGGCACTCCAATACGTTTGTGACAAAGGGAGGGAAAAAGACAGGATATGGAAAAGGTACACCACTCTAAGGTTCAGGAACACTGTTAGCAAGGCAGAAGAGCAAAAGTCACTGGTGAGCCAAAGTCCAAAGGCTGGGCCCACTCTTAGAGAGAGCAGAGCACACATGCGCCCAAGATCACACAGTTACACTAGGCTTAGAAAGTCTTGCAGAGGGTTCAAAAAGAGTTTAGAGAGGCTTTAGGAAAGTTTAGCCAGGGTGTCCCAGGCTAACCCAGGTTCGAAAGCCGGGGGCTAAATCTACCCCGTACAGTCGGTAGCAAGGGAAGCCAGGCGGGACACGGTACCTTAAGTGGGAAGGATCCTCCAGCTGTGGCAGTGGCTCCTGGCAGTGGGTGCAAGTTGTGTTGTCATCCAGGGGAAGAGAAGATCTCGACTTGGAGGAAAGGTGAAGGTTGTTGCACTACCAGGGAAGAAACCAGCCGCGGAGTTTTCCGGTTAAAGGTGGTACCTTGGTTCGCGGTCGTGGTAAAGCGTAGTATCCCGGTTGCCGGGGTGCTTGGCACAGGCAAGGCGGCCACGAGGTACGTCGGGAAGGTGAAAAGACGGTGAAATTGGTTATCCCCACCAGTCAAAGGAAGAAGACTCTCCGGCGGGAGATCTCCTCTGTCGTTGGGAAAAGTGGTGAGACGGTCCAGCAAGGCTCCACCGGTGGTGGCGTCATGGCAGGTCGGCTCAGCTTCTCCCTCATCGGATTCTTAGGTCCTGTGGCGACTTCTGAAGTTCCAGTCCCCAAAGCCCTGCTTTTATGCAGAAAACCCCCATTCACTCAGCCTAGCTGTCACTCAAACATGCTAAGTGGTGAGCCGGCCGGCTCACCACTTGGGCCAATTAGGACGGAGTACGACTTCAGTTGCCTAGGCAACTCAGTCCAGGGTGCCTAAATCCCCCTCCATCCCTCCTAAGTACCCCAGACAGAGTGGCACCACTTTGGAGGGCTTCTGTGGGGAAGCCCGCCAAAACGTGGAACAAAGGGCTCGACTTGGGTTGGAGTCACAGAAGAGAACACAAACGCCATTTTAGAATCAAGTTTTGGCAGAAAATACCAACTGGAGAATTAATATTAATTAAATAAACCGGCGGTATGTTCAAAACTACTGTAAATAAATAAATAAAGATAGTAGCCTAAAACAATGGGAAATCCCATAGGAAAATATTTGCGGTTGAATATAAAAAGTACTATCCACTGCCACCAGCTAAAACTCGATCAGGGGGGATGGAGACGTGCCCCCTCGACTAACAGACCCCGGGGCAATTGAATTGCCCCAGCCAGTACGTCCACAATATGATGGTTGGTACTGGTTCTGTTCAGAATTTAAGACTAGTAAAGTCAATGGTGACTTTTCATGCCCTGGGAGACAGTAGTCATTCCCAGGGTATAGAGTCTATACTGGGGGGTCACTATGACACCCCTGTGTTACTGCACTGAGGGTGCTGTGTAACACATATCACAAAAACACATGAACACCTATGGGGTAAAAGACCCCATAGCCCATTAAGCACATCTAGATTCAAAGAAACACACTCAAATCATGCCCAAAAGTGAGGGTAAAAGAGTCTCACTCTTGGCAGGAGAAAAAAATAAACCCCAAAAAATCCAGCAAAGCTGCTGGGGGACTCACTAGGTTAGGAAATTCAGCCTAAACAGAGAATTCTCCCTAACAGATGTCCAGCTTCTCCAGGAGTTTGCCCAGGGGATGAGTGCTAGCGATTGGGCGATAGTTAGCCGGGCAAGATGGGTTGGCTGTGGAATTTTTGAGAAGAGAGTGCACAAGAGAGTGATTCCGAGGGGAGGGGAAGGTTCCAGAGGTGAAGGAGTTGTTGCAGAAGTGAGCCAGAGCAGGAGTCAATGTGTCCTTGATGGTTTTGTACGAACAGGGAAGAACCTGTTTTGACAAGACTTTCATAGATCGGACATGTCTGGAAATCTTGTCAGGGGAGTATAGAGGAAAAGATGAAAAATAGGGAGGAGAGGCAGCTGCAGGGGGGCCAGAGGTATCAGAGAGAGAAGGAGGAGGAGGAGGAGAGGACGAGAGTGTGGACAGGATGTCCTGGATTTTTTATTCCAATGTCTTAATCAATGGAGCGTTGCAGGTCCGGGTGTCGACGGCATGGGGTCAAGCGGCCCTCGCTTCTGGGCAACACGGCTTCGACGGGCCACCAGTGGTTATAGCAAACCTGCGAACCCTGGTTGACGATGGTAGACAGAATGTCTGGTGCTTCTCTTCGTTCTCCTCGGCTGTCGCCGTCTCCGGCTTGCAGCCTGTCGAGGGTGTGACTTCCAGGTAGCTTCGGCGAAGATTAGCAGTGCTTGATGGTCCCTCGGAGCTCAGGAAGAGGGAGCCTAACTAGGTCCTCTCTCGGATCAGTCCTTGATGAACTCAACAGCTTTCAGATTGGGTCGAAGCAAATGCAGCAGCAGATCTTCTTCTTCCAGCTGGGCTTCAAGGATAAGCATCAAGTATCAACTTCAGCTTCTGAACAGCGTCAGTTTCGATGTCAGTTTCAACTTCAGCTTCTGAATGATTTCTAGCAGTGAGAGGCCCCCAGATATACTGTTCTGTCTCTCATTCATTCTGCTGGGTCACACTCAGGCAACCAATCACTCAGATGGGCATTCAGCAGTCAGTCAGCCAATCAGGCATACAGTGAATTTAGGCCATTCTGCTCCCTCTCAGACACTCACAACAAGGAATGTGTATTGGGACAAGTATCCAGCCATTCAACACTACACACCTGGAAGTCAATCACCTATTAGGATCACGGCAATCTGGCTTCCGCCCTCTTCATGGTACGACAACAGCCTTAATAGACCTCAAGACCCAAATTGACGAGTTAAAGGACAATGGGAAAAAAGCTATGACCTCCTTGACCTATCTGCAGCCTTCGACCTGGTGGATCATGCAGTTTTAGGCAACCACCTTAGGTCGGCTGTCCATTTCTCCAGTGATGCCTTTCTAGCTAACCATAATATGAGAGTCTACTACTCCCCCTCAGCATCCGCTGACGTCATACAAATGTCCAGCGGCGTACCTCAGGGATCCTGTCTCTCACCTACCTTGTACAACATTATTACTAAGCCTTTGTTCGACAAGTTGGACAGATTGGGTGTCACCTACACAAATTATGCAGATGACACCCAGATCCTCATTCCCCTTTCGGGCAACTTTCTCGAGGACACGGCCTTAGTAAATAAGATATACCTCCTCATTCAGGTATGCATGGCATCCCATGGCCTCTGCCTGAATGACAACAAAACCGAGATACTGATCCTAGGCTCAGAGACGAACCTCAAAAAACTTAGCCCTAGCTATGCCTCCTTCAATATTGATAATAACCCGATCAAGGTGATGCCCGTAGTGAAAACTTTAGCCTTCTACCTTGACTCCACACTTACCCTTAAGAAACAAGTTAACTCACTAGCATCCAAAACAGCTTACACCCGCAGACTCATCCGTGCCTGCAGACCATTTCTCTCCGAAACTAGTTGCATTACGCTGGCCAATGCAATTATAATATCCAGACTGGATTATTGCAATGCCTTGTATTCGGGAGCTAACAAATACATCACTGACAAAATCCAAAGACTGCAAAATAATGCCCTAAGAGCAGCCCTGAATATTCCTAACAGAGAGCACATCTCTAAATTCAGAAGAGATGTCCACTGATTAAAAATAAACAACAGGATCCTCCTTAAAACAGTCTCACTCACGTCTAAATGCCTGAACAACTTAGCAACACCATATCTCTCAGAAAGAATAAATAAAAGACTCACTACATGCCCCAGGAGGTCTGCCAATGCCAGATCCCTAGATTCAAAGGCACCACAGCTGGTGGCGCCACTTTCCCGGTCAAAGCAGCGCAATTCTGGAATGCACTTCCCTTAGCTCTTAGAATGGAACAACCCTACCCTAAATTTAGATGTAACGTTTTAAACTGGCTACGATCAAATGACTCCTAACTCGCTCCGTCCTGTACTAAGACTGCACCTGCTACCTGATACCTGTTATGCCTACCACACTCAATATATTTGCTACCCACTGCATTATTCGACTGTAATATGTAATATGTAACCCCCAGTCTCCACCACTTATTGTAACCTGGAAGTGGCACTAAATTTATATTTCCTGTATGTATGTACCTAACTTGTTTGCAACTAAGCTTTAAGTCTATTTGTCCTGTTTGCTTCCAGCTACCCAAGGGTTTGGTGTGCATTACCACATAAACAAACAAACAAACAAACAAACAAACACTGCATTCATACCAGTTTCGGGCAGGGCTGTCTCAGTCATTGGGCCTCATTACAAGGTTGGAGGCAAGTTATGGTCCTTACCGGCATGGAGCAAATACTGTGTCCATGTAGCCTAGAGCCTGCTATTAGAGGCCTATTCTGACTTCGCGGGCATGAGCTTTGCGCCATACCGGTAATGACCTTGCCGCCATGCCGCAAAAGACCCCAAAATCGCCCTTAGCGGCATCGAGTAAAGTGCAGATAGCACCACCGCCATCCATGCCTCCGGCAATAGCGGTGACCGCTATTAGCGGTGACCGCTAATACAGGCCACCACTAATAGCGGTGACCACAAATAGGCGGAACCGGAAGTAGCGTCACCGCACAGGAACGGGAAAGAGCACGGCGGCCATCTTGAAAAACACAATCCATTGCCATCCTCTGCACCCAGGATCCACATCACCACCACACCTGTCCCAAAACAAACCAGCAGCATATTACAATGCCCAAGGCCCTTAAAAAAGGTGCTGCGCGCATGCGCAAGGAGCACTTCTCAGAAGAAGAGCTCAACATGCTTGCTGACACCTTGGCAGAAAATGGGGATGTCGTGTTTTCCAATGACATGTGCCAACCTGCACTGTTGCGCAAAAAAGAAATCTGGGCGGAGGTGGCGCGTAAAGTGAGTGCAGTTGGCACCACCCCGTGCACAGTCAAAGATGTCCGGAAGCGCTGGGATGACCTGCGGCTACGCGTCCGGAATATCATCTTGACAAACCGTAGCCAGGGAATGGCAACAGGTGGAGGAGGTGGCTCACCAATAAAGATGACTCGCTGGGAGGAGACTTGTGCGAGCACCATCGGAATGGAGGCGATTGAGGGAGTGGGGATGTGGAGCGAGGAGCCCCATCATTGGCTGATGCAGGTAGGTGTCCCAAATAAACCAGTGTAATGGTAACCATGAAGATGTCCCCCCGAACTGACAGTGTAATGATGGGTTACCAGTCAAATGGTCGAAAACATTTGATCGACAGACAATTTGGTCGACACCATTTGGTCGAATGCCAAATGGTCGAATTTTTATTTATTTTTTTTTTACCCATTTTTTGGTTTTTTTTTGGGGGGTCCCCCCCCCCCAACCCACTTTTTTTCTTTTTTATTTTTTTCCCCACACGAAAACCAACAAAACACATATATAAAAAAAAAAAATTCAACCATTTGGCATTCGACCAAATGGTGTCGACCAAATTGCAGTCGACCAGTTTGTCGTCGACCAGTTGACTGGACACCGTAATGATGCAAAGCAGGGGCCACCAGACACATGACAGCACCATCTTGTCCACATGCATGATGCACCCCATACATGTGTCAGCCCAGATGCATCCATGCATGACCCACCCAAAAGGCAAGCAACCCGTATGTCACTGCTCCAACGGCAAATAACCCCCATTCCATAGAAATGCTGCTACCCCAATTCATGCCTGATGCACATACACCCATCACTAATCCTCTCCCTCTCTTCATCCCCCATAGGCACACAATCTGACAGCCATGAACATGACCCCAGGGAGCAGCCTGCGACACCAGTCAAGAAGTCCAGGGGCATGGAGGGAGCAAACAGGCCCTCAACATCAAGGGCAAGAGTGAAACCAGCACTACCTCAGAAGCCCCACACAACTGCAGAACCTACAACACCAATGTGCAATATGCCCACCACCACAGCACCCATGCCAGCCACCACCACACAGGAGCCAGTGGCTGAAGGCACTGTATCCACTGCCAGCAGTACTGTCGGAGAGGCAGCTGCCACAGCAGCCATGTCAGATAATGAGGCACAAATGTATTTTGTATTTATTAAGTTTATATAGCGCTTTACACCAAAGCGCTGCACATTTCAACAACAGGATACATTTAACATAGTCTGACACCTGGCACACCTACCGCTACAGGCCCCCTGCAGTCACCCCATCTCTCCCCACCCAGCATACACAATACCAGCAGCCATGAGCTGTCTGCTGTGGAGTCATGGGCAGGGAGCCTCAGCCCCGCGACGAGCATGCATGAAGCACCAACCATGTCACATGCACCTTCAACATCCATCAGTGTCCAGGACAGGCAAGAGGAGATCAGGGCAATCCAACAGCGCCAGGAGGAGCTGACAGGGCTGGTGACCCAGCACATCATCGAATGCGGCCAGGCAAGGGACGATAACAGGGAATGCGCAGCGTCCCTCAAATCTGCCATTGAGTCCACTTCCAAAGACATATGCAATGAAATGGCGGCTGTGAGGCAGGTCCTCACCCACATGGTGGCAACATTGGAGGCCCTGTGTCCCGCATAGGTGGTTGAACAACCTGGCACCTCCTCAAATGCCAGCTCCACTCAGACCAGCCCCCTGCGTAGGTCTGGGCGGAACTTGCACAGGTCGGACAGGGCCCACCTGGTGCTGGCAGTGGACAAGGGGTGTAGGTGCAGCATGCCATTCAGAACTCCTTAAGACTAATGATGCATGCGAGTGCACACCATGTGTGGGGAAGTTCAGGGGGGAGGGGGAGAGGGTGTGTGGGGAAGTTCAGGGGAGGGGGAGGGGGGAGAGGGTGTGTGGGGAAGTTGAGGGGGGAGGCAGAGGGGGGAGAGGGTGTGTGGGGAAGTTGAGGGGGGAGGGGGGAGAGGGTGTGTGTGGAAGTTGAGGGGGTAGGGGGTGAGGGTCTGTGGGGTGGAGGGCTTGTGCATATTCTATGTTATATTTCTTCAATACACCTGTTGTGAAATGAGAGTTCACATGACCGGACATTGCTTATTGTGTACGTGTGCTTTATCGGTGAACAGTGTACAGTGTCCATGTCCCTGACACACCCAGTGCCCTGAGTCCCACCTCCATGGCACACTCCGCATCCATGTGTGCTAGAAACATTGGTTAATCAAAGTCTGCCGCACGGCACGTCCCTCCTGTGCATCGCTACCTCCCTGAAGTGCAGCCCCATCTACACCCTCCTCATCCCCATCGTCAGGTGGTTGCAGTTCAGTGTGAGGGGGCAGAGGCACATTCCGTCTGATGCACATATTGTGTAGCATGACACATGCCATGATGATCTTGCCCACCTTCTCATGCCTGTACAGGAGTGCCCCACCAGACCTGCTGAGGCAGTGAAACCGTGTCTTCAAAACGCCAAATGTCTGCTCAAGTACCACACGGGTATGTGTATGCACACGATTTTAGTCCTCTTCGTGCCTGTTCTGTGGGTTCCGGACAGGGGTAAGGAGCGACCTCTTCAAGGGATAGCCAGCATCACCTGCATGTGTGCAACAATGGTTATGTGTAAGTGATTACATCAAATGTGACCTGTATCAATGACACAATAGCATGCATTTATTTCCTATTTGCATCCACATATCCATGCATGAATAGAGCCACATAAAGTAACTGCAATGTGTGAATTCATCTGATCGACAGGTGTGCGTGGCATCGTCTACTGGGCACAGGGGTGTCCTATTCCTTATGAGTACGCATGCACTTTGGTAGTCCAGGCTGGTTGTTCCCATGATCTAGGTGATGTGTAGTCAATCGTATGCTTACATCCTGTCACCGTTGATGGCAGACTCTTGATGATCTCACTTTGCACGACAGATGTTGCCATGCTGTTATGCTGGACCTCTGTTGGTGTAGGATTGGGTTCATGTATTTTGCCCTCATGTGACTCCTTTGTACGCAGTAATGGACAACTGTCCTTTTTGATGATGGAATTTGGTCCTGTGCATTGGCCATAGTAAATGCTTGTCGCAGCATTGTGTTGCCGGGGCTACGGTCTGATTATGTGCAGTGTACATGTTGATGGCTATGGAATGGTTGGAGCACTGCCTCATTTTCATAGTAGGGCAGCTTATGTCTTGCACTTTGGTATCAGGTGTGAGCTCCAGTCTGGCCTGATGTGGGGTATGAGCATGGTCCATCCTCTCAGGTACTCTCAGCTAGGTGAAGTATGGATCTCCCACCCATCTCAGCCAGGTGAAGTATGCATATCCCCCCCCCATCTCAGCCAGGTGAAGTCTGCATCTCTCCCCCACCATCTCAGCCAGGTGAAGTGTGCATCTCTCCCCCCCATCTCAGCCAGGTGAAGTATGCATCTCTCCCGCCCCATCTCAGCCAGCTGAAGTATGCATCTTCCCCCCATCTCAGCCAGGTGAAGTATGGATCTCCCACCCCATCTCAGCCAGCTGAAGTATGCATCTCCCCCCCATCTCAGCCAGGTGAAGTCTGCATCTCTCCCCCACCATCTCAGCCAGGTGAAGTGTGCATCTCTCCCCCCCATCTCAGCCAGGTGAAGTATGCATCTCTCCTGCCCCATCTCAGCCAGCTGAAGTATGCATCTCCCCCCCATCTCAGCCAGGTGAAGTATGCATCTCTCCCCCCCATCTAAGCCAGGTGAAGTATGAATCCCCCCCATCTCATCCAGGTGAAGTATGCATCTCTCCCCCCAATCATCTCCCCACATCATGCTGCCATGAGCTTGACATGCAACTCACCGAGTAGCCAGGATCTTTGCGCTGCGTGTCGCTCCATGTAGCGTGGTATCATGGAGTTCCACATGACCATTGAATCATGGGTTGATCCGGGAAATCGTGCACAACAATGTGTGATGTTCTTGTTTGAGTCACATACCATTTGCACGTTGATGGAGTGGTATAATTTACGGTTGCAGTACACTACCTCCATGGCATGTGGGACCACCAATTTAACATGGGTGCAGTCGATGGAACAATGCAACCTGGGATGCCTGCCAGTGAATGGAAGCCAACTTTGGTGTTGGAGATCTCCTGGGCTGTCCGTGGTAGGAATATGTGGTCGCCTGTGTGCTTCAGGAGGGCATCGAGCACTTGGTTCAGGGTCCGTGAGAATAATGGTTGTGATATGCCATGCATCAGCCCTACTGTGTGCTGGTAGGTGCCTGTGGCCAGAAAGTGGAGTACAGACACCACCTTCAGTAGAAGGGGGATGGTGGTACGGATGTCTATGAGGCTGGCAATGTCGTTATGTATCATGTCTACAATGGTGGTGATGGTGTCCTGGTCCAGACGGTACAGGGTGTGGATCTGCTCAGGGGTTAGGCTGAATGGATTGGCTCTGATTTGAGGGATTGGGGGCTGCCTGTGTGGTGCAACTGCCTCCACTGGTGGTGCAGGCTGCGCCTGCTTCACCCTCCTTCTCCTCCTGCGTTTCCTCTGTGCTGCCTGTTGTTGTTGTTGTTGTTGCAGGAGTTCCACTGCAATCATGTCCTCCAGCCCCAACATTGCTACTAGCATTGGAATCATTTTTGTGTGTGACTGGGTGTGGGAAGGGGTGGGGAGTGCTCCTTTTGTGCTGGCCCAGTCTACATTGCCTCACCTGTGATGATTGTGTGCACCTGTGGCAGTTGGGAACACTGCACATGGCCGTTTAAGGGTGGTTCGCGATGCCGGTATTTACTCCATGACGGTAAGGTACGTTTCGGGCTTTTGTAGGCCGTTATTTGCATGTCCACCTGACTTGTGTTCAGCTCCTGTTTACACCATGCCGCTATTGCCGGCATGTAGGGTTGCATGCCGGCGCCAATGGCGCTATTAGCAGCACTGTTATTTACGGTGCCGCTAATAGCGGGTTGGCGGGTCGTAATAGACCGGAGCGGTAAGCGATGCTGGTAATCCTTTACCAGCATTGTTTTTCCCTTACCTCCTACCTCGTAATGAGGCCCATTGTGTTTCATACCCGAAACCAGACATCCCCAACATGAAGTGCATATTGGTCACACACTCCATTGACCCAGGTCCCACCCACAACATACAGTCACTGGGAAGGCTCCAGCCAGTCTGGCCTGGACTTCACTACAATACCATATAAGGAACTTCCACCCAACAGCCAGTCAGGGGGAAGGGACAGAGTCAGGGCTTCCCAGGTCTTTGGGAAAACAAGGTAACATGCAATAGAAAGCAAGAGGCCACTGGGGCCATCTTGTTTCCTATCAGGAATCAACGGATTCCAATGGCAAGACCTGGGTATCCCAAAATGGAGGATACTCTGAGTTCCTGTCAAATTCAGCATGGAGCTGCCACCAGCCCATATCCTGATCTGTGGGCCACACACAGGTGCCCAAAAACATACACTAGGGGCACAGGGTTGTACCCCCACCCATGGGTGCCATAAAGGTATCCCATGGGTCTGTACACCAAACCAAAAATAGGAAGAGCTGCACTACAGAACACAAATGAAAAAGGACTACAGGACAAAAACAGGGAGGCCCTTTCCCTCCAATGCATTTCCAACACCACAGTTGTCAGGGGGAAATATCTGAAAATTGAGTTTTCTTCGCCAAATTTTGGAATTTGCCTGGGATTGTAGGTAATAAATTCCTCTGCAATTCGCACAAGTCAGACCTCTGTGGATTCCAACTGGTGTCTTCTTTTTGGAAATGCATGGGGTTCCTTGTTTTCCTCTGACACCCAAGGCCCAAATCTGTAGGTTGTCCACAAGAGCAAAATCCTGCAAAATCTGCTCTGCCGAAGGACTTGGGGTTACCAGTGGTTTAGCCTTTTCCCTTTGTGCCCAGGTAGGTGCAACCACACATGTGAAGTACCATTTTTGTTGGCACACCTGTGGGAATGCGAGAAGGTAGGACATGTGGTGTTGGCAGCATGTTTCGGTGGGTTGGCAGGGGGAAATGTCTGAAAATTGAGCTTTTGTCACCAAATTTTGGAATTTGCCTGGGATTGTGGGTAATAAATTCTGGGGCGATTCGCGCACGTCAGACCTCTGTGGATTCCCACTGGTGTCTTCTTTTTGGAAATGCATGGGGTTCCTTGTTTTCCTTGGTGGCTTCGACACCCTAGGCCCAAATCTGTAGGTTGTCCACAAGAGCAAAATCCTGCAAAATTTGCTCTACCGAAGGACTTGGGGTTACCAGTGGTTTATCCTTTTCCCTTTGTGCCCAGGTAGGTGCACCCACACATGTGAGGATCCGTTTGCGTCGGGACACCTGTGGAAATGCAGGAAGGTAGGACATGTGTTGTTGACGGCATGCTTCAGTGGTTGGCAGGGGGAAATGTCTGAAAATTGTGGGGTTTTTTCGGCAAATTTCAGACTTTGACAGGGATTGTGGCTAATAAATTCTGGGGCAATTTCCACATGTGATACCTCTGTGGATTCCCACGTGTCTCTTCTATTCAGAAATGCATGGGGTTCCTTGTTTTCCTTGGTGGCTTCTACACCCTAGGCCCAAATATGTAGGTTGTCCACAAGAGCTAAATCCTTCAAAATATGCTCTGCCGAAAGACATGGGTTTACCATTGGTTTAGCCTTTTCCTTTTGCACCCAGGTAGGTGCACCCACACATGTGATGTACCGTTGTCATCGGGACACCTGTCGAAACGCCGGAAAGGTAATACATTTGTTGGGTTTGCTTGGTTTTCATAACGTTTTCATACATTTGCTGCTTCACTTTGTCACACAAGCCTTTAATTTCCCAAATGTGATCTACATTTGTCACTGCTTTGGGTACTATACGCTTTTGTAGTCTACACAAGTGATCTACCCCGCAAAAGGTCTGCCTGTGCTCTTTCAATAAATGTATGCTTGCCATTCCTCACTACATTTGTTTTCCTTATTTACACATGCAAAGTACGTCTGCATAAAAAAAATCCTGTGTACCATGTCTCAGTTTTTGGTTAGTGGTATTGCTTGTTTTGTGAAACATTACAAAAAATCTGTGAAGAGTCGGGGGAATTTAGCGGAGCATTGCTTTTCTCAAAACTCACAGAAGCCATTGCCTTACTTTTTTTGTCATTTTTCCAATGTTCCCCAAACTATGGAAATGATCCCTACATAGTTGTTGCCTGACCTGCGCAAAACACCTCTTCCTAAACCTGGAATTATGTCTACTTTTCAGAAATGTATACCTATTTGTCTTCCAATTCATCTTTCATACCCTCCTCTTCCATTCCGTCCGTGCATGTCCTATTGGAAAAAAGGGCAAAATCGCCTATCTCTCACAAAACAGATGGTAACCATATAAAAATATGTTTTTTGGTTTCCGCTCAACCTGTTCTTAAAAGCCTGGAAAGTGGTGAATTCAGCACAGCATACCACGTGTTCCTAGCTCTTACAAGGAAAAAAACACAGGCTTCTTTGTACATCATTTTTTGGCATTTTCTGAAAAACCCCAAAATGTTCTCCCTTTTTTGGTTATTGCCTCTCACCCCCTTACAGCAAACTAGGATTCCTTGGTGGCGCTATGACCACCTACATATGGGAAGAAAAGGGGCCATATTTGGCCACAATATCT
Organism: Ambystoma mexicanum; assembly: GCF_040938575.1. Lineage (NCBI taxonomy): Eukaryota > Metazoa > Chordata > Amphibia > Caudata > Ambystomatidae > Ambystoma > Ambystoma mexicanum. The sequence goes on from NC_090924.1 coordinate 723,841,104, forward strand.
CATGTAACAAAAATGTTACAAGGGATTGAATGACAACATACCGAAGTCATCAAAAAAACATTGGCACTTTGGGTGAAAACCCTTGGCAGTTAAGGGGTTAAAGATGCTCATTTAAAAATAAAGTGTGGCCCTTCCAAATTATAAGAGAAATAACAAATACCATCCTAGTTTTACTGATACTGTCATTTTTGTGAACACTTATCCGTTTTGAGGAGCCTGGAACACCTGTCTGAAATTATTGTTATTTAACATCAAGACGTATGTTGTTCTAGAAGGAAACTTCCTCTCACTCTTGTTAGGACTGATTTTCTATACTCCGGCCTGGTGGACAGAGGTATAGAAGGCCAACCTATATTGTGACAGGGACAACTCTGAGGAGTTGTAGCCAAACCAGTTCAAGGTAGCAGTGACGAGGGTATAGGCCATGGGTGCACAACATATGGCCCGCGGGCCAGTTGCAGCCCACCATGCTCTTTTGTCCAGCCCACGAGGCACAAACACTTTCCTAATGGAGGGCGGCCCGCAAGCAGCATCGGCCGCCCTCCATTAGGAAAGTCTTTGTTGTCTTCCGGGCCGGACAAAACACTGGCCCTTATTGGGTCAGCACACACGCACCACGTCGCTCCTACGAGCCACGTAGTGCGTGTGTGCTGCACCAATGGAGGGCCAGCACTACAGCTGGCATGGTCCATAAGGCTTGATGCCGGAAGGCATTTCAGCCTTGGACCACGCTAGCCGTAGTACGATTCCAGCGTCTTCCAGCTTACCTGCCTTCCAGCACGTCTCCGGTAAGTGGTCTGTTTGTGTTTGTTTGTCGGGTCTGTTTTGCTGTATGTTTGTGTGTGTATGTTGAAATGGGGGTAATGGGGGGATGGGGGTGGGGGGGTGGGGGTGTCGGATCTGTATGAATGTTTGGATTTGAATGTTTTTTGTGTGTATGTTGAGATGCGGGGGTGGGGAGTGTCGGATGTGTATGAATGTTTGGATTTGAATATTTTTTGTGTGTATGTTGAGATGCGGGGGTGGGGGGTGTCGGATGTGTATGAATGTTTTGATTTGAATGTTTTGTGTGTGTATGTTGAGATGCGGGGGGAGGGGGGTCGGATGTGTATGAATGTTTGGATTTGAATGTTTTTTGTGTGTATGTTGAGATGCGGGGGTAGGGGCGGTGTCGGATGTGTATGAATGTTTGGATTTGAATGTTTTTGGTGTGTATGTTGAGATGCGGGGATGGGGGTGTGTGGGGGGTGTCAGATGTGTATGAATGTTTGGATTTGAATGTTTTTTGTGTGTATGTTGAGATGCAGGGGTGGGGGGGTGTCGGGTGTGCATGAATGTTTGTTTTGGAGTGTAAGTGCAGTGTAAGTTGAGATGCAGGGTCTGTATGTGTGCATGCTTGCTAGTTTGTATGCTGATTTGGGGGGAGGGGGTTTGGGTCTGTATGGGTGCTTGTTTGAGAGTGTGCTGATTTGGGGGGTGGGGGATTCGGGTCTGTATGGGTGCATGTTTGTGTGTGTGCTCAGTTGGGGGGTGGGGGGTTCGGGTCTGTATGGGTGCATGTTTGTGTGTGTGCTCAGTTGGGGGGGTGGGGGTTTGGGTCTATATGGGTGCATGCTTGAGAGTGTGTGCTGATTTGGGGGGTGGGGGGTTCGGGTGTGTATGGGTGCATGTTTGTGTGTGTGCTGAGTTGGGGGTTGGGGGATTTGGAGTTGGGGGGTGGGGGTTTCGGGTCTGTATGGGTGCATGTTTGTGTGTGTGCTCAGTTGGGCGGGTGGGGGTTCGGGTCTGTATGGGTGCATGCTTGAGAGTGTGTGCTGATTTGGAGGGTGGGGGGTTCGGGTGTGTATGGGTGCATGTTTGTGTGTGTGCTGAGTTGGGGGGTGGGGGTTGGGGGGTTTGGAGTTGAGGGTGTGGGGGGTTCGGGTCTGTATGGGTGCTGGGTTGTGTGTGCTGATTTGGGGGGTGGGGGGTTCAGAGTTGGGGGGTGGGGGGTTCGGGTGTGTATGGGTGCATGTTTGTGTGTGTGCTGAGTTGGGGGGAGGGGGTTTGGGTCTGTATGGGTGCTTGTTTGAGAGTGTGCTGATTTGGAGGGTGGGGCGTTCGGGTCTGTATGGGTGCATGTTTGTGTGTGTGCTGAGTTGGGGGGTGGGGGTTCGGGTCTGTATGGGTGCATGCTTGAGAGTGTGTGCTGATTTGGGGGGTGGGGGTTCGGGTGTGTATGGGTGCATGTTTGTGTGTGTGCTGAGTTGGGGGGTGGGGGGTTTGGAGTTGGGGGGTTCGGGTCTGTATGGGTGCTGGTTTGTGTGTGCTGAGTTGGGGGGTGGAGGGTTCGGGTCTGTATGGGTGCATGTTTGTGTGTGTGCTGAGTTGGGGGTGGGGGGTTCGGTTCTGTATGGGTGCTTGTTTGAGAGTGCTGATTTGGGGGGTTGGGGGGTTCAGGTCTGTATGGGTGCATGTTTGTTTGTGTGCTGAGTTGGGGGATGGGGATTTGGGTCTGAGTGGGTGCTTGTTTGAGAGTGTGCTGAGTTGGGGGCATAGTGTTTGGTTGGGTGTTGAGGGTGCCATGGGGCATAGTGTTTGGTTGGGGTTGAGGGTGCCATGGGGCATAGTGTTTGGTTGAGGGGTGGGGGCCATGGGGCATAGTGTTTGGTTGTGGTTGAGGGTGCCATGGGGCATAGTGTTTAGTTGTGGTTGAGGGTGCCATGGGGCATAGTGTTTGGTTGAGGGGTGGGGGCCATGGGGCATAGTGTTTGGTTGGGGGTTGAGGGAGCCATGGGGCATAGTGTTTGGTTGGGGTTGAGGGAGCCATGGGGCATAGTGTTTGGTTGGGGGTGAGGGGGCCATTGGGCATAATGTTTGGTTGAGGGGTGGGGGCCATGGGACATAGTGTTTGGTTGAGGGGGCCATGGGGCATAGTGTTTGGTTGGGGGTGAGGGAGCCATGGGGCATAGTGTTTGGTTGGGGGTGAGGGGGCCATTGGGCATAATGTTTGGTTGAGGGGTGGGGGCCATGGGGCATAGTGTTTGGTTGGGGGTCGAGGGAGCCATGGGGTATAGTGTTTGGTTGGGGGTGAGGGGTCCATGGGGCATAGTGTTTGGTTGGGTGTGGGAGCCATGGGGCATAGTGTTCCACTCTAAGAGTGAACCCAATAATAAAGCTAAAACAGGCACAGTTAGGAGATGTACATCCTTTGCTTTTTGCGGAAACCTGACTCAACGAAGGCCATACTCCTCTTGGGCAACCCAAACAGCAAACTACATCAGTCCAAAATAACGGAATGTTCAGTCTAGGGTCAATAAAATATATATAAGTTAATTAAACAGATGAGATACAATAACTAAATAGAAATAAATTATAACAATGGAAAATGTGTAGTACAAAATGTAAGTTTGAAATGCAAATAAAAATCGTTACCCCTCAAAAACATATTCTTTTTCCATGTGTTTAATACAAATTGGGGGTTTAAAAAGCCTCCTGCCACGCCCCACCTACTGCCCCGCCCACATTTACTTTTCGGCCCACTATAGTCCTCATTTAAGGTACTTTCGGCACCTCTGTCAAAATCAGTTGTGCACCCCTGGTCTAGGCTAAATCTCAAGAGGTGGCAAGCGTGTAAAGGGCCTACAAGGAGTACACACAATGTGAATCATAGATTACACTTAGACAGTATATATAAAAGTACAGTTATTATGACACTATGAAAAATTACTACTAACAGGTAGAAATATCACACAACACTAATAATAGATTACATATATACAGTTACTGGTTGATGGCATAATACAAATCAAACCCTTGTAAAAGAAAATACAGATTAGATTATGCACCAATGGTCCACACAGAGTTAACCCTATCTTCATTTTTCCTTCCCTAAGTAGTCTATGGCCTTATGCCCAAAAGTTCTGGAAAGTTACGACAACGTTTATGAAGCTGGAAAAAATGAAGGTAGGGTCTCTGGGGTCCACTGAACAGTTACAAGGGTTAGAGGACAATGTATTTGAACTAATAGAAGTGTCCCAAACTTTTGGAAGGATATAGTGTAGTAAAGGTTTTGTAAAAGTTAGGAACACCTTTAAAGGAACTATAGTGGCAGGTAAGAACCACTGTAATTTACCCCCCGTAATCTGATTCTTACCCAGACTTGGCAGGTCGATGGAAGAGGGTCAGAGGTTGCTTTTCCCGCTGACAGTCGCATTCCTTGATCCGCAGTGGTTGCTGGTTCAAACTGATCTCCAGTTGGTGTATTTCACTGGTGTACGGACTCTGGGATGAAGAATACAGCAAAACTAGATGCAGGACCCCTCTTAGGACAGGACTCTGGTCAGGTAAGCTGTTCCGGATGGTGGTCACTGCAGCACGGTGAAACAAATGGCCTCACTTGTTGTGGTCAGACTTTCCCTCCTATCTTGGGTCCCTCTAAAAAAAGCTATGATGCCGAAATACCGCTGAGGTGAGTCTTGTAGGACAAGCTGAAGAACCTCAAGTTCCAGGCGAATCTCAGAACAATGATGTCAGCATGGTAGACCAAACTCAGAGCTGGTCAGCCACAGGACGGTCTCGGGACACTTCCATAGGCTCTTCTTCTCAGGGTACCAAGCAGGCATATGGATGGATGTCATTTCCACTTCAAGGGTCAGAGCTCTCTCGTAGGACTGCTGAAGATCACGAGCAAGACAAAGCTCCACCAGGAAAGCACCAGAAGTTGGTTGGCAGGCCTCCTTCAGTCAGGTCTCCGGTCTCTTCACGGGTCTCACAGGTGAACAGGAGTCTTGGCTCCTTCACGTTACTTCAGGATCTCTAAAGGAATGGGTGCAGGGGTCTTCTTCTTATCCTAAAAGCCAGGTAAAAGCTGAAAGTCCCACTAGCCAATAGCAAGACTATCTCACACACATCCCAGCAGTGGTACAGTCAGGACAACTGGTGGAAACATTCATGCATACCACTAAGACACACGGAAACCATTTTGTGGGTTGAGACCAGAAAAACCCAGCCCACATACTGCCAGCAAACACACACAGCCCTCCAATAGCCCACCAAAAGCTTCTGCTTTCCTGGGCACTGGAAGTCCTTATAAGGATTTTCCTGGCCTTACAGGCTAGGAAGAAAGCTAAAGAACAAGATGGCCAAAGGACAAGTGAAAAATGATGTGGCACGGCCATGCTTGGACACCAGCCACTGTTAGTAGCCAAACACATTAAACGTGGTAAGGCTAAAATGAAAAGCATCAAATAATTGTAAAAAGCCTCTGATGCCACCAGCTAGTCCATTCAGCACAGCTCGAGTAACCAAAAATCCTTTGAGTGTCAGTCTAGGGCAAAACAAAAAGTGTACGCGATTGTAATGCATTTTAAGATGCATTGTACAATGATCAAGTGATAACAAGTTACAAGTGATAACAAGTTATTAAAGGTAGTAACAGAGTCGCAATACTAAGGGAAACAATGTTTCCCAGTACTGATAGCCTGGAGGACATGTCAGTTTCCCCATAACAGATGAGCAAAAGACAGTATAGTGAAGCTTAATACTTCACTGCACTGTAAACGGTACAGGTCAGGATGAAAAATAAAAGCAAAAGGTTTGGGGCTTCATTAAAATGGAAGGTAAGGTGCAGTAAACAGAAATATTTCCTAACAACCTTTAACCAGGTTCTTCTTGTAAAAACTTGCTCTTTTTAAGAAACAAAAGAAACATTTCCCTTGATAGAAAGATGTGCCCATTGAAAGAGATGAGACATTTTCTTTTAGCACCTAGAAGATTGTATACCCACAGGTATCTGCAAAAGATAGACACCCCCGCAATCATGATAGGAGCAACATTGTTCTCCCTTTTTGTGTCTGTACTTTATTTACTGGATTGCAGTGCGACACTATACCATATACAGCAAGGCAGGACCAGCCTTTCACGTTCTTCATGTTGTTAACACCAGTACAATGTGGATAGTAATGCCAAATAAGACAACCCCTGAGAAATATTCTAAATATAGCACTCCTGTGAGGTGGGCAAAAGAAGGGTATTTGATGATTGAAATTTTATTGCACAAAATGTTGATAATATTGCTGATGTCTCAAATAATCTGTGGTATGTGTATATGAGCTGAGTGTGGAGAGAGAGGTCTGATGGGAGTTGTTTTGAGTGTTCCCTCATGCCCTACGAAATGAGTTCCTTCAGAATATTTATACCCACTGAAGTCCCCACACACATAGTACACTGCCTGGCACACCTTGCAGTATGCATGACAAGAGAGTAATATCAGGGCAGGAGTACCTCCATGCACTCGGTGACAAAAGAAGATTCCTGATCTGAGGATAATTTCATAAAAGAAGTGTCAGTGATGAGCAATGTTGCAACACGACACAAGATAACAGGGGCGTAGGAGACACATAAAGTCTGGGGGGGACAGGGGACACCTTGGGGACTTTGCTTTTTTAATTTATTTATTGTGCTTTAGTCAAAGAACTCGACTTTTCACAACATTAAGATTAAAATAGCAGTACGCATTAAATTACAAATATCATCACTGTATAAAATAAGAGAAAAGAAGAAAATGAAACAGAGAAAATTAAAGGATGCAGCAGCAAAGAACATGTCTTTATATGTTGCATTTCTGGATTTGTCATCTATGAGCTCATGGTAAGAGAGAGGAAATAACAATTACTTCCAGTGGGCCACAGCTAGGACGCCAGCTTGTTAAGAGGCAGATCACCTGTAAGTGGATTCCTACCAAATAAAGGAGTTGCAGCCCTTGCTACCAACTGCAAATTGCTACTTTTTTGTGTGGGGCAAGGAGTCGTGTGTGTCTCTTGGAATGGAAGGATGGGGGTTTCAAAGAAAGAGGAAATATTGCTTGTACCTCTGAGTAAGCCCTGTTATCGGAGTAGAGGGACCAGGTGTGTGATGCTGCTGCTTTGACTCTCCTCCGGGGGTGGGAGGGTACAGCAAACTTTGAGGATGAGCGATCCCAAGCCCACCCCCTTATAAGCACTCCACAGGTCCGCGACTGGATGCGACGGACCCGGGGGATGCCTAGTAGATGGGGTGTATGTGGACCCAGGGGGGAGGCCAGAGGGGCAGCCCGCTATGTGGGCTGCCCCTCTAGCGCTCCTGTGAGGGCGGGGCCAGCCTCTCACGGTGAGTCTGGTCCCTATTATTCCATCTCATGCTGGCTTTAGAGCCTAGCCTTTCTTTGCCTTTTTACAGAGCTGGACTCTGTTCCTTTCTCGCTTAACATTTGCAGCAAAGCCTGATCTATTTGATTCTCTCATATGTTACTAGGACGGCAGAGCATTGGTCCTCTGCCCTGTTACACTATTCAAAGAGCCGTTCTAGTCTTTCTTTGCCTCTCCCTTGTCTCACTGCTTGCTTGCTTGATAGATACCCCCTTGCTTGAACTCTCAACATATTATCCCTAACACAGCAATGGCAGCTGCAGTCTGTCTTAACTGCTATTTGTTCCATGTCTTAAAAAGATGTAGTTCCCATTAAAAATAGGAACTCACGTCCCCTGCACATCATTAATATGGAAAAATAATTTTCCAAACAGGTCTCAGTATTGTTTCATGATTTGTGAATGATTATTCTGCCGTTGAGTCATTAAGACAATTTTTTAATATTCATTCAAATTCAACATAAATATTTCCAAATAACAATTCAATCCTCAGTTTTACAATTTTTAAATTTTCTGATACTTGTTGATTATGTATCCAACTTAAATTCAATATTATTATCTTTTGAGCTCACTTCACTCAAATACTTTCAATTATACATGTAACCAAACAAAAAATTGTTTTATTCACCAATACCACAAGGTTAAAAAGGTAGCTCAACGCGTTTCGAGAGTTTTGTCTCTCTTCTTCAGGAGCACTAACACAATTTTCTTTAAACTCAAATCTCTCGTAATCTGATTCTTATTATCCAAGCAATAATTTAGTAGTTTTAGAATGAGAACTCCATCCCTCTTCAACAAATAAGCATTTCTTCGTCAATTTCCATTGCAGTTATTCCATTCACAATCTCAAGAGAGATTTCCCCAGGCAGTGGTCGAAGTGTACAAAAAGAAGTAGTGAAACTATGTTCCCTACTTGTCTGCACCGCTCCTCAAATACCCCATCGCCAAGCCCCCTACCATGCAAAATACAAACCCCAAAACACATGTGCCTGCTGTTTAAGGGAACATCCAGTGCAGTGTACTGAAAGTGCAAGTTTCAACTTCTTCCTACACTGCTATTTTAAAATGAAACCGTTCCGCAACGGTTTCTTTTTAAAATAAAAGTATAGGAACGGTAAAAATTAATTAAAAGAAGTAGAGGAGCACCGCTCCCGACGGCCCCCGCCCACTTCGACCACTGGCCCCAGGCTTGGGAGCTGTATCTGCCAATATTTTCAGTGGCCTCTCCCCCCCACTCCAAATGGATGGGAGGTATCTCATGTACCCCTTCCTAGGGGCAGAAATCTGCCCCGGGGAGGGCTACATAAAATGCCCCCATCCACTCAGGGTGGGTGGAAGAGGGCCTCCCCCCCTTTCAAACACAAACAATCCTGGTAGTCTAGTGGGTCCCACCACACCCCCCACCCCCACCTAGAACAAGTTATATTTTTTGTTTTGCCCCTTCCCTAGCGGCAGATGGGCACATGGGACACATAAGGTGCCCCCTATCCACTTAGGTTGGGGGGAGAGGGCCCCCCTTCAAACACAAAAGTCCTGGTGGTCTAGTGGGCCCCACGTGGCCCCCGCACCCACCCAAAACAAGTTATAATTTGTTTTATTTTTGTTTTTCCCCTTTCCTAGGGGCAGATGGGCACATGTGTGTGGCCATCTGCCCCCGGGGGGGGGGCAAAATGTACTGCTCCAGGCTTGGAGGCTGTATCAGCCAATATTTGCAGTGGCCTCTCCCCCCCACCCCAAATGGATGGGGGCATCCCATGTACCCATTCCTAGGGACAGAAATCTGCCCCCAGGGAGGGCTATATAAGGTGCCCCCATCCAATCAGGGTGGGGGGAGAGGGCCACCCCCCTTTCAAACAGAAAAAATCCTGGTGGTCTAGTGGGTCCCCCCGTTCCCCCACCCCCACCCAAAACATCTTATAATATATGTTATGTGTTGCCCCTTCCCTAGAGGCAGATAGGCACGTGTGTGGCTATCTGCCCCCAGGGGAGGTCAAAACCCACTGCCCCAATCTTGGGCGGGTGGTTCTGCCAATATTTACAGTGGCCTCTCCCCCCACCCCAAATGGATGGGGGGCATCTCATGTACCCCTTCCTAGGGGCATAATTCTGCCCCCAGGGAGGGCTACATAAGGTGCCCCCATCCACTTAGGGTGGGGGGAGAGGGCCACCCCCTTGCAAAAATCCCTGGTGGCTAGTGGCCCCACCCGCACCAGCACCCACCCCCACCCAAAACTATGTGTAAAAAAATATATATATATTTTTTTTGGTTGCCCCCTTCCCTGGGGGCAGATGATCACCCATCTGCCCCCAGGGTATTGCCCCCATGCATTGGGGGTCAGGAGGAGATGACTGCTTACATAGTGGGCAGCCCCTCCCCCCACTTCAAAAAAAATCCCTGCACGACACACCAACCATATTCTGGGGGGGGGATAAATGACATTACATCCCCCCACTTACAATTGTGGGGGGATTTGTCCCCTCTGTCCCCCCCATGTCCTACGCCCATGCAAGATAATACCTTATATACTATCAGGCCCGAGAAGAGTGAAAAAATAATAGAAGACCAACTATTTATGAAATGCACTGACAAGCAGGCAAGAGAATTTCCTGGTTGTTGTGAAAGAGGCCAGTTACAAATAGGACACGTATTTACCACAAAAGGCTGGGTCGAAGGATTGATTGGCTGTAAAGCAGAGGTGCAAAAAGTAAATATGGCATGCCTCAAAGAATGGGTTAAACACACATTAATGCTAATGTCGGTAGAGGATGAAGCTGGGCCACACTACACACAGTCCCCTTGAAAAATGCCTCTTTTTTGCATTTCCGATGTGCCTGGCATGTAGGTAGGCAAGGCAGTATTAATGAACCATTATTGGGCTTGTGGTTCCAAAGCCTACATGCAGCTCCCTCTGATTTGGGGATAAATGGCCCCCTAGTGGTAATAAGTACACCATCCCTTTTAACCCTAGAATGAGGGGCTAGTTGTTGATTTCTCCTGAACGAACACACACCTAAGAAACAAGAGGTCCCGCACCCCTAAACGCACAAGGAAGGATCGCTATTTCTCAGTAAATGCAGCTAATGCGTATGACACCATGACAGACGAGCATGAATTGTTTAGTATAACAGACATTTTCTTTACATCTTTCTTTCCTGTCAGCTTGCAAGCACATGCCAATGCCAAGTGATTGCAAATGACATGGTGGGAACTGCTGCAGGCAATAAATACCACTTTGAAAGGCTTAATGGCATAATGTAATAGCTGAAAGCAGTCAGGCTTATGACTCTCCAAAACAGGTATGTCCGTGACCTTATTACGTCCATGGAAGGTGTCATGTGCGCAAAAATTGGACCGTCTTGCTGCACGAACATACTTGTCCATGATGAGGGAAATGCAAACTTATCAGAGACGATAACCACCTTAAAAGAATTGCACACAAAAATTGTGGAAGAGGTGGATCACATTGTAGATGATGACCTGATTACCTTCCTGTTCTCATGTAAACCGACTTGGTGGGCTAACGGTTCAAAATACTGGTGGGCATACTGTTACTAGTACTAATATACTAGCTTTCTGTGTCTTGAGAATAGAAATAAATCAATGCAAAAAGACGGCCAAAAAGGCCGTAGGAATGAAAATAGAGATAAACTTGGATACTCATGTGCATAAACCGAGGACTTCCCCCATATCCAGACAGTGGAGAGCCCTATAACACACCCTGCATCAAAATGCTCACCTCCTCAGCATTGACACAATTACACAGAGCACTGGGTATATTGTGACTCTGAGGGGGAATGCTGCTGCTACATTTCCTGGAGTTCAGATGAACACGTGGATGTAGCTTGATGGGGTTGAGAAAAATATGGGTCCCGAAAGTGCCCTATTTTGGGGAGAGCAGAAGAATGAGTGTGGTTAAGGACTTGACCAGAGTGGGTAGTTTTAGGATGCAGATGAATATGTCATTCATAGCTTCTGCTTGTCTTCCACAAATATTGCAAAGGTGAGAGACGTTACTCACTAAAACAGCCATTCCGCCCTTATCCTCAACAGGTACAGCAGGTTTTGGGAACAATGTGAGCTGAATATGGCAGAAGCATGCACACTTAAATGTTTACAGTAAAAAAGCATGCACTAGACACAAGGCAAATATGCACTACAAATAAAGAAGATGAACCATAGGTAATATATGCATTTAGAAATGAAGAAAATTAAAATTAGCATAGCATCCACAGACATGAAGAACACAAACATGACAAATGTATAAGTTGAATGCAAAATGAATGACACACTAATATAGCTCACTAACATAGAAGCAAGAGTGTAGTTGAGCAGCCATCTTATTAAAAATCAAAGCCGCAGCATTTCTATGATTGAATAAAGGCCTCAAAGCCTCATGAAAACTCATAAGGCTGAATCCACAGAAATATTTATCCATGCAGAGCTCAGACAGTGGCTACCAACTAATGCCAAGGTTGAAGTGAAATTAGGGTGAATCGGTATGGCTAAATGAAGGCGCGAGATGGCAATTCCCAAAATGCAAGAAGTATACTCCCAGATTAATCAAAGTTGTATAAGAGCACAGCCAGCCATTGCTAGCCAGGTGCAACAAAACAGTAAGCCAAAAAGATCCATGTAGAATAACTCCAGAGTGTCCCCAGTGGTAAGAGAGAACATGATGCACACATTAATATTAGCAGAAATCTCAATAAATAGGAGTTAAATCTATTCCAGACTTGGTTCCATCACACCTGACCCACAATTGGAAAACACTGGCCTTTCATTGGAAGCAAACACAGATAGGATACCTGCTGTACTCCCCAAACGCAAAGATAGACTTGCGGCACCACACACGGCCAAGTACAAAGAGATCCCTGGTCTAATGGCCTGAGAATGATGGATGGTAAATTTCAATTGAAGGAAGAATGTCCCATGGGCCTCTTTCCCCCTACTATGTGTCTTGCTCATTTCCTGAAGACCTGCCAAGTGTCCAAGGTTGGTAAGCAATGTGCCAACCTAGCAAAATACTGAGAGATATGCCACCCATCAAGTAGTATGCCAACCGACCCCTTGCAGTGAAGATGATGTCATTTACAGGGTAATTCATAGATTTCAGCGCAGAGGCAGCGCACGCGAGCAGTGCAGAGAGGGAGCGTGCGCCAGCGTGCACCAGCCGTGTGCGCTAAACAGCATTCTGGCGCACCACGTATTCATGGAATTCCCAAGCCATAATGAGCGCTGGTGCAGAGAACATCCCACAGCGCCAGTTACGCCCCAACGAGCGCCCCTTGCGCAAGGAAAAGCCATTGAAATCCCCAATGAAGCGGAAAGGGCAGTGCCAACCCTGGACCAGTTTACAGGCCCGCTACACTGCAATCGCGTGAGCGGGGAACATGTATTTCTGGGGTGCGCTGGAATTATCACATGCGATAGGGTTTGTGGAAGGGGGGTGCGTGTATTTCTGGGGGTGTGCGGGAAGTGTCACACGCGATAGGCCTTAGGCGAGTGGGGTACGTGTATTCTGTGGTGTGCGCGGGGAGTATCACAAGCGATTTTGCTTGCAGAACGGTGTACGTGTATTCTGAGGGATGCACGGGGAGATTCACACGTGATAGGTATTGGGCGAGCGGGGTATGTGTATTCTGTGGGGTGCGCGTGCAGTTTCATATGCGATTTTGCTTGTAGAGCGGGGTTCGTGTATTCTGAGGGGTGCGCGGGGAGCTTCACACGTGATTTTGATGTCTGAGCGGGGTATGTGTATTTCTGGGGGGCACGGGAAGTTTCACAAGTGACAGGCCTTGGGCGAGCAGGGTACGTGTATTCTGTGGGGTGCGCGGGCAGTTTCACATGCGGTTTTGCTTGCAGAGCGGGGTATGTGTATTCTGAGGGGTGCGCAAGGAATTTCACACGCGATTTCGCTTGCAGAGTGGGGTACATGTATTCTGAGGGATGCGCGGGGAGTTTCACATGCGATTTCGTTTCCAGAGCGGGGTACATGTATTCTGAGGGGTGCACAGGGAGTTACACACGAGAATTGCCACTGTGGGTCCTCCCAGGTGTGCCCTCTACCCCCTCCCCAGCCCCTGCAGGCAGCCCACACCACAGGGGACTACCCTGCACCCCTGGTCATGTCCCGTAGGCTGCCCATCCACCATGGGCATGCCCCGCAGGAAGCCCATCCACCCTGGGCATGCCCCCCATCCAGCCCACATGTAACCATGCAATAGTGAGCACCGACTCATGTCCCCCTGCACCCCCACCCAGCATTGAGGGGCACCTGCCATCAGGCCCCGACTCATGTCCCCCTGCACCACCACCCACCCAGCATTGACGGGCACCTGCCAGCAGGCCCCGACTCATGTCCCCCTGCATCCCCACCCACCCAGCATTGAGGGGAACCTGCCAGCAGGCCCCAACTCATGTCCCCCTGCACCCCCACTCACCCAGCATTGACGGGCACCTGCCAGCAGGCCCCGACTCATGTCCCCCCACAACATGTCATAAAGATGCACATTCATGGGCCTCATGTCCACCAAAATCCCACTGCACGCCACCCCAGTCTTGGGACCCAATCAAGTTTCCCATCCACCCCACACTGAAAGGCCTATTACATGACACAAAATAAAAGTCAACATCAACACATGTCCGTCACACACACATACTGGGTGCAAGTGATTGTGTAAACCCACATTGTGACATGCAGTAAACCAACGAGCAAATACCACACATGGAAGTAATAAATCAAAATGTATTTTGCACAAAATGAAGGTAATGGAATGAAAACATGAAAAATATTTTAAACAAGAAAAGAAATGCATGTCCAAAAATGAAAAAAAGAAATGAAGTCTCCATCCAAAGTAATCCCAAAGAAAGTTCGTCCAAACCCTCCGTCCACCAAAGCAAATCCAAAGGAAACGTAAATTGTAAAATCAATTGATCCATGGTGATTAGAAAAAATTTGTTTTCATAAATCCACAGTGCAACTATGTACAACGATTCAATCCATGGTCCATGAGCCCAACGAATGAAATGAAACCTATAAAAAAAAATTATCTAAGAAATACATATATACAAAAGGATGGGGCATTGTCCAAGCACCCCAAAATAAAGCAAAACGAAAATGAAAAAACACTACAAACTATATACAATGGCGGCAGGCTAGTCCGACGGCTCACTTTTTGATTTCCCGGGCCAGGGCATCATCGAACTCGAGGTTTCGCAGGGATGATGCCATGTTCAACTCCAACTCCCTGCAAATTGCCTCGAGGCACTCGGCCCGCCTCAGCAGCCTGTGCATGGAGTTTTCTGCCCTGACCATTGTGAGCCGTGCCTTTTCCGCCCGCCGCCGCTCCTCATCTATGGCCTGGCCCAACCGCTGCCATACGGAAGACACTCCCAATCCAGGGTCTTCCTGCCCTCCGGCCGATGCCTGCCCCTCTGATGTTGTTGGCCCCGAGCCATCATCGCTCCCACCTTCAGCCTGCTGCTGCCGTGCATGTGCCCTGCCCATTGTTGCCTGCACGTCCTCCTCCGGCTGGGGTCCAGTTGTTGGGCTGGCCACCCCTGCTGGACCTCCGACTCCCGACTGTGGCAGGGATGTGTCCTCCACCAGCCTGGCCGCTGTGTCAGAGGCAGCTCCACAGGATACCCAGGTAATACATGGGCCGGAAGATGGCACGGAGGATGACTGGCGCATAGAGGGTTCAGGTGAGGAGGGGGTCGGAAGAAGGTCCAGCACACAGAGGAATCCAGCACTGATGACCCGACCTAGTAAGTCAACGCGGTCAAAGAGCCATCCGAGATGACGTGCAGTGTCTTCACGAAAAACACTGCAGGTCAGCTCGCATTCCCCGTTGACGCAACGCCATCCCAGCCAGGACAGGCTCAACCCGGTCCCGGATTGCCACGTCCGCAGGGAGAGGAAGGCCAGTTGTTGTGCGCTCATCCCCTCCCTGAAAACGGGTCTGGACGTAAGCATCCCTGCTGGTGCAGGATAATGCAGTCACAGGATTGGGGACAGGATTACACACAGGCACCTCCGCCGCGCCTGTGCTGCCTCCTGTCCCTGCCCCTGGACTGCACCACTAGCACCAGTGGAATCCCCCCTTCAGACCCCGTGTGTGTCCCTTCCTCGGCCTCCTCCACCACCAAACCCCCCACCAACCTGGATGACTCTGTGCCATCTTCCTCCGTCGGACCCTGTGGGGTCTCAGCTGCCCCTTCTGCTGCCGGGGAGTCCACCTCCGACCTTCTCCTCTTGGGCCTACCCTCGGCAGCTGCAGCCTGGGATGCAGCACCAGACTCCTCACTCCCCGACGAGATGACAACATGGGAGGGGAGCTGGGCCTTGCGTCTCCGGCTACCGGTGCAATCCCTGCCGCTTTGCTCCACAGCACCCTCTCTGCTCTCTTCATCAGATGACGCTACAGACAGGGAGAGATAGAACACAGGCATCAGGGCACTGTACAATGGTCTGATACACACATGACAGTTGTACATGAGTGGCAGTGTCAAACTTCAGACATGGCATCACACTCCCCAACACACATGTCATTTCAACTCACACACATGAGCAAATCAACAGGAATGTTGCACCAGGGAGCATCATCCATACACAAACAACAGCATGAGCAGCGGAAGGTGAGCCTGACGTCACATGCAACATGGGGAGTGCAGAACACAAGCACACACGCCACCAGATTTACATGCATCTGTACATCTCCACCAGCTGTCGCAGTGATAACATCGCAATCCATGTCACATCTGGCAATCAGCCTCCTACATGTCAGTGTCACATGCATCCATGTTGTATCACAGTTGCACACTTGTCAAATACACACACATGCACATGTACATAGTGCAGATACATGCAGCTGGAACCAGCATCCATGTGTGTCACCACAACCATGCCACAGTACATACACAGAAATTTTAACATGTATGCACCCACACATGCATTTGCCCAGTTTCATTTGAACACATACACCATTGATGTGTCTCACACATGACAGGACTCACATGCGGCAGCCTCATGTCCCTGTACATACACAACCATACATGGGCCTACAAAGACATATGTTGAACTTGCACACTCCTGGCACACCTCAACATGCACAGCGTCCAATCAGTATGCCTGTACACTTACCACTCAACTCCAGACGGGTCTGCTCTCCAGGACCTGGATGTGGAGCGCTGGGTGTATACGTTCCAGGACCCTCATCTGGTTGTTTATTAGGTGGTCCCGGCACCCCTCAGCATCCGCTGCCTTCAAGAGGCGCCGGGCCTTGTTGAGGGTCATGGACCTGAAGTCCTCCTAGCGCTTCCGGACATGTTGAATGTCACGGGCTGCCACCCCTCCACCTTGATGGCAGCCACAATGTTCATGCAGATCCTCTTCCGCCCTTCATTGTCGGCGCACAAACTTCCAAAGAGGGCATCATACTGCCCCAGGACTTGCTCCACCAGGATACCAGCTTCAATGGCATTGCCTCTGCCTCTCTGGCTGGGGGTTGCCAGTGGTGCCAGATGGTGTTGTGTCCGACATGACAACCCCAGAGGCAGGTATGGGTGGGCAACTGGGTCCTGGGGCTGGGCTGTGGAGCGATGGTATCCCAGTCGGGAGTTGTCATGATGCCTACCTCCAAGGAGCCAGGCCCAGCCCAGCAACCCCAGAGGCAGACATCATTTTCCCCAAGGACGTCTCAGCAGGCCCAAGTTGGGGCCTTTTGGACGCAGTACTGGTGCCTTTGGTGCCAGGCTCATTCTAGACCCCAGTCCTGGCGCCTTAGGCGCCAGGCTCATAAAGCAAGACATGTGTGTAAGTGTTTTAATGTGCACTTACCTGAAGCAGACCGTGCTGCTACATCCAGGCCCTCTTGAGGACTGAATGGGACTACTTTATCTTTTGGACTACTTTATCACTCGGGTGTGGTCTGAGGAAGAATACATATCTGAGTGGAAGGATACATACCTGGAACTACTTTACAGGCTATTTAAACCACACCCGAAGAGCAGCACATGCTTTGCGTTGTTCTGCATCTAGCAGCTGGACGCTCACCGTGTTTGCTCCTGCATTCGGACTTCTGCCACGCCTGCCAGCATCCTGATCACCTACAAAGGAAGAGAAAGAGAGAATAGGAGAAGGAAAAGACTTTACCTGCAAGATCCGCATTCCGGAGTCAGCTCGCCGACGATCCAGCAAAGGAAGACACTTAATTTAAAAGCACATCACATCGACCGCCGCAGCGCCGCATTCCACTCACCTTCACAGGGCGCCTCCATGTTCAGCAGCGATCACCCGGATTTGCAGCCACGCTTCCACGCCTAGGGAGAAAAAGACAAGAGCAAAGGTGAGAGAGAGAAGGGAATGAGGAAACCTAAACCTCCATGTTAAGACTTACCTGTTGGGTCATTCCCTTTTCATTTCGGGTCCGCGCCGCATCCAGGCGTTTCCGGACCCCGGCCCCTATGGGGAAAAAGACATTAGCGTCAATGAGCGAATGAAAAGACATTACCCAAAAACGCTCATCAAGACTTACCTGATTCTACAGGGATTGCACCTCGCATCTCGGGTCGGTGCCTTTTCCCCGGCATTCCGTACCCCGGCCCCTATGGGGAAAAATACATTGACATTAGCATATTGATGCAAGGACAAAAGGGGAACCTTTCAAGGAACTTACCTGGAAGCCAAGCAAGTTTGGTTCTCATAAAACCAAGAATCCAGTGAAGTAACTGGATACCAACGCGCCCCTGAATCAGAAGCAGGAAGGAGAGCTCGCCCTTCAAGACCCTAAGAAGGATACTTTTGCAAGCCGGACAAGCAGGAGTTGGGAGTCCGGTCCAGTCCATCTTCTGAGCCCCGCGCAACACCTTAGAAGAGGTCACAGCAGCACGATCCTGGCCAGCGCCTCCGTGGGAGTCAGGTGAGCGTAACAGAACGCGAAGCCTACCCACAATTTCCCACCCGGGCGCGATGGAGACTTCTGAGACAGACCAGCTGGTCCAGCTGTTGGGAGAATTAATGGCAGAGGTACACTCAGCTCGCCAAGAGACTAATGCCCTCAAAAGAGAACTCATTCTCTCCAAGGAACAAACTGATAACCTGGCCAAACGATTGCTACATAGTCAGGCTGGACAAATTCCTTTACCTAGTCCCGGGGGAATTTCCACTTCGTTGGGTTCGAGTAACCCTGTTCAGATCAATCTGCTGGGATCCATGCCTTTAGCACCGCCTGAACGTTTTGCGGGGGACCCAAAGAAATATGCCATTTTTATGAACCAATGTCGCTTACATTTTATATGCAGACCAGGAGCCTTCCCTGATGATAGGACCAAAGTGGCCTTCGTGTTATCGTACCTAAGTGGCTGTGCTGCCGATTGGTCTGTTCCCTTGGTGAACCAGAACGATCCAATTCTCCAGGATTTTCAGGGCTTTCAGGCCAGCATGGAAAGGTTGTTCGCTCGACACTCGCAGGGACAGGCCCTTGACAACGAACTGCTATCTCTACGACAAGGTAGTCAAGATCTTTTGTCTTATATAGCCTCCTTTAACAGACTGGTGGTGGAAACCGGATGGCCTGAAAATAAAAGGATCACTTTATTTCACCCGGGTCTGCGCGGAGAGCTAAAAGACATTCTGGCCCAAGTAGTGAATCCACCCCAGGGCTGCGCAGAATATATTGACTTTGTGGTACAACTGGATCACAGACTTCAGAATAGGAAAGCAGATCAATCCAAGTTTGAAACCCGAGTACCGATCAGAACCCTCGTAAACCCCAGGAATACCGAAGCTTCGGAACCTATGCAAATAGGGGGAGTTAAGGGGCCGTTAACTCAGAAGGAACGCGAGAGAAGGCGACAAAAGCAACTATGCCTCTATTGCGGGGCTTCCGGTCACTTTCTTCGTGATTGTCCGGTAAAACCACCTAGGAAGGTGGTTGGTGCCTCTGACAACAACTTAATGGAACCTGTTTCGGGAAACGACCTGGCTCGACAAGCGTAGAGGTCCGCTTGCCGAGCTTGAAAACAAACTCTCTGACCTCGCATTTTGTCTTGCCAATGGTGCTCGTGGATCCAAAAAAGCCCCAACGGTTGTATGCCATCAAAGCATACGTCGACAGCGGAGCTATCGGAAACTACATGGACCGCGAATTGGCCTCCAAGATGAACCTTCCTCTGCATCCAAAAATAAACCAGGATGTCATTACTACGGTTGATGGTACCGAAATAGCCTCTGGGCCGGTAACGCATTCCATCACAGAAGTGACACTTGTGAGTCAGGATGGACATCGGGAAGCAATAGTGTTTGATATAATCAAGGCTCCACAATTTCAAGTAATCCTCGGAATTCCTTGGTTAGAAACACACAATCCTCGAATAGACTGGCGAGCAAAGAGAATAACTTTTCCAGATTGTGGTCCCACTTGTTATCCTAGAAATCCAGCTATTGGTTTAGCCATAGTAACCCCCGCCACTGTCCAACAACCGGCAGAATACCTTGAATACAAGGACGTTTTTCAGAAAGAACAGGCTAACACGCTACCCCTTCATCGTTCTTACGATTGCCAGATCGATCTAGTTCCCAATGCTCAACCGCTGTGTAGTAGGATTTATGCTCTCACTGAACCTGAAAACCAGCATTTGCGTCAGTATTTGGATCAGTACCTTGCCAATGGCTTTATTCGCCCATCAAAGTCCCCGGTCTCTTCCGCTTTGTTCTTCGTGCCTAAAAAAGAAGGAGACCTTAGAACTTGTATTGACTACCGCGCTTTAAATCAGATAACGATAAAGAATCGTTATCCCCTGCCTCTGATCCCTGAACTTCTTGATCAAGTAAAAGATGCCTGTATATACACCAAGTTAGATCTCCGGGGAGTTTAACACCTAGTGCGAATAAAAGAAGGTGACGAGTGGAAGACAGCTTTCCGCACCAAATACGGGCTCTTCGAAAATCAGGTTATGCCCTTCGGTTTGTGCAACGCACCTGCAGCTTTTCAATTCTTCATGAACGATGTTCTGCGAGAACTTATCGATGTTTGTGTCATCGTATACATCGACGACATCCTGGTGTACTCATCTTCTGAGTCAGATCATCGAAAACATGTTCGAGCAGTTCTAGAGTAATTGCGCCAGCACAAACTATTTGCCAAGCTGGAAAAGTGTGTCTTTGATACCACTGAGGTTGAATTCCTCGGATTTGTTCTGACTCCTAAAGGAATTCGAATGGATTCACGAAAGGTGGACGCCATCCTCAAATGGCCATCACCCGGTTCAGTGAAAGGGGTTCAGAGTATGCTTGGCTTTGCCAACTTCTATCGAAGATTCATCCCGGAGTTTTCACGAATAGTCCAACCCATTACTGCTCTTTTACGTAAGAATAAACATTTTGAATGGACTCCAGAGGCCGAACAAGCCTTTCAAGACCTAAAGACCAAATTCACTTCCGCACCTGTGTTGAAGCACCCGCGTCCTGATCTCCCGTATATTGTTGAAACTGATGCATCCAGTTTAGCCATGGGAGCTGTCCTGTCGCAAAGGGATCCGAAAACTAACCAGCTACACCCTGTAGCCTTTTGGTCCAGGAAATTCTCAGCTCCTGAAATTAATTACGCAATTACCGACAAAGAGTTACTGGCCATTAAATCTGCTTTTAAGGCTTGACGTCATTACCTCCTCGGTGCAAGACACACCATCACTGTAATTACGGATCACAGAAATTTGCAGTATTTAAAGACGGCCAAAGCCCAATCTTCACGACAACTCCGATGGGCTTTATTCTTTGCAGAATTTGATTTTATAATTACCTATCGCCCTGGCTGCAAGAATGGCAAAGCGGACGCCTTATCCCGGATTGGCATGGAAGAACCCAATTCGTGGTTAGAACCTGTGGCGATAATACCTGAACAAAGAATCTTAGGTTTGACTTCATTGCAAACCATCGAGGATGTTGAAACTCGAGTCAAACTACTTTTTGACCCTTCAGCCTTACTGGAATGGACTCAAAAGGGTCCCCACTTCACCGTTAAGGATAACTTACCATATTTCCAAGAGCGGTTATTTCTGCCAGGAATTGCAAGAACTAGTTATTGCTCATTATCATGAATCGTTAATGGAAGGACACCCTGGTATCGCTAAAACAGAAGAAAAGATCAAACGCCAATTCTGGTGGCCTTCTTTGAGAAAAGACATAAAGTTTTTTGTGATGTCTTGCGGAGTTTGTGCCCAAAATAAAGGTCAAAGGAACAGGCCAGCCGGCCTACTTCAACCCTTGGAGATTCCACCGGCACCTTGGCACACCTTGTCTATGGACTTCATTACGGACCTGCCTCCGTGTGGTGGTTACAACACTATCCTAGTAATCGTGGATCTGTTCTCCAAAATGGCCCACTTTATCCCTCTAAAAGGATTGCCTTCAGCTTCCATCCTGGCCAAGGAATTCCTGGAGAATATAGTTCGAATACATGGTTTCCCTTCCGTACTAGTCTCAGATCGTGGAAGTCAATTCATTTCCCATTTTTGGAGGAAGTGTTGCCAACTAGCACAAATAGATGTGCGATTATCCACCAGCCACCACCCCCAGACCGACGGACAAACCGAGAGGACAAATCAGACTCTCGAGCAATATCTTCGGTGCATGTTGCACCAATCCGAGTACAATTGGAAAGACATTCTTTGGATCGCAGAATATGCATACAACAATTCTATGCATTCCGGAACCGGTCAAACTCCTTTTTATACTTTGTATTGTCACCATCCTCGAACCTCTGACCTAGATCCACCTTTGACCCTGGAAATGCCCGCAGTAAATCATCTGCATTCCACAATAACCCGAGCCTTCAAAGAAGCTACAACTCATTTACAGCAAGCCAAGAAAAAGTACAAAGAAAACGCTGATTTGCACCGAAGTAAAACACCTCCTTACCAAGTAGGAGACCAGGTTTGGCTAGCAACTAGACATTTATCTCTCAAGGGCCCACGGACTTTCAATCCCAGATTCATTGGGCCTTACGCCATCAAAGCCATAATCAACCCAGTGGCCTTTAAACTGGATTTGCCTTCCAACATGCGTATTCATCCCGTTTTTCACGCATCACTTTTGAAACCGGTACAACCAGGAACCCGACTGTCCAAGCCTCCAGATCCTATTCAAATTGATGGGGAATTAGAATTCGAAGTGAAAGACATTTTAGACTCCAAAATGTTAAAGTCAAAACTCTTCTATCTTGTTGACTGGAAGGGTTATTGACCTCATGAGAGATCGTGGGAGCCTAGTAACCATATTCACGCACCTCGATTAATACGAAGGTTCCACCGTAGATTCCCGAACAAGCCAAAACCCCCGGAGGAAACATCCTTGGGAGGGGCCTTGTGGGGGGGGTACTGTCATGATGCCTACCTCCAAGGAGCCAGGCCCAGCCCAGCAACCCCAGAGGCAGACACCATTTTCCCCAAGGACGTCTCAGCAGGCCCAAGTTTGTGCCTTTTGGACGCAGTCCTGGCGCCTTTGGCGCCAGGCTCATTCTAGACCCCAGTCCTGGCGCCTTAGGCACCAGGCTCATAAAGCAAGACATGTGTGTAAGTGTTTTAATGTGCACTTACCTGAAGCAGACCGTGCTGCTACATCCAGGCCCTCTTGAGGACTGAATGGGACTACTTTATCTTTTGGACTACTTTATCACTCGGGTGTGGTCTGAGGAAGAATACATATCTGAGTGGAAGGATACATACCTGGAACTACTTTACAGGCTATTTAAACCACACCCGAAGAGCAGCACATGCTTCGCGTTGTTCTGCATCTAGCAGCTGGACGCTCACGTGTTTGCTCCTGCATTCGGACTTCTGCCACGCCTGCCAGCATCCTGATCACCTACAAAGGAAGAGAAAGAGAGAATAGGAGAAGGAAAAGACTTTACCTGCAAGATCCGCATTCCGGAGTCAGCTCGCCGACGATCCTGCAAAGGAAGACACTTAATTTAAAAGCACATCGCATCGACCGCCGCAGCGCCGCATTCCACTCACCTTCACAGGGCGCCTCCATGTTCAGCAGCGATCACCCGGATTCACAGCCACGCTTCCACGCCTAGGGAGAAAAAGACAAGAGCAAAGGTGAGAGAGAGAAGGGAATGAGGAAACCTAAACCTCCATGTTAAGACTTACCTGTTGGGTCATTCCCTTTTCATTTCGGGTCCGCGCCGCATCCCGGCGTTTCCGGACCCCGGCCCCTATGGGGAAAAAGACATTAGCGTCAATGAGCGAATGAAAAGACATTACCCAAAAACGCTCATCAAGACTTACCTGATTTCTACAGGGATTGCACCTCGCATCTCGGGTCGGTGCCTTTTCCCCGGCATTCGGTACCCCGGCCCCTATGGGGAAAAAGACATTGACATTAGCATATTGATGCAAGGACAAAAGGGGAACCTTTCAAGGAACTTACCTGGAAGCCAAGCAAGTTTGGTTCTCATAAAACCAAGAATCCAGTGAAGTAACTGGATACCAACGCGCCCCTGAATCAGAAGCAGGAAGGAGACCTCGCCCTTCAAGACCCTAAGAAGGATACTTTTGCAAGCCGGACAAGCAGGAGTTGGGAGTCCGGTCCAGTCCATCTTCTGAGCCACGCGCAATACCTTAGAAGAGGTCACAGCAGCACGATCCTGGCCAGCGCCTCCGTGGGAGTCAGGTGAGCGTAACAGGAGTCTTCTGTTCCAGCAGGGGTGGTCACAGCAACTGGACCCCTGCAGATGTCTGATGTGCAGGCACCAAACAGCAGGGCACGTGAGCAGCAGGCAGACGGCAGCAGATGGCAGGTGGGAGCATGCTAGGACTCTGGGGGGCAGGAAAATGGCCTTCTGGGCAGGAGCGTGGTCTTCCGTGTGTTGTCACGTGGCCAGCTTGATACAGAGTGATTTGGCACATGAAAAAACTGCACGTCAGTGTGTAATTCGAGGAAAGACCCTTAGCACGTAAGTGCGTCTGTGACGTTACGTGCGCGGGTGTTTCCCAGAGCACGGGTGCATGTTCATTGTACATGTGAAAAAACTGCATGTCTGGGTGTCACTGCGTGTAATTGGAGGAAAGGCCCTTAGCGTGTATGCGCGTAAGGGACGTGGCACGAGTGGGCTGGCTTAAAAGGAACACGTAGGACGCCATTTTCTCAGGATCCGCACCACTTTCCAAGAAGAAGAAGGGTGCTCTTGCACTACAGGCTGGGACCCCAGACACGGCTACACACTCCGGCACGTCAAGGAAGCCTAGCTTCAATCACGCTGAACTAGATGTACTTGTGGCCTATGTGTTGGCACATAGCCGCAAAATGGTGGTGACTGCAGGGTGAAAGACTACGCCTGTTCAACATAGGGCCCACTGGCAGACCATCGCGGACCACATTAGTACCCTCGGATTTGTGAGGCGCACAGCTGATGATTGCTATAAGCGGTGGAATGACCTGAAACGCAGAGCAAAGAACAAGCTGGCTTCCAATCATGCCTCTACTCTGGTGACTGGCGGTGGTTCTCCACCAGAGGACAACCAACTCACTGAACATGAGTCTGTCGCTGGTGGCTTCATCACAGAGGATCAGATCCGAGGCGGGGGAGACCTACCAGATCTTGAAGCATTGTCCGGTGAGTGGCCATGCATGTGTGTGCAATCCATGTGTATGTTGTTTGGGTGATGTGTTCTGATTGAGTGCCAGGTGAGGCTGTGTAGTCATGACTGGTAAGGGTCACCCATGTGGTCCCTCCAAACCATTCCCCGGACTTGGGTTTGGGTACAACAGTATCCCTTCTGACCACAGTTGCCAAATTGCACCAGATTACTGCAGTTGCCCTTCAACTGTCATCTTGCAACAACATTGATCAAAATGTTTTCCTGTTCAATCAGCCTGATTGTTTCAATCCTTGCCATTTTTAGGACACATTTTTTGACGTACTGCCACAAATGTCACATACTTCTGTCATAGATTACACCCCACAATGGCCCACATTTATTACCTTGTTATAGGAATGATTTAACCATTCAGACTGATTGAGTAATGGGCTGCACACAATCATTTTTGGGCCCTGTTTGAATGTTGTACATGACTGTTGTCTTCTGTCATGTTGAAGTGACCAACCATTGATGTATTCATCTGCCTGCCATCACTGTATCAGTGAACACTGGATCTGTTGCAGCGTGTGGAACATGCTTGTTTTGTCACACTATTTTGCATGTTTTATCTCATTATGTCCGTCTCACATGGATGGGTGACAGTAATTTCCTACCATATGGCTGCACTTTTCAAATGTACCATGGCTATGTACATGACACTTGCAGGCTAATGTGTGATGCCAGTGCTATCCAGCATGCTGCAAATGTGTTGTTTTTCCATCTTGGAGTCCTCAGAGTCTGTTTTTTGCCTCCCCTTCCAACTCATTGACAGTGCATGCATGCCAGGGTTATTGTCATGTGGGATATGTGCAATTTATGTACTGCATCTATGCCTCGTCAGGCCTATGTGTGTGCTATGGTGCTCATGCCTGTTTCCATTTGTTATCTTTCATGTTGTTGCAGGTGATGAGGCACTTGATGCTGTTGAGGAGGAGGAGATGGTGCAGACCCAGGAGGAATCGCAGCCACAACCAGGCACCAGTGGAGGACATGGGTGGTGGTGGGTGAAAACCCAATCCTCCTGCAGACCTTACTGTCCACGGGTGTCTCTGGGTACACCTCCGCAGACCTCTATGAATCAGGTGCTGAATCAGACAATGAGACAGATGTGCCGTCGCAGGTGAGTGTTTCTGGCAGGGATGCTGTTCTGTCCAAGCCACCTGCAATGGGGGTAGACCCCTCTATGGGGATTTCAGTGTTCTTAAATCTGCCTTTGGCGGTTACGGATGCAGGGTCACACTCCACAATATTTGCTCCTGTTTCTGGGCCAGCAGATCAAAGGAGGAATGCAGTCCTGCGGCCTCAGGCAGTGCCAGCACAGCAAGGTGCAAATTGCCTTGCCCCAAACAGGTGTGGTGCCCGCCAAGGCGGTGGCCGTGCTCCACCAGGCAATACTGTGTGGGAGAACTCCATGTACAATATAGCAGCACAACAGGGTGCATCATGTGAAATGATGGCTCGGCAATGGATAGGGTGGCCATTTCCATTCTCCCCCCTGAAAGGCAGATGGATCTCCTGCAGCAGGCAACAGACTCCATTTTCCACTCACACAGGGAGGACATGTTGGTGTCCAGCAGGGACCAACGGGCTGCACTGGAGACTCTGTGTGCAGCCATATCTGTAGAGTCACAGGCCCACAGGGAAGCCCTGAGGTTAGAACACGTGTCCCTCAGAAATACTCTGGATGAACTTGAGGTTTCCTGGAATTTTAGGTCAGAACAGCAGCTGGAGCAGCTCACACGTTCACTCTCAGCTGAGCTCCAGGCAACCCGTCAGGAGATCCGGGCATCACGCGGGGCCATGCAGGCAGAAATGCGTGCTACCCGTGAGGTGCTGCATGTGGATCTCTGTACCATCATCCTGCAGAACCAAACCTTCCAGACATGCATGCTTGCTGCCATGGAGGACCATACCACGGCTTTGCGTGGGCTGCCTCCCATATCACGGCCACCTCCAGATGTAGCAGCAGAGGTTGATGACAGCGATGGCAGTTCTCCCACTGTAGCGTAGCCGTGCAGGCCATGAGCACATGGAGGCATTTTTTTTTCTCAACATCCACACATGTGGGTGTTGGGGTGCACCTGTACCTCGTCCCTCCTGGGTGCCCCCCCCCTGGTCCACACATGGCATTTTTTATTTTTATTTTTATTTTTTTTATTTTTTTACAGTGTGTTGCTTTGTGTGGCTCTTGTGGGCATCCACTGTGTATTCCAGCTGGGCACATGCAGGCTTGTCCTGTCTTTGGGTTAGATGCTTGGTTTCCTAACACACACACCCCTCCTGCTTCCCCTTTCCATGGGCTTGCAAAGGGTGTGACCAAGTGACAGTAACTTACACAGTGACATTGGGCTCCCATGAGTTGTGTGGGCAGTCTTTAGTCATAACTGTGTGTACATCCCTAGCGGGGATTGTTGTTGGATTCTACACTGCATGGTGTATTGATATGTGCTTTTGCATCCATGTCTTTCTCCTTATAAACATGTAGGTTCTTCATGTCTTCACAAGGCCGTCTCCTTTTCCAGACTGGCCAATTTCTAATGAGGCCTAATTCTTCTGATTTCGGTTGTACCATTTTAAGTAAAACATAACCCTTTCAAGCTAACGGGCCCTTTCTGCTAATAACAAAACAACACATGAAAAGCTTAGCACAAAATGTTCTTTTCTTCTGTACCAATTTGTATTTTGGGATGAATTAATTATGCATCAGTGGAGTTAGCTGGAACACAAGAAAAACAATATTTCCCCAGATATCATTTAGAGAGGAGTTGTGGCCTGTATGATGCAGCTCGAGTTCTTTATTAATTGAATACTTTCAATGGAAGTATTGCATTTTAGTTGGAATTACACTGTGAGTTTAATGTCGGGCATATAGTTATGCTTGTATTTACATATTTTAGAAAAGAACTGAAGATTTAAATATTATTTATTTAATGTACAGGACGATTCTGGAAGTTGTTATTGAGGTTATTGACACAATTGATGGGATGTGTTATCGTATCCCTTCACTTACGCTCCACACATTTTGCCAACATTCACTCAGATTGTGTGCATTGTAGATTCACACATTCTCATGCTCTCCACAGGAGTTGCTTATACACATTGCAAATCAAAATCCAAATTCAGAAACAGGGTGTGATTTGCAAAGCACAGAAAACTACATTCTCTGCACAATGTATGAGAGGGTCTTTTATGACACTTTCATGCCTTTTATCTGCAAGTCAAAAACAACGGTGTTAACCGTTGCCATCCCACTTGCACTTCAATCCTTCACACTTGCACAGAATTGTTTCTATTGCCTTTTTGCTGCATTTTACAATGAATGCACCTTTAAGTGTGGTTCGATGACTGAGATAAAAAGGTGGATTTTTATCTCATTGAAGAAATTGAATCTCAATCCAATGCGCAACCGATGAGCTGACTAAATTCAACACATTTTACTTTTGCGCATGGAATTTTGTATTCACAACAGCAAATAGTTTATTTTGTTTAATTGCCAGGTTGCTTTGCTTTTGTAAAATTGATACATTCAGAGTTGTTTAAAGAGGTAGCAGGGGCCATCCTCATGGTTGCTTTGTGCTTCAGATTGAAGATAAAAGAGAGATCAAGATTCTGAGCCATGCGCAGTTTGTTCATTGTCTTATTGGAGTATAACATATGGGGCCTTGCAATAACTGAGAAAGGGCAACAGTACATAAATGGTGACATAAATACACAAGACAGTTCTTGTCAAGTGAATGAGTTTAAGATAATAGAATTTCATGCAAGCAAGTAACATATTAGATTGCAATCACCAGGAGACACACTAGGAGCTAGGGATGTCCAGTATAGGGTGTCAGGCGCAGATCTGTTTCAACCTTGATCTTGATCAAGAAACGCACCAAAAAAGAAGAGTTTGAAAATACCCAGTTGTGCATCTTGAGGGTATCTTCCCTAAGACTTTATAGTGAGACGTTGTGCCCAGCAGCTGTCAGGAATGCACATGTGACCCTTGAATCCGCCCTGTGCCACTGGAGAGTAGGGGCTGGACATGTCAGGTGATTGGAACAGCTAAGGCCGACGGAAGCACTGTGCTTTTGGCATGGGCCTTCAACAAAGGGAGATCTGATTAATAGGCTCCACTTTCAGAAACAGCATTGCTTGCTTCATTTTATAGTCATACAACTCAAAAAAGGTAGGGCTTTCATACCCTTGCAGATGGCAATATCATAGTGGTGTTGATAGTGATTGAGCTATTTCCTCTGTGCGCGCACCCTCCTGTTTCTTAAATAAAGGATTGCAATATCTGTAGCATGCTGATTTGTAGTGAAGGGGCCTCATTACAGTGGAAATGTGGTCAAAAGTGGTAGCAATGTAAATACTGGCATGTTTAGCCCCACCAAACTATCATTTTGGGCAATGCAGGGGAGATACCTCTGACAATTGTTTGGGAATATGCCCTCCACATTAGTGCCTAAAACTGGAAGAATTACCACAGAAGGTAATTCCACAAAAATCCCCATTAAGTTGTAAGGACTCGAAAACGGTTATTAGCATGGCCCTTTGCCACTTGTGCTCAGGCAGTTTTTGCCCTATTACAATGAGTGAAATAGTAATGACTAAAAGGAATACTATAACTTTCCTGCCCCCACTGGGGGGCAGACCTGGGCTTTAAAAACTCACCAGCCTGAGCTTTGGTAGGACGGAGCATTGCGAAGGCCACAGCTTGGGTTGTGGGCTATTAAAGCCTGTGTCCGCCCCACAGCATGGGCACAAAACCTAGTCACACCCCAGGATTTACCAGGGTGTGGATCGTTTTCTTTTTTTTTCCCTTAAAACAGGAGATTAGTTCACTGTGAGCCCACCTACCATAAGAGAAAAAAAAAGTTTCAAAAAATGCCCAGAGCCATTGAAATGGAAAAGGGACAGTGTTCCTTTTCGGATGGTGGCGGCCATTGACAACATGATCCAAAATGGCTAACGTCATCTGAAAAGGGAGCTAGTCCCTTTTCTATTTCAATTACAGCAGCCAGACGGGAGGAGCTCAGGGACTGGAGTGCAAGACTCAGTTCCCGCAGGTAAATGAGGGGTGGGAAGGGGAATCGGGTGATTTGATGGGCTGGTGAGGCAACAGGAGGATGCTCCCTGTTGCCTCCCCACACTAGAAAAGAACAAAAAAGAAAACAGCGCTTCCTGGGGAAGGACCTCGGGTGGCTGGAACAGTGGGCAGAGTTTGTGTATGTGTTCCAGCCACCTGATTGGTTGGTTCAACCTCCCCGGGTATGACTGAGTCATCCAAAGCTATACATTTAAAGTTTGTATAAGACGAGCATTATCCAACCCACTAATTTCCCTCACTGCCAAGTGACTCTTCATCATCCGTTGTGAAATGTAAGTGTGGTTAAAATCAGGTGCCTGCATCCTTTATGCGTTGTATAGATGTATATATTTATTAACATTTTTAACAAGTTACATGTCATTTAAACAGCCTTGGAGCACGGAAGGAAAAATAAAAAAATGAGTGAAAGGTGTCTAGGAGTTCGAGCTATTCAAATGCTCCGAGGTCGCGGGCAGTCTCTTATTGAAGGACAATTTCTGATGAATCCTTTGTTGATGATTTTGCTGTGGTTAGGTGTCTAGACTGATAAGGGCAACTGTAAAATGTGTGTTAGTGATAATCGAAGGTCTAGTGCACAGGGAGCTAATGAACTCAGCCATCCAGTTATTACTTGCACTCATTTATGCAATGGTAATGTAATTGCTGTTCTCCATAGTGAGAATTGAGCACTGGTGTGCTGGAATAGTGGTGCAGGAAGAACTGTTAAAATCCCTTCAAATATTGATCGGAAACCATAGTGTATCCTGGCGCCATTTCTTTTTAAAGTACTGTTGCAGGAGTTATCAACAGGACTCCTCTAAATGAATAACTTACCTCCACAAACTGGAATCACTCCCTTGCCATAGCTGATGACAATGACATGCGGCCAAGGGTTGTTACTCTTTATTTAAACCTTTTCCTCGACTAGGAGTAGCAATTCATATTATTAAATTAAAAAGAACAGCATTTAGATGTGATGGTATCAAAGATTTAAAAAAAGGTAAAGTTGTAGGGCATTTAGTAATGCCTACTTGTGGGGAATGCATCTTCTTTTAACTGAACCATAAGCCAAGAATGGCCTTCACTATAAACATCTTAAACAGCATGAACTAAAAGATTTGACAGGAAACTGTTCAAGTTGTTGAAAATATAATTTGCTCCTGGATAGTTATGTGTTGAAGGATGAAAATAAGAATGATAATAGCACTATTGTAAGTAATAGGGGAACTATATTGTAACACTCGTTTAATATTTTACATTTTCATTACCTCAACAACAACATGCAGTTATTTATATAACTGTATGCAATAACCAGAAAGTCGCAGCATAATCGGTTGCCAGGAGCAAAGTATGCAGATTTTCAGAAATATTTATAAAACATACATGCATTACTTCTAAAAATGAGCATGTTATATTTTAAAACAAAAATGTTTAAATCCATTTGCATTCAATCAATGAATATTCATTTTAGTCGGCACAGAAAGCCATTAAAGTACATAAAAAAGCATGAAAAAGATTTAAATACTCAATAGAAGTGTACATACTGTTCATTACATAAACTGAGCATTCAATGTAAAGAAATACAGTGCATTATAATGTTCATGAGTAGATTCAGAAAAGACGCCAGGTCAAATACTGTTATATACATACAGATCATAAAAATAAATCAATGCATTCGAAGCATTTCATATAGTTTAAAATGATTAAGAACCAGATTTGGTTATTGAATCTAAAAAATAGTTTTTTTAATCATCCATGTCAAGACGAAAAATGTGGCAGTCAAATGTGCCAATTCCTCTCTTCTACAGGATTTTAAATATCTCAAAGCTACATCAACCCCCCCCTTATTCCTTATTCTTTAGGAGAGGTTTAAGCCATCTATGCCTAGCGACAAAAATACCTAGAACAAAAAATAGTAAAACATGAGCAACATTTTCTAAAACATTTCCGCAAAAAGAACATTGCTTAACACCAGTTGATGTCCATTTAGCCATAAAAACACCAAGCGGGAGGAGATGAAAAAGAAACTTTGTTAGAGCAATTCTGTAAATTGGTCCTTTGTATCCATGTCAAATGCCGTTCATAGCCACACTTTTAATTCAGCTTACAGAGATAGCTAGTTTTTTCTCCCATTTTGCTACCAATTGAAAACATTTCTTGGGCCCTGCATCTACCTCCTTTAAGTCATGTTTTACTTTACTTGAGAAGAAGCCAGATTCACTGCAAAGATGAGCATATCGAAGATCCCTTAGAGGGGATTAGATGGACCTTACCCAATTCCAATTTCTTCCACTAAGGTGGATTGCAATGGACCATAGAACACTCTTATGCAATGAGAGTTTTTCCAAATAATTCAAGGGCAGCGAAAATGAAAGCAATTTACAATAAATGTCATAATTCATTGGTTAAATAGCTAACTTCATGCATACAGGTATGAAAGAGCATTAAAAGGCAGTGCCAGCAATTCTTTCAGATATTTTAGCTCAACCACTTCCAACTTGGCCAATGTAGAATGTCCAAGAGTGCTGCCCCATATGTGGCAGCAGAACAAACCATGTCCCTTTATACCTCAAAAAGCCCCCAGATTTGTTCATAAGTGAAAGGCACACTTCTGCCCTTTGTTTCATGGAACACTCACTTCTCTTCAACTGGCGTGCCCGTGTGCTCTGGCACTTTGAAGCATTTTCTATCCCAGTAAATATATTAGCCCAAATAACCGGACAGACCGAAGGAAGATGGTAAAATACTACTTTAATGTCAATGAAACAAAGCAGGGAGATATGACAGTTATCAAAATAGATGCATGCCTATTCACACGTTATCTTGTTTGTACAGAGTTTACATACTTTAACATATGTCATTTATGACATCATCCTACGTGGCATTTGCAAAACCTATTGATGGGAGGGATTGGATTAGGGGAACATGTCTACCTATTGAATTATATATTTGTTAATATCTCATTGGCTGCCCCTTGTCTGTAAAACACGCCCTTAGCTACTTCTACATATGTAACATACTGGTTGTAGCAGAGAATATGGCAGCGGATTGGTGAATACAACATTGTATGTATGAGTGCATGGCAGGCTTGATGATTATTTGGCAACCACATTCAACTTTGGACTTTTGGCTTGTTTAGCAGCACATGAGTGAAAATGAAACTTAGGTGCTCGAGATGTGTTAATTCAGTCCTTGTTTTCCCAATTAGTCCATCATATGTGAGGGACCTGATTTTTAGCCAAGGTCTTCTCTTGTGTAGTTGACCTCGTAGTCTGCTTACTGTTCTGGAACATTTGAGGGAGTATGTGCACACCACTTTCTCCATCTGGGCTTTTAGTGAATAGCCCTTGCCTTTGACTTCTGAGCCACGTGTTAGGAGAGCACGATTTTGTCCAGTTCAGCTTCTCATTTACTACTATTTGATTTTTATTAAACAGGGTGCCATTAACGTTTCTGGCCTTTAGAGACTTGCTCACGCCACTTCACATAGGCTTTTGCCCTCGTGATTGCTCAACACTTGGAACCTGAAAAGTCCTCGTCCCTCTTAATCTTAGCAGAAATATGTCTAACGCACATGGTCTGTTCATCCGACTCCCTTTGTTTCCTTACACCCATCTCTCGAAATAGTCTTCTTGACCCCAGGCCAGGTGCTCCCTTCTTCTGCACATGAAAACAGCTTCTTCATCAGTTCTTCAATTTGCAATCCTAAGCTTGTTTTTTCAGGTAACAGGGTTGATTCTTAACACTGGCCGTCATCCATTTACTTCCAGTAGCCGTCCTAAACGTTATGTATATACCTCTTTAGCAAGCTTCTATATGCCTTTTCTACCTTGCATTATGGGGTAGTTGCTGTTATTGGTTGGCACGTTACTTCATCTTCTTATATTCATGATTACTTCATCTTTAGGTACCTGTTTCTCTTAGTACCTCAGTTACATTGTTAGCCTCAAGTATTTTCATATCGTTTCAACATAGGTTCATACATATTCTTTATGATATCATTGTGTTATCGTCAGACTTTAGTTAGAGTTCATCCATATTACCCATAATCACATTCTGGCAGGTTGGCAGTGGACATCCTTCCTGATAGCATCCTTCCTCTGTCTCAACGTGAGGGTATATCCTGAATGGCTGCCTGAGTGCATATCATCTTTCATACACTTGATACAGTGTAGGAATGTTACATGGATTCATGCGTGGATTCCCAAATGTGGCTCTTCGTCTGCTATTCCAACAGGATGGTGGTGAGGTGCGAGGACCGGAGGAAAGGCATCCACCCGCTCCTCTAGATACCACCCTCTGGTGGAATATTCAACCATACCCTTCTCCTCTTCTTCCGCAATTCTTGCTTTGTATTCTTCTATCATTTCATCATATTTTCTTTTCTTCTGGACCCATATCTTCATCACCCTCCTCAGGTGACCTACATTCTGTGTGTGTTCATCCACACCCCAAGTCATATATCTGCAATCCCCGGCAGGTTTTTGGTTGATTGATATTTTATTTCTATCGCGCTCGTACACAAGTGTTTCAGAGCGCAACAAGGCAAGGGAGGGGAACAGGGGAGAACAAAACAGTGATCTTCCTAGGCCCAGTGACATTGAGAACGGGCAAGTGCATGGGAGAGGGGGGAGGGGAAAAGTGCATGGAAGGGGGGAGCGGTGGAAAGTGCGAAGCAGAGGAGAAACAGATAAATAACAATAAATAAATAATAAAGGCAACAAACTGTGGTAATGCAGCCAGCAATTTGCAAGTGCTAGGTTTAAGGCAGCAGACAGGGTAGGTCCGATAAGTGCAGGAAGAAAAAGGGGGGGCTCTATGGGTACAGATACAGACCCCAGTGCAAGGGGTGGCCCAGAGGCAGTGCGGGAGGGTGACAGGATGAGCAGGTACCTGGGCCCAAAAGACAGAGGGTGGCCAGGTGCACGGTGCCAAGAGAGAACAGATCAGCAGGGGAGAGGGGGAGCGAAGGCAGAAGAAAAGAGGAAGGTCTTGAGGTGCTTCCGGAACTGGAGATGGTTCTCCTCAAGTTTTAGAGTGGCAGGGAGGCTGTTCCAGAGGGAGGCCCCAGCCGAAGACAGAGATCTACCCCCAGCTCGTTTCTTAGAAAAACGACTGACCCTGAGTGAGTTGGAGGTAGAGGAGCGAAGAGCTCGAGAGGGGATAGCTGAAGGTATTTTGGACCCAGGCCCCAGAAAGCCTTGTGGACAATGCAGCGGGTTTTGAATTTAATCCTTGCATCCACTGGGAGCCAGTGAAGAGATTTCAGAGCTGGAGAGATACGATCCCAGGGCTTGAGGCCAAAGACAAGTCTTGCAGTCCTGTTCTGGATTAGTTGCAGAGGGCGGAGAGTAGAGGCAGGAAGATTTAGAAAGAGGCTGTTACAATAGTCCAAGCTAGAGAGAACCAGAGCTTGAGATACCATGAGCTTCTGGGGAAGGAGAGGAAAGGCAGAGTACCTCTAAGGAGGTGCAGTCGGAAATTGGACTTTTTAGAGACCTCAGAGATGTGGGCGGAGAAGGAAAGGGTGGAGTCAAAGATGACCCCGAGGTTCTTAGCCTCGCAGGTGGGAGTAGGAGGAGGGCCAAGGGAGGCCGGCCAGAGAGTGAGGGGAAAGGATGGTGAAGGTGTGCCGATGAGGAGGATCTCCGTCTTGCTGGCATTCAGACAAAGATCATTGGCGGCACACCAATCTTGAATGGCAGTTAGGCAATCAGAGATGAGAGAGGGAGAGGAGGTGGCAGAGAGTAGCCTGAAAATGAGTTGAGTGTCATCAGCGTAGCACTGGAAATGTGAGCAGAAAATGGCAATGCAGTGGGCGAGAGTTGCCAGGTATTGGTTGAAAAGCCAGGCGAGAGGTTAGACCCCTGGGGAACACCACAGGTAGAGAGGAAGATAGATGAATGGAAGGACCCAAGTTGGACCTCGGAGGGTCGATCTGAGAGGAAAGAGGTCAGCCAGGCCAGAGCCTGATCAGTGATTCCCAAGTTTTCACAGAGACGGGTGAGCAGGATGGTATGGTTGACCGTGTCGAAGGCAGAAGAGAGATCGAGGACGATGAGGACAGAGCCAATGTTAGAGTCAAGGTTGGTGAGCAGATCTTCATGGATGTTTCGGAGAGCAGTTTCCGTGCTTCTGGCAGCTCTGAAGCCAGACTGGTGGTCATGGAGACAGCCAAAAGAATTGGAATGAAGGTTAAGCTGAGAGATGGCCAACTTTTCCAGGCGTTTGCCATGAAAGGTAGTAATGGAAATTGGCGATAGTTAGCTGGATAAGAAGGATCAGCTGTGGGATTCTTGCAAAGAGGATGCACAAAGGAGTGCTTCAGAGGAGAGGGGAAGGATCCAGAGGCAAAGGAGTGGTTGCAAAAATCAGCAAGGGCCGGAGCGAGTGTTTCAATGTGGTCCTTGATGGTTTTAGAGGAACAGGGATGAACCTGTTTTGAAGAGGCTTTCATAGATCGGACTTGTCTAGCAACCTCGTCAGAGGTGAAAAGAGGAAAGGACGACAAGGATGGTGGGAGGGTGGCTAAAGGAGGGTCAGCGAGCACAGATGGAGAGGGAAGAGGAGGAGTGTGGGTGGAGAGGGTGGACAGGATGTCCTGGGTTTTTTAAATGAAGTGAGAGGCAAGGGCATTGCAAAGAGCCTGGGAGGCTACAGGAGGGGTAGAGACTGCAGCAGGGGTGCCAGCTCCTTGCAGATTTTAAAGAGTTTGGCCGAGTTGTTAGATGTCGCAGAGACACGAGCTTGAATGTGGACTCTCTTCTTGGTGAGGTATTGCCTTTGTAGCAAGCGACAGGCCAGTTTGTCAGAGGATGAACCGGAAGTCCTCCATTTCCTCTCAGCTGCCCTACACTTACGTTTAAGTGTAGCTAGGTCAGAGTCATACCAGGAATTGCACTTGGCTTTGGACTTCAAACATATCCTCATGACAGGGTCAAGAACATCAAGCGTATCAGAAATTGAAAAGTAGAGCAGAGACAGGGCTGTATCAGGATGAGAGACAGCCAAAGGTGGATAGGGGGAGAGAAAGTGGCGGCAAAAGCCTCAACTGACACACGCTTCATGGGCCAGATGTCCGAGAAGGTAGGTGGCAGTGTAGGGTTAGGCTTGGCTTGGGGGGAAGAGAGGGAGAGATGAGATGAGAGGAGGGAGTGATCGCTCCAGGAGAGAGGAGTGGTCAGAGGGATGGAGAGGGGGAGGTCAGAGGAGATCAAGACATCGAGTGTGTGCCCTGCAGAGTGAGTCGAGCCAGAGGGGAGGATGGACAGGGAGAGGGAGTCGCAGAGGTCACGGAAGAGTACAGAGGAGGAGCAAGGAAAGTCTAAATGTATATTTAGGTCACCGAGGTGGAGGAGTTGAGTGGTAGAGGCCAGGGGGGAGGAGGAGAGGTATGCCCACTCAGAGAGAAATGAGGTGATTTGACCAGGAGGCCGGTAGATCGTAACCACAGTAAGAGAATGGGTAGGCGAGAGAGAAAGCCTACAGACAAGGCATTCAAAAGAGAAGTAGGTCTGAGTGGGAATTATAGAGGCAGGAATCCACTCAGGAAAGATCAGGGCTACCCCCCCACCGGACCGGGAGGATTGGGTGCTGAGAGTATCTTGTAGCCATAAGGGAGGAGAGTGTCAAAGCTCGTAACAGAGCTGGCCGCGAACCATGTCTCAGTAAGACCAAGGACATCAAGGTCTAGTTCTTCAAGGAGGTGGCAGATGTCAGAGGAGTGTTTGACGACAGAGCGAGAGCTGAGAGTGGCAACATGAAGAAGGTTGCCAGCTTTAAAGACCTTCCGGGGAGGGGTACAGATCAGAGGTACGCCCTGCAGAGGAGAAAGAGCCCTAGGAGGGGCAGAGGAGGAGGAGGAGAGAGAGGGCAAGGTAGCCAAGGGGGAGAGGAGGGGACAGCAGGAGATGAGAGGAAATTGATGAGGCGAGGGAAGCACCTATCAAAGAGGAGGAGATTGGCCTGAGGGCCTTGGACCATGACAGTGCCATTTAGGTAGACATTAATGATGACTTTAGAGGAGTTGAAGGAAGCCATGAGAACTTCCCAGCGAGTGCCACCATTAATGGGAGAGGAGGAGATAGGGCAGAGCACAGAGACCATATGAGGAGTCCATAGATCTGGTGAAGGAACGACAAAGAGGATGTCGGTAACGGTCTGTCTGGCGGTAGCATTGAAGTAGGTGTCTGCGATAGGAAGACCAGGATTAGAGGCCAAGATATCCTTTTTGAACTTCATCCTACCAGACTTAGTGAGGAGGGAAGGATAGTCAATGGAGAAGCAGTTGGAGAAGATAGGAGAAACAGAAAGTGCCATTGGGGTGGAAGTAAGGAGAGGATGGAGATACTGGGGGGGCTAAGGCAGGTAGGTGTGAGACAAAAGAGAGTGGTGAGGTCACTGGGCTGGCATGTTACAGAGAAGAAACAGTATACAAGCAAAATACGGAGAATTTTGCACTGGGCAGCAAGATATGACTTTTTAGCACAAAGCAAAAACAGCAAGATTTGACTTTTAAGAGCAAAGCAAAAACAGCAAGATTTTACTTTTAAGAGCAAAGCAAAAACAGCAAGATTTGACTTTTAACTTTTTCAATCTTGGAATCGGATGTTGGCAAAGGGTTTAGGAAGCACTGCGCAGCAAGATGACAACATGGGAGCAACAAGCAGAAAGAACAGTGATAGTCAAAGGCAGTAGAAGTGAGTCCATAAGGAGGGAACTAACCCATAGTTCTGGAGGTGACAAAGTCAAGGCAGTCCAGATTTCTTAGATGAGAGAGGTGGCCGCATCATTGTGGTTAAGGTGCAGGGAGGGCCCCAATTAGTGTTCCGGAAGCGGACAGGGAGCAGACAGGGGCCTTGGAAGTGGGCCTTTGCTGAGAGGGCTGGCTGAAGCCTGCCGGTCCCTGATTGGATGGAAGAAAACACTCAGCAACCAATGGGAGTGCAGCACAGGGAGAGTTGATTCAGCACAGCCTGTCTACACAACAAAGAAAACCATGGTGTCATGATCTCTGCTTCCAAAAGATCAGGACTTGCCTGACTCCCTTGGAAGCAGACCCATAACCCCGGTTCCGAGTGCCAGCCAGTCCCAATTGGGACCTTTTGGACCCTGTCCTGGCGCCAGTGGCACCAGGCTCATAAAGATGCCCAGTCCCAGCGCTGGAAGCGCCAGGCTCATAATGCTTGGGTGGACTTACCTGCAGCAGACCATGCTGCTTACTTACCTGCCAGTTGAACCCCTGATCCTCTTCTGTTTGGGACTACTTTTCCTGTTGGGTGGGCCAGGAGCCACTCCCTAGGTTCAGAACACTGGAACTCTTCTGGAAAGCAGGAACTCTTTTCTTACCTAGGCGTGGCTGTGGAAGGAGACACCTAAGCCCTACAGGAGGCTATTTAAACCACACCGGATGGATGAATCTTGCTTTGCGTTATTCTGCATTCTCTGCAGCAGAACGCTCATCGTGTCTTCTGCTTCTGATCCGGGGCCTAAGGGAACAAAGGCTTACCATCCTGGAATCCAGTCTTCAGCAGCACCTGTAAAGACAAAGAAAGAACAGGTTAGCTCTACGGTCTTCAGTGGCAGCGCATCTCTTACCTGGTCCATCGGCTGTCACCAACGCCTCGCGCTGCATTCCGGCATCTGAAAGACAAAGGCTTACCTACTCTTCGCATGCTCCGGAGGTCTTTGCACTGCATTCCGGCATCTGAAAGACAAAAGCTTACCAGCTCTTCGCACGCTCCGGAGGCCTTCGGCGCTGCATCCGCATCTGAAAGACAAAAGAAGGTGCGTTTAAAGACATTGGGCAACTTTATTACTCACGTGCCATTACTCCTTCCCACGCCGAATCCAGTGGGTATTCCAGCACCCTTCAGCTTCTCTAAAGCTCCGAACTTGTACCTGCAAGATAAAAGGGACAGTTAGTGCGCATCGTGAAGCAGGCTACAAGCGCTTACTTACGTGCTTCCAGGCGCTTCTATTCCTCATGCGGGTTCGATCCTCAACTCTCATCAGCCCGCCATCCGCCATCGCCGGAACCCTGCAAAACAAGAGATATCATTACAAAAGACTTTTAAGACATTTGAAGTGCCCAGAACTTACCGTTCGTGCAGTTAACGACGGACAGCAGTCCTCTGAGGTCAAGAGGCCTGCACCCTTATCCAGTGAAGAAACTGGTTACGGCACCCTGCCCCGAGGCAGATGGAGAGCTCGGCGTTCACTTACCTAAGGTGAGGGCGTTAACCTTTGGGGTTCTACAGGAGAAGAGAAAGGGAAGAGGAGAGAGGCACCCAATAACCCCAGTTCATTAATCCCATATTTTCTATCTGCAGACATCTTACTCTTCGAGTCAGACATACAGTGCACAGAGGTCCAGCCCAAAGAGCCAACCGTGTGTTACACATCACCTTTGAAGATACGGCATTCACCCAGTCAAGACCGGCGCCTCTGCGGGAATCAGGTGAGCGTTACAGAACGCAAAGCCTACCGCAAAACTCCCACCCAGGCGCTATGGAAACCTCGGATACCGACCAGCTAGCCCAGTTACTTGGGGAACTAAGAGCAGAAGTGCATGCAGCCCGTCAGGAAACGAATGCTCTAAGAAGGGAACTGATTATTTCCAAGGAGCGAACAGACGATCTCGCTAGACAATTGCTACAGTCACAAGCCGGACAAACTCCGTTACCCGCATCAGGGGCAAATCTTCCTTCAACATCCTCTACGAACCCAGTGCAGATCAACCTACCTGGGAATGTACCTCTGGCTCCGCCTGAACGATTTTCCGGTGACCCAAAGAGGTTTGCAGTATTTATTAATCAGTGCCGGTTGCACTTCTTATGCCGGCCAGCAGCCTTTCCAGCTGATCAAGCTAAGGTAGCTTTCGTGCTTTCGTACCTTAGTGGCAATGCGGCAGACTGGTCGATCCCTCTAGTTAATCAAGATGATCCGGTTCTCCATGATTTTCAAGCTTTTCAGCTCAGTAAGGAAAAACTGTTTGCAAGACATTCAAAGGGGCAGGCCTTGGACAATGAGCTCCTTTCATTGCGACAGGGTAATCAAGACCTTTTGGCTTATATTGCGTCTTTCAACAGACTGATAGTGGAAAATCGATGGCCTGAGGACAAAAGGATTACGCTGTTTTATAGAGGTCTACGTGGAGAGCTCAAAGATGTGTTAGCCCAAGTAGTGAATCCCCCGCAAGACTGTTCGGACTATATTGACTTAGTCGTTCAAATTGACCACAGACTGCAGAACAGGAAGGCCGATCGTTCCAAGTTTGATGCTCGAGTATTTTCCAAACCACCAACTCCTACCAAAGGAGTAGACTCCGGGGAACCCATGCAAATAGGGGGCCTGAAAGGACCACTAACACAAAAGGAGCGGGAAAGGAGAAAACAGCTGCAATTATGCCTCTATTGCGGAAACTCGGGGCACTTTCTCCGAGACTGTCCGGTGAAACCAGCCAAGAAGGCAGTAGGAGCTGCAGTTACCAGGGTCACAAACTCTGAGCAGGGAAACGACCTCGCCCGACAAGAATAGAGGTCCTCTTGCCGAGCGTTAAAACCAGTTCCGTGACCTCGCATTTCGTGATACCTATGGTCCTCATTAGCCCTGAACATCCGTATCGATTACATGCGATTGAAGCTTACGTCAACAGCGGTGCCATCGGCAATTATGTGGATCATGAAATGGTTTTGAGGATGAATCTGACTCTTTGTCCAAAGGCTGTAAAGGACGTCATTACTACGGTGGATGGTACGGAGATAGCCTCCGGACCAGTAACGCATACCACCCAAGAAGTGACGCTAGTAAGTCAAGATGGACACCATGAGAAGATTGTGTTGGATGTGATCAAGGCCCCTCAGTTCCAGATTATTCTAGGAATTCCTTGGTTAGAGAAGCACAATCCTCAGATCGATTGGCGAGCAAGAACGGTTCAGTTTCCAGAATGTGTCTCTACTTGTCACCCTCGACCTGGTGTTGCACTGGCAGCAATTTCCTCAGAGGCTCCCCAGTTACCTCCTGAATACCTAGAATTCCAAGATGTTTTCCGGAAGGATCAGGCTAACTCTCTACCTCCTCATAGGTCTTATGACTGCCAGATAGACCTGATACCTGGATCTACTCCTCCTTGTAGTAGAATTTATGCCCTCACCGAGCCTGAGAATCTTCACCTCCGACAATACCTGGATCAATACCTAGCGAATGGGTTTATTCGTCCTTCCAAGTCCCCTGCTTCCTCAGCTTTGTTCTTCGTTCCAAAAAAAGAAGGGGACCTTAGAACTTGTATAGATTATCGCGCCCTGAACCAGATCACCGTTAAGAATAGATATCCGTTACCTTTGATCCCTGAACT
Source organism: Ambystoma mexicanum (assembly GCF_040938575.1). Lineage (NCBI taxonomy): Eukaryota > Metazoa > Chordata > Amphibia > Caudata > Ambystomatidae > Ambystoma > Ambystoma mexicanum. Next base: position 723,883,342 of record NC_090924.1, read on the forward strand.
CCTGGACCAAGTCAGAAAAGCATGCATATATACAAAGCTGGATCTTAGAGGAGCCTACCACTTGGTACGAGTAAAAGAGGGCGATGAATGGAAGACGGCCTTCCGCACCAAGTATGGGCTATTTGAATATCAGGTCATGCCCTTCGGACTTTGCAATGCCCCGGCCGCCTTTCAATATTTTATGAACGATGTCCTCAGAGAGCTCATAGATGTGTGTGTTGTTGTTTACATTGACGACATCCTCGTTTATTCTTCATCGGAAACTGAACATCGGAAACACGTGAAAATGGTCCTCGAGAGATTGCGTCAACACAAACTTTTCGCTAAGTTGGAAAAATGTGTTTTCAACGTGACTGAAGTTGAATTCTTGGGATTCATATTATCACCTAGCGGAGTGCGTATGGATTCAAAGAAGGTCGATGCAATTCTCAAATGGCCATCGCCATCCTCCGTAAAAGGTGTTCAAAGCATGTTAGGCTTCGCTAACTTTTACCGCAGGTTTATCCCCGAATTCTCTCGAATAGTCCAGCCCATCACCGCCTTGTTAAAGAAAAACAAACGTTTTGAATGGTCTACCGAGGCGGAACAAGCTTTCCAGAATTTGAAGACTAGATTTATCTCTGCACCGATCTTAAAACATCCTCGCCCAGAACTCCCCTACATCGTTGAAACGGATGCTTCGAGCCTTGCCATGGGGGCAGTTCTATCACAAAAGGACCCAGTAACCAATCAGTTGCATCCCGTGGCATTTTGGTCCCGCAAATTCTCGCCTCCTGAAATCAATTACACTATTACTGATAAGGAACTTCTAGCTATCAAGTCCGCCTTTAAGGCTTGGCGGCATTATCTTCTGGGGGCCCGACACACCGTTACTGTGATTACAGATCACCGAAACCTGCAATATTTGAAAACCGCAAAAGCTCAATCCTCTAGGCAACTCCGTTGGGCACTATTCTTTGCCGAGTTTGACTTCATAATTACCTATCGACCTGGTACAAAAAACGGTAAAGCTGATGCCCTTTATCGGATGGGAGTGGAAGAACATTTGATCAATCCTAAACCTGTACCTATCATTCCCGAACAAAGAATTCTAGGTGTAATCGCCACACAATCCATAGAAGAAGTTAAGGATAAAGCCAGGCTACTAGTAACTCCAGCAGACATACAGAATTGGCATCTGCAGGGAAAGGACTTTACGGTGAAGGACAACCTATTATATTTCCAAGAACGGTTATACCTGCCCAGCACAGATTTACAGAAAAAGGTAATCTCTTGTTATCACGATTCTTTAATGGAAGGACATCCCGGTATGACAAAGACCTCGGAAAAGATCAAGCGCTACTTCTGGTGGCCATCTTGGAAAAAAGATATCAGAGACTTTATAATGTCCTGTGGAGTATGCGCCCAAAACAAGAGTCAAAAGGAAAAACCAGCCGGCCTCTTACGCCCTATTGACATCCCGCCTCGCCCTTGGCATACGCTTTCTATGGACTTCGTCACCGATCTACCTCCATGCTCCAGATACAATACGATCCTAGTAATCGTGGACCTATTCTCCAAGATGGCGCATTTCATTCCACTCAAAGGCTTACCAACAGCAGCAACTCTGGCCCGAGAATTTCTCGAAAACATCGTCCGACTGCACGGTCTTTCCTACAGTTCTAATTTCGGATCGAGGTAGTCAATTTATTTCTCATTTTTGGCGAAGTTGCTGTCGGTTGGCTCAAATTGATGTGAGACTTTCGACCAGCCACCACCCTCAAACCGACGGACAAACCGAGAGGACCAATCAAACTCTGGAACAGTATTTGCGCTGCATGCTACAACAAACTGAAAAAACTTGGAAAGATATCCTTTGGATAGCCGAATATGCCTACAATAACTCTGTCCACTCGGGAACTGGGAAGACCCCGTTTTTTCTTTTATACGGTAGTCACCCTCGAACCTCGGAGTTGGATCCACTCCAAGATCTTGGAACACCAGCAGTAGACCACCTGCATTCTACAATCACCCAAGCCTTTAAGGAAGCCGTTTCTCACCTTCAAAGGGCTAAAGAACAATACAAGAAAGGAGCAGACCAACATCGAAAGGAAGCCCCCCAATATCAAGTAGGAGATCAAGTCTGGTTATCCACCAAATATCTACCTCTAAAAGGACCACGCACATTCAACCCAAGATACCTTGGTCCCTATTCCATCACTACCATAGTAAATCCAGTAGCGGTCAAGTTGGACTTGCCCCCTCACATGAAGATACATCCGGTCTTCCACGTCTCTCTATTAAAACCCGTGCAACCTCAAACCCGACTAACTACATCTCCAAAACCTATTCTAGTTGATGGAGAACTCGAGTTTGAAGTCAAAAGCATCCTGGATTCCAAGATCTCCAAATCTAAACTATTTTACCTGATTGACTGGAAAGGCTACGGTCCCCAAGAAAGATCCTGGGAACCTGCAGAATATTTCCATGCGCCTCGTCTAATCAAAAGATTTCATCGAACATTTCCTAACAAGCCCAAACCCCCGGAGAAGCCCGGTTTGGGAGGGGCTTTGAGGGGGGGTGCTGTCATGATCTCTGCTTCCAAAAGATCAGGACTTGCCCGACTCCCTTGGAAGCAGACCCATAACCCCGGTTCCGAGTGCCAGCCAGTCCCAATTGGGACCTTTTGGACCCTGTCCTGGCGCCAGTGGCACCAGGCTCATAAAGATGCCCAGTCCCAGCGCTGGAAGCGCCGGGCTCATAATGCTTGGGTGGACTTACCTGCAGCAGACCATGCTGCTTACTTACCTGCCAGTTGAACCCCTGATCCTCTTCTGTTTGGGACTACTTTTCCTGTTGGGTGGGCCAGGAGCCACTCCCTAGGTTCAGAACACTGGAACTCTTCTGGAAAGCAGGAACTCTTTTCTTACCTAGGCGTGGCTGTGGAAGGAGACACCTAAGCACTACAGGAGGCTATTTAAACCACACCGGATGGATGAATCTTGCTTTGCGTTATTCTGCATTCTCTGCAGCAGAACGCTCATCGTGTCTTCTGCTTCGGATCCTGGGCCTAAGGGAACAAAGGCTTACCATCCTGGAATCCAGTCTTCAGCAGCACCTGTAAAGACAAAGAAAGAACAGGTTAGCTCTACGGTCTTCAGTGGCAGCGCATCTCTTACCTGGTCCATCGGCTGTCACCAACGCCTCGCGCTGCATTCCGGCATCTGAAAGACAAAGGCTTACCTACTCTTCGCATGCTCCGGAGGTCTTTGCACTGCATTCCGGCATCTGAAAGACAAAAGCTTACCAGCTCTTTGCACGCTCCGGAGGCCTTCGGCGCTGCATCCGCATCTGAAAGACAAAAGAAGGTGCGTTTAAAGACATTGGGCAACTTTATTACTCACGTGCCATTACTCCTTCCCACGCCGAATCCAGTGGGTATTCCAGCACCCTTCAGCTTCTCTAAAGCTCCGAACTTGTACCTGCAAGATAAAAGGGACAGTTAGTGCGCATCGGGAAGCAGGCTACAAGCGCTTACTTACGTGCTTCCAGGCGCTTCTATTCCTCATGCGGGTTCGATCCTCAACTCTCATCAGCCCGCCATCCGCCATCGCCGGAACCCTGCAAAACAAGAGATATCATTACAAAAGACTTTTAAGACATTTGAAGTGCCCAGAATTTACCGTTCGTGCAGTTAACGACGGACAGCAGTCCTCTGAGGTCAAGAGGCCTGCACCCTTATCCAGTGAAGAAACTGGTTACGGCACCCTGCCCCGAGGCAGATGGAGAGCTCGGCGTTCACTTACCTAAGGTGAGGGCGTTAACCTTTGGGGTTCTACAGGAGAAGAGAAAGGGAAGAGGAGAGAGGCACCCAATAACCCCAGTTCATTAATCCCATATTTTCTATCTGCAGACATCGTACTCTTCGAGTCAGACATACAGTGCACAGAGGTCCAGCCCAAAGAGCCAACCGTGTGTTACACATCACCTTTGAAGATACGGCATTCACCCAGTCAAGACCGGCGCCTCTGCGGGAATCAGGTGAGCGTTACACATGGCGGCCATCTTGGAAGGGCCAAAAACAGTCAAATAAGCAGCAATAGTAGGAAAAAATGAATGCTTTCAAAATAGCAACACAGCTCCAGGTATTAAAAAGCTCAAAAATTGGCTGCACGATGAAAATGGCAAATAAAACAGTCCTTTCCAACAATATCATGCAAATTTCCTCTACTTTTCTTTTTCTTCTTTTTTTTTCAAATTTCGATTTTTCAGGTTCAATAATTTCCCAGGATGTGCAGTAATGCACAGAAAGTGCACCTACCTAATGGAATGGTCAGCAGCCAGGCACAAACTCCACATGTGCAGGAGAACAACAGATGGCCAGGAGGGTAGAAACAGGACCTCACTCCCAGTGAGAAGCAGATGAAAGAAACCAGTTCCAGCCAGTGGGCCTTGCTGAGAGGGCCGTCTGAAGCCTGCCGGTCCCTGATTGGATGGAGTAAAACACTTATCAACAAATGGGAGTGCAGCACAGGGAGAGGTGATTCAGCACAGCCTGTCTACACAACAAAGAAAACCTCGGCGGCCATCTTGGAAGGGCCAAAAACAGTCAAATAAGCAGCAATAGGAGGAAAAAACTAGTGCTTTCAAAATAGCAACGCAGCTCCAGGTATTAAAAAGCTCAAAAAATGGCTGCACGATGAAAATGCCAAATAAAACAGTCCTTTCCAACAATATCATGCAAATTTCCTCTATTTTTCTTATTCTTCTTTTTTTTCAAATTTTGATTTTTCAGGTTCAATAATTCCCCAGGAGGTGCAGTAATGCACAGAAAGTGAACCTACCTAATGGAATGGTCAGCAGCCAGGCACAAACTCCACATGTGTAGGAGAACAACAGATGGCCAGGAGGGTGGAAACAGGACCTCACTCCCAGAGAGAAGCAGATGAAAGAGATGAAAGCAGATGAAAGCCTTACATTAAGAATACACCTGAAATAACACTCAGGTGTTTTCTCTCAGGAGTAATAGGCAAAATAAAAAGCTGTGTTTTCCTGCACATCAAGCACTGTTGCCATCATTATCAAGCACTGTTGCTACCATTGACAAGCACTGTTTCTATCATTATCAAGCACTGTTGCCATCATTATCAAGCACTGTTGCCATCATTAGCAAGCACTGTTGCCATCATTAACAAGCACTGTTGCTATCTATCGTAAACAAGCACTCTTGCCATCATTATCAGATACTGTTGCCATCCAAGCATTGTTGCCATCATTAGCATACACTGTTGCCATCATTATCAAGCACTGTTGCCATCATTATCAAGCACTGTTGCCATCAATTATCAAGCACAGTTGGCATCAATTATCAAGCACTGTTGCCATCATTAGCATACACTGTTGCCATCATTAGTCTAATGCTTGTTAGAAGCTTTGCAATTAATTAGTCCTGATAATTTAACAATCGCTATTGTTGCTGTTTTTGGGCATCTGTCACCCTTTGTAGCCTGTGATCCTGAATTGTTGCTGAACAGGAGGACACACCAATAAAGTATCCAGGCCTGGAGGAAGTTATGACATCATGACGGCTTCGGCGATTTCAAGTAAAAAATACTGATCAGTGTGGAGATGTAAATGCACGAGAGGTCCCTCGCAGAGCGACCGGATCCCCTGACGCACGTCTCTGGGGACAACTGCGGGTGAACAGAATATCTATCATCCCACATACCTATTCCTTGGGGATAGTAAAACCTTGTCCCTGGAAGTGCAAGTGAACTCTTCTTGATGTTTTCTCAAGTACTTTTTTTCCATCTGCATTGTTCCTCCAGAGCCACTGTTAATGTCAATCATTATCTTCATTCCAATGGCTTTATGGCTGTCTTCTAGCATTTTCCTAAGATGATCTTTATAAGACGGAATCCTAGCAGCATTAACACTAATATGGCTCCCAGTAATTTAAAAGCATTTGACAACCAAGATGGAATCCATGAAAACAGAGATGATTACCAATCGTCTCCCACCATCACATCAGCTTCCTCTTCCATATTTGTATGCAGGGTGGTTAGCATCGTTATTGCTTCTGTCAGTGTTCCATTTTCTCCATCGTGAGATGGTAAAAACATATAGCAAGACACCCAGACCTTGAAACACAAGCCGCCATCCATTGCTGTTATTAGATCCAGAACATAACTGTTCTGAAGGTTATCAACCTGATGGCTCTCAATTCTTCTTTGATAGCATTTAATCCTTTAATTAGTGTATTGATCATCTGCAGCAATTCACACATTGTGATCTGCAACCACTTGGCATTCACTGCTGCTTGGAGTCCTGGAATGATTATGGATGTCATTAACATGGCGGTATTACTGAATAATTTGTATTCATCAGGAATGTCCACAGACAACTTTATTGATTTTTATTGGAAAAAATGCTCTCTTTTTAGTCAATAAAGTTGAAATGATCTCTTCTTTCTATGGTATTCATTCATTTTTTGAAACTCTTCCATATGAAGTTCACTCTGGGGAATCACTAACACTGGGATGTGTACCATTACAATGGAGCACACTCCTCCCCAGTTGTTATGTACCTGCATGCAAGCTCTGGATCAACAGGCCCAATATGGATCCATTAGCACCACAGTTCCTCCATTCATTCCTTGCACCTTGATTTTTTCTCCACAACCTTTATTCTTGCCAACATAGACCTTGCCATCATTCGTGAAGCAGGTTTTCATTCTTCATTTGCAATATATGCACTGGTCCTGCTTTGTTCTTAACCCAGTTTAGTAGTTTTGCATGCTTGGCCCATGATTCCAGACATTCATCATTTAACTTTTGCACCTTGCGGATTGCTTCCTTCTTCAATAAGTGTGAAGGAAATAATATTACTCCATCTTCCTATCCAGTACTGGTTGCTACATGTCCATATAGCAACAGCTATTTCCTTTCCCAGCATCCTAGATCGCCTGATTTTTAAGTCATGTCTGGGCAGTACATTCTTTTCATTTCAACAGTCTGTATTTGTTCTACATACTGGGACGGATACATATGTTTTTTATTGTCCACCCCATTCCAGTGTCCATTCTCTTTGTTTTCACATATGTATCTTCATTTGGGAAAATCTGTCTTCATCGCCATCTCAAAGTTGCCCATTGTCCTTTGAATTGTCCTCTGGCTGTGCATGCTGCCAGGTGACCGACATTTTGCATCGTGTGAAGGCATTTCCCTTGCAATAAATGTTCTTGCTTCATTCATGGCATACAGTATTAAGGAACGCACATAACAACTTTCTTCTGAGGTTCTTGCCCCCACGTCTTTCATGTGCTGGTACCATAGGTTGTTGGGTACATGAGCGAGCTGATTTGTCTAAATATGTATTTATACTTTGATTGTCTCTTCAGTGTCTCCCTTTATTTGAGAAAAATATCTTTTAATATAACAGATCAGTGGGGTCTTTGGACTCTTAACACGGGGACACTGGCTGCAATATGAGTGAACACCAACATAATAAGGATAGCAGTTAAAATCAAAATACCACAAAAAGCTGTAATAACTATCCTTCGTACAGCATACTTTTTCAGCAGAGCTGCATTTCTTACTTCTTGAAACATTTCCATTGCTTCAATTATTTTTAATACATCAAATGTATTGGTTATTGATATCTCATGAATTTATAACCAAAACTGCAGAATAATTGCCAATACAATTCTTAAAAGAATAGTGTTTTTTGGGGGGTTTATGAGAACTGTCACAATGGCTGTGTGTTTTCTTAAAAATGCTGGATAAGACTGCAGAAAAGAGGAGAAAGTAGCAAGTAAGAACGTGTGTGCAATAGGTAGCATATAAATAAAGTATTCTACTTTTTGTCTGACTTTTATTGCTTCTGTCCCATTGTCTTCCATTTCCTAGTCTAAGGAAGGTGTTCCAGGATCACTGCAAGTCCGTCAGTCCTTAAGAAAAGCCTAATCTAAAAGCTTTGCTTCTTCTTCCCTTGCCCTGTCTTGGCTTTTGGTTATGGATCTTGTCTGCACATGCTGAAACTATTCCATTGCTTAAGTAGGGGTAGTTGCAGGAGAGTTCAAGATTTCTTCTTTATAGGATTTGACGTCATGTAGATGTATCCACGCTCTCCTTCCTTCTAGTTTCACACCAGTAGAGCTTAATTCCTCTACTTCATAGAGGCCCTCAAAGTGGGGGTGGAGGGTACTACAGGTGCGTACACACTTGAGCATCAGCACTTGGTCCCCTGAATACAGGCTTAGTGGCTTGAGAGTTTCTTCCAAATCAACGGGCAGATTGTCCTTTTGCTTACCCGTGATCCCTTCCGTAGGTTCTGGAGCCGTTGAGAAATTAAAGAAATACTTGCAATCGTTGTTTTCAAATAATCATGCATTTCATCACCTAAAGCCCTTGCTACACCATGGCTGCCTGTATTTGCCATTGCTGGGGGAGTGAGAGGAGTTCTCTTACAGCGTCTAGTCACCAGCTCATGTGGTGTCGGATGGTGGTATGAGCAAGGCTCAACCCAAAGAATATATAGCACAAGGGGTAGGCAATGGAGCCATCCCTTCTTTTAAGTGACTTTCAATTTTGCTATCCTTGCCTTCAAAACCCCATTTAATTTCTCAGAAAGACCATTTGCCTGCAGATGATAAACTGATGCAAACTTATATCTTAAACCTAATAGTAGAACTATATTTTCAAATAGCGTATTTGTGCAGTGTGGTCCATTACCGGATCGCAAATCTGTGCACACACCCCATCAGGAACTTGGCGACTCATGCAGCATCAGGGTACATGCACGGAACCGCCTCGATCCATCTGGATATCACAACTAGTTTGCATCTATAGCCATTGCAAGTCCGCAGCATATCTACATAATCTATATGCAGATGCTGAAATGGTCCATTTGGTCTGCAGATTACTCCTCTTACTGTTTTCAAAGTGTTTTCAGCAGTACATTTCTGGGACACAATGCAATTTATAATGAACTGTACCACATGTTCAAATAGGTTTGGTACAAACCATTCTTCCGCAATAATAGCAGCTAGACTCTCTCGAGTCACATGTGCTGGGTATTGAAGCTGGTCCAACGATACCCTGAATAATGCTAGAGGCATAACTGGCTTCCCAGTGCTATCCTCTCTCCAAATTGCCTCAGTAGGAGATAGAGAACATCCTTGTTTTTTCCATAACTCTTTTTCTTCCTGCGATGCTCATCCTTGCATTTCAATTAACTGTACAATGGACATCATATTAAATCTTACTTTAACCAGCACGCATCGCCTTGTTGCCTGCCTTATATTTGATACTTCACTCTCAAATATGGGTGGGTAATAAGCTGTTTTTTGGCCTCTAAATCTGCAACTTCATTTCCGTGAAAGATTAAATCTGTTCTGTTTTAATGGGTAGGACATTTTACAATTGCTATGGTTGCTGGGAAACTTAAAGCTTCAATATATTTTTCTAATAATCTTGCATGTTGCACTGGAGTGCTGTCTGCATGGAGGAAGCCCCTTGTTTCCAATGTGTCAAGCCTGCCTGTACAGTTTATGTCATGTAGGCTGAGTCAGAGTACACCGTCACTTCCTCATACTCAAGGCTTTGCAGTGCATCAAGAAGCGCTGCTAATTCTCCAGCCTGTGCTGAGTAATTTGGAGACAATCTCCTGCTAATTATTACCTCAAATTTGATCCTCTCAGTTCAGTCTTATCACTGACAATCCCATATGTCTCACCCCTGTCTTTTGATCAATTCTTGATGACCCATCAATGAACGTCACGTTCCCCCTTCCCAGAGCATTTTATCTAACTCTGTGAATATCATCATAACATTCAGGATACGTTTTGCAGCCATGCACATCATCATCTTCACCCACTGGATCAGCTATAAACATTGCTGGATTAACTGTGCTACACCTAACAATTTTGATTGCAGGGTTTGAAATAATTATCTCATACCCTGATGCTCTTTGTGTGGTCAATGTACTTTTAGGTTTCTCTAAAATTGCAAATAATGCTGCTAAAGATTGCTCACAAGGATAATGTCCTTGCATGACTGGAGATAAGATCCCACTATAGTAAACCAATGGTTTATGTCCATGTCCTAATGTTATTTTCTGTGTAAGCACTGCTGCCATGGCTTCTCCATATGAATGAGAGAATAAGTAAAATTGTTCACTGTAATTTGGAATCCCTAGCACATGAGCTGAGCTGATTGGGTTTTTTTAAATTCATAAAATCCTTTAGTCATCACTTTTATCCATATTTATTAATTTTTAGCCATCTGTGCCTCTTTGAGTACTTTTAAAAGTGGATGAATATATGAACTGTAATCAAAGTCCCAGGTCCAGCAATAATTGCAAAGGCAATTGTTGCACTTGTTTCCCTGTTTTTTAGTTCTCATAATAGCCTATGCCCTTTCAGGTGTCCCCCTTTCTTCCTTGGTGTGGAATCAACTGTCCTATATACAGTACTTCTTCCTGACAATATTGCAATTTTTCCTTATCTACTTTGTACCTTTTCTCTTCCAGTATAGTCATATGCTTGAGAGAGTCTTCTCTGCGCTGTTCCTCTGTCTCACTGTACACTAAAATGTCATCAACATATTGAATTATGGTACTTTCAAGTTGGGCATTACCCAACTACATCTAAAGGACTCTATTCAAAATTGATGAGGGCTCACAGAACCCTTGGGGCAAAAAAGTATGTTTCATGTGGATCGTTCTATATGAAAAGGAAGTCAAATCTTGTGTGTCTTCATGAAGGAGAATTGAGAAAAATTCATTTAAAAAAATCTACAACAGTTAAATAATTTGCTTTCGACGGGATATAACACAACAATGTCGTAGGATTTGGAACGAAGGGAAGATCTGTTTCAACTATATTGTTCAGAAGGTGAAGGTCCTGGCTAAATCTCCATTCCCCCCCATTGATTTTTTGACAGGGTACACAGCCGAGTTACATGGAGAATCAGATGGTATCAAAATGCCTTGCTTCATTAAAGTGGATATGGTTTGGAATATACCTTCATCCACTTCTGTGGACATTGGATACTGTTTTGCACATGGCAGGATTGCTCCTGATTTGAGCTTAATTGTAACTTCTCCTACTCATTCCAATAGGTCCATGTCATATGGACTTGTAGTCCATACGATACTAGGTACTTTTTCCAAATCTTCCTGAAAAATAGTAACTTCTTTTTTACCAATGCCATTCTCTGTGGTATTTCTACATCCTCTACTTTGATCCAATAAGTGAGAAGTTATGAAAAATACAAATTCATTATTTGAATAGTCATCAATACATAGCTTCTCGTCTGTCAAATCTGTCAACCTATAGCCTTCATTAAGGGCTATCACCATTCTCCAGCCCCTTCCCTCATAATCTGTCCCATGAAGCATCAATCTTTATTCTCTGACTATTGCTGCTTGTAGTTATAAAGGGATATTTTGCCTTTCCTCGTCATCTGTAGGAATCTCTGACCTGAAAAAAAACATATCAGGTTTTCTTAGTAACTTGCCGATCATTATAGGCAACCATGATAATTAGACAGTCACTCCATGCAAAAACACCTCCTCATCTAGAGGTACTCCCTGTAGAGCTTTCTTTCCTATGAATGCCAACATGAGCTTGCTCACATTTACATAATGTATCCCTGGAGTTGAACACACTATTCCTTACTCAGTAAAAGATATTGTACTGTTAAGTTTCTTCATTAAGTCACACTCAGTGGGGCCGATTCATGGAACAAACGTGCGCCGAAAATCTTTGCGCAAGCAGGCACAAGCAGGCGCAAGTGCAAAAAAACAGGCGCGCGCGCACGCGTGCGATTCATGGAAGTCCGTGCGCGTGTTTACCACGGGATGTGCGCCAAACCCGTGCATGGCACACAAGTCACTGCAACATCCCGAAAGGCGTGCGCGACACGCACAGTGAAAGCGCACAACCTCGGCGCATACACCAGAAAGTGGGCGGGACACGGGGCGTAACGTGCGGAATGGGGAACAACGCGTGAAAATAAGGGCGTAACTGGGGATGTACTGCAGGGAAGCAGACGGAACGCCCACACGCACTCGAACCACACGTATTCATGGAATCGAATAGGGCAAAGCCACGCACAGCCAAAGACACGCACAAGCTGAAACACGTCCGCCACACGAAGGCAGGCGGTAGAGTCCCAGCGCATCACAAAAGTGGCAACATACAGCAATTGGGCCTGTGCAAGCGGGGCACGTGTATTGCGGGGTGCGCGGGAAGTAACACACGCGACTGAGCGGGGTACGTGTATTTCGGGGGTACGCGGGAAGTTACACACGCATTTGAGCGGGGTACGTGTACATCGGGGGTGCGCGGGAAGTTACACACGCGATTGAGCGGGGTACGTGTATTTCAGGGGCGTGCGGGAAGTTGCACACGCGATTGAGCGGGGTACGTGTATTTCGGGGGTGCGCGGGAAGTTACACACGCGATTGAGCGGGGTACATGTATTTCGGGGGTGCGCAGGAAGTTACACACGCGATTGAGCGGGGTACGTGTATTTCTGGGGTGCGCGGGAAGTTACACACGCGATTGAGCGGGGTACGTGTATTTCGGGGGTGCGCGGGAAGTTACACACGCGATCACATCAGGGTACGTGTATTTCGGGGGTGCGCAGGAAGTTACACACGCAATCTCATCAGGGTACGTGTATTTCGGGGGTTTGTGGGAAGTTACACACGCGATCTCATCAGGGTATGTGTATTTCGGGGTGCGGGGGAAGTATCACACGCAACATCAGCAGGGTATGTGTATTCCAGGGGTGCGCGGGAAGTTCCACACGCAATTCCATCAGGGTACGTGTATTACAGGGGTGCGTGGGAAGTTCCACACGCGATCTCATCAGGGTACGTGTATTACAGGGGTGCGCGGGGAGCACCATACGTGAATTGCACATGTGGGTCCTCCCAGGTGTTCCCTCTACACCCTCCACGGCCCCTGCAGGTGGCTCACACCACAGGGGCCTACCCTGCACATGTCCTGCAGGCACCCCATCCACCATGGCCATGCCCCCCAGCCAACCCACATGTCAACTTGCAATACTGCCCACCAACGCATGTCCCCCTGCACCCCCAGCCACCAGGGGCACCCTCCACCAGGCCCCCACCCATGTCTCCCACCCCCCCCAGCAGTGCAGGGGCACCCTCCACCAGGCCCCCACCCATGTCTCCCACCACCCCCACCCCCCAGCAGTGCAGGGGCACCCTCCACCCGGCCCCCACCCATGTCTCCCACCACCCCCACCCCCCAGCACTGTGGGGCACCCACCACCAGGCCCCCACCCATGACTCCCACCACCCCCACCCCCCAGCCACCAGGGGCAGCCTCCACCAGGCCCCCACCCATGTCTCCCACCACCCCCACCCCCCAGCAGTGCAGGGGCACCCTCCACCATGCCCCCACCCATGTCTCCCACCACCCCCACCCCCCAGCCACCAGGGGCACCCTCCACCAGGCCCCCACCCATGTCTCCCACCACCCCCACCCCCCAGCACTGTGGGGCACCTGCCAGCAGGCCCCCACCCATGACTCCCACCACCCCCACCCCCCAGCAGTGCAGGGGCACCCACCATGAGGCCCCCACCCAGGTCTCCCAACACCCCCACCCCCCAGCCACCAGGGGCAGCCTCAACCAGGCCCCCACCCATGTCTCCCAACACCCCCACCCCCCAGCCACCAGGGGTAGCCTCCACCAGGCCCCTACCCATGTCTCCCACCACCCCCACCCCCCAGCAGTGCAGGGGCAGCCTCCACCATGCCCCCACCCATGTCTCCCAGCACCCCCACCCCCCAGCCACCAGGGGCAGCCTCCACCAGGCCCCCACCCATGTCTCCCACCACCCCCACCCCCCAGCACTGTGGGGCACCTGCCAGCAGGCCCACACCCATGTCCAACTCATGTTCCCCACCACCCCCACCCCCCAGCACTGTGGGGCACCTGCCAGCAGGCCCCCACCCATGTCTCCCACCACCCCCACCCCCCAGCAGTGCAGGGGCACCCACCACCAGGCCCCCACCCATGTCTCCCAGCACCCCCACCCCCCAGCCACCAGGGGCAGCCTCCACCAGGCCCCCACCCATGTCTCCCAGCACCCCCACCCCCCAGCCACCAGGGGCAGCCTCCACCAGGCCCCCACCCATGTCTCCCACCACCCCCACCCCACAGCAGTGCAGGGGCAGACTCCACCAGGCCCCCACCCATGTCTCCCAGCACCGCCACCCCCCAGCCACCAGGGGCAGCCTCCACCAGGCCCCCACCCATGTCTCCCACCACCCCCACCCCCCCAGCAGTGCAGGGGCAGCCTCCACCAGGCCCCCACCCATGTCTCCCACCACCCCCACCCCCCAGCACTGTGGGGCACCTGCCAAAAGGCCCACACCCATGTCCAACTCATGTTCCCCACCACCCCCACCCCCCAGCACTGTGGGGCACCTGCCAGCAGGCCCCCACCCATGTCTCCCACCACCCCCACCCCCCAGCAGTGCAGGGGCACCCACCACCAGGCCCCCACCCATGTCTCCCAGCACCCCCACCCCCCAGCCACCAGGGGCAGCCTCCACCAGGCCCCCACCCATGTCTCCGAGCACCCCCACCCCCCAGCCACCAGGGGCAGCCTCCACCAGGCCCCCACCCATGTCTCCCACCAGCCCCACCCCCCCAGCAGTGCAGGGGCAGCCTCCACGAGGCCCCCACCCATGTCTCCCAGCACCCCCTCCCCCCAGCCACCAGGGACAGCCTCCACCAGGTCCCCACCCATGTCTCCCACCACCCCCACCCCCCCAGCAGTGCAGGGGCAGCCTCCACCAGGCCCCCACCTATGTCTCCCACCACCCCCACCCCCCAGCACTGTGGGGCACCTGCCAGCAGGCCCACACCCATGTCCAACTCATGTTCCCCACCACCCCCACCCCCCAGCACTGTGGGGCACCTGCCAGCAGGCCCCCACCCATGTCCAACTCATGTTCGCCACCACCCCCACCCCCCAGCACTGTGGGGCACCTGCCAGCAGGCCCTCACCCATGTCCAACTCAAGTTCCCCACCACCCCCAACCCCCAGCACTGTGGGGCACCTGCCAGCAGGCCCACACCCATTTCCAACTCATGTTCCCCACCACCCCCACCCCCCAGCACTGTGGGGCACCTGCCAGCAGGCCCCCACCCATGTCCAACTCATGTTCCCCACCGCCCCCACCCCCCAGCACTGTGGGGCACCTGCCAGCAAGCCCACACCCATGTCCAACTCATGTTCCCCACCACCCCCACCCCCCAGCACTGTGGGGCACCTGCCAGCAGGCCCCCACCCATGTCTCCCACCACCCCCACCCCCCAGCAGTGCAGGGGCACCCACCACCAGGCCCCCACCCATGTCTCCCACCCCCACCCCACAGCAGTGCAGGGGCAGCCTCCACCAGGCCCCCACCCATGTCTCCCAGCACCCCCACCCCCCAGCCACCAAGGGCAGCCTCCACCAGGCCCCCACCCATGTCTCCCACCACCCCCACCCCCCAGCAGTGCAGGGGCACCCTCCACCAGGCCCCCACCCATGTCTCCCACCACCCCCACCCCCCAGCACTGTGGGGCACCTGCCAGCAGTCCCCCACCCATGTCTCCCACCACCCCCACCCCCCAGCAGTGCAGGGGCACCCACCACCAGGCCGCCACCCATGTCTCCCAGCACCCCCACCCCCCAGCCACCAGGGGCAGCCCCCACCAAGCCCCCACCCATGTCTCCCAGCACCCCCACCCCCCAGCCACCAGGGGCAGCCTCCACCAGGCCCCACCCATGTCTGCCACTACCCCCACCCCCAGCAGTGCAGGGGCAGCCTCCACCAGGCCCCCACCCATGTCTCCCAGCACCCCCACCACCCAGCCACCAGGGGCAGCCTCCACCAGGCCCCCACCCATGTCTCCCACCACTCCCACACCCCCCGGCAGTGCAGGGGCTGCCTCCACCAGGCCCCCACCCATGTCTCCCACCACCCCCACCCCCCAGCAGTGCAGGGGCACCCTCCACCAGGCCCCCACCCATGTCTCCCACCACCCCCACCCCCAAGCAGTGCAGGGGCACCCTCCACCAGGCCCTCACCCATGTCTCCCACCACCCCCACGCCCCAGCACTGTGGCGCACCTGCCAGCAGGCCCCCACCCATGTCCAACTCATGTCTCCCACCACCCCCACCCCCCAGCCACCAGGGGCAGCCTCCACCAGGCCCCCACCCATGTCTCCCACCACCCCCACCCCCCAGCACTGTGGGGCACCTGCCAGCAGGCCCCCACCCATGTCCAACTCATGTTCCCCACCACCCCCACCCCCCAGCACTGTGGGGCACCTGCCAGCAGGCCCCCACCCATGTCCAACTCATGTTCCCCACCACCCCCACCCCCCAGCACTGTGGGGCACCTGCCAGCAGGCCCCCACCCATGTGCAACTCATGTTCCCCAGCCAACATGTCATCTCAATCTAGATCCCTGGTCCCTATGGTCAGCCTCCAAATGCAAAACACCCACCCGAGTATTGCATCCACCCACTCATAATTTGCAATTACATCACAGAACACCAATTACAAGTTCCGAAACAAACACATTTCCCTCACATACACCCAATGGGTGTCAGTGAATCTCAAAACCCATATCATGAAATGCATGAAACCAATGAGATACCACACATTGAAGTTCACCAAAAAAAATATGTATTAAAGGAAACATAAATAGAATCAAAAATAAATAAACAGAAATGTTAATGTACAAAAATTAAAAGAAGCATGTCCGTGAAGAAAAGCAAAACCAAAAATAAAATTCCAAAGTAATGGTGACCAAAGTCACTGTCCACAAAACAAAATCCAATGGGAAATAAAAAAGAAAGCCATTGCTCCATGGTTAAAATGTGAAAAAAAAATACAATCCAACAGTGAACTATGTACATGGGAACAAGCCAGGGTCCATTATCCCAACGAAAGAAAGGAAACCTATCTAACTACACTAACTAATAAAATAAACTATATACAAAAATGTGGCCAATGTCCGAAAGGTCCAAATAAAATCAAAACAAAAATGAAACCTAACACTACCTACATAACTATGTACAAGGGCAGCGGGCTAGTTTGACGGCTCACTTGTGGATGTCCCGGGCCAGGGCATCATCGAACTCCTGCTCAATGTCCCGGAGGCGGTCCTCCTCCATGGCCCCGAGGGTCAGCAGGGCCGTCGACGTGTCCACCTCCAAACCCCTGCGGATTGCCTCGAGGCACTCGGCCCGCCTCAGGGCCCTCCGCATGGAGTTCTCCGCCCTGACCATTGTGAGCCGTGAGCAGCCTGGCCGCACCGTCAGAGGCAGCTCCACAGGGCACCCAGGTGACTGATGGGTGGGAAGATGGCGCGGAGGACGACTGGCGCGTAGGGGGTCCAGTTGAGGAGGGGGTCGTAGGAAGCCCCATCATACGGAGGAATCCGGCCTGGGTGACCTGTCCCAGCAGGCTGACGTGGTCAACGAGCCATTCGAGATGACGTGCAGTCTCCTCATGAAAAGACTGCAGGTCACCTCGCATGGCCCGTTGACGCAACGCCACACCAGTCAGGACAGGCTCAACCCGGACCCGGATAGCCACGTCCGCAGGCAGAGGAAGGCCAGTTGACGTGAGCTCATCCCCTGCCTGAAAACGGGTCTGGACGTAGGCATCCCTGCTGGTGCAAGATGATGCAGGGACAGGATCACGGACAGGATTGCACACAGGCACCTCCGCGGCGGCCTGTGCTGCCTCCTGTCCCTGGTCCTGCACTGCACCACTAGCACCAGTGGGATCCCCACCTCCAGACCCCGTCTCTGGTGCTTGCACGGCCTCCTCCTCCACCAAACCCCCCACCAACCTGGATGACTCCGTGCCATCTTCTCCTGTTGGGCCCTGTGGGGTCCCAGCTGCCCCTTCTGCTGCCGAGGAGTCCAACTCCAACCTCCGCCTCTTGGACCTCCCCCCGGCAGCTGCGGCCTGGGACGCGGCACCGGACTCCTCACTCCCCGACGAGATTACAACATGGGAGGGGAGCCGGGCCTTGCGTCTCCGGCTGGCTGTGGGATCCCCGCCGCTGTGCTCCACAGCACCTTCTCCGCCCTCTTCATCAGTTGACGCTGCAGACAGGGAGAAACAAAACACAGGCATCAGGGCCCTGTACAATGGACACATACACACATGACAGTTGTACATGAGTGGCATTGGCAAACCTCAGACATGTCATCACAATCCCCAACACACATGTCATTTCAACTCGCACACATGAGCCATACCACAGCCATATCGCAACTGCCAGCACCATCCATACACATACAACAGCATGAGCAGGCAAAGGTGAGCCAGACATCACATGCAACACAGGAAGTGCACCACACATGTACACACACCACCACACTTGCATGCATGTGTACACCTCTGCCAAGTGTCGCAGTGTTCAGACGGGCATCCATGTCACATCTGCCAATCAGGCTTCCACATACCGCTGTCACATGCATCCATGTTGCATCACTGTTGCACCCTTGTCAAATACACACACATGCACATGTACACAGTGCTGATACATGCAGCCGAAAACAACATACATGCGTGACATCACGGACATGTCTACTTACATACACATTCATCCAAACATGTGTGCCCACACAACTGCATTTGGCATGCACGCCTACACACACAAGCACCATCCATGTCTCACACATTCCAGCCCTCGCATGTGTTAGCCCCACGGCCCTGTACACCCCCACCCATACTCGACCCCATACAAACAGATGTGCAACCTGCACACTACTGAAAAATCACCACACGCACTGCTCACAATCAGGATACATGTACACTTACCGCTCGACTCCAGACGGGTCTGCCTCTCAAGGACCTGGACGTAAAGCGCTGGGGATATGAATTCCAGGACCCTCATCTGTTCTTCCGACAAGTGGCCCCGGCGCCCCTTGGCATCCGCTGCCTTCAAGAGGCGCAGGGCCTTGTTCAGGGTCCTGGACCTGAAGTCCTCCCAGCGCTTCTTGACATGTTGTAAGTCGCGGACTGCCACCCCCTCCGCGTTGATGGCAGTCACAATGTCAGTCCAGATCCGAGTCCGTCCTTCCTTGTCGGCGCGGGAACTTCCGAAGAGGGCATCATACTGCCCCAGGACTTGCTCCACCAGGACACCAACTTCGGTGGCACTGAAGCTGGTGCCCCTCTGCCTCTCTGGCCGGGGGTTGTCAGTGGTCTCAGATGGTGTTTGCCCCAACATGACAACCCCAGAGGCAGGAGTGGGTGGGCAACTGGGTCCTGGGGCTGGGCTGTGGAGCGATGGAATCCCAGTCGGGAGTCTTCGGTTCCAGCAGGGGTGGTCACAGCAACAGCACCCCTGGCTGATGTGCAGGCAGCAAAGGCAGGGCACGTGGGCAGCAGGCAGTCAGGCAGCAGCAGATGGCAGGTGGGAGCATGCTCGGGGCTCTGGGGGGCAATAGTTCGGCCTTCTGGGCAGGAGCGTGGTCTTCCGTGTGCTTACGCGTGGCCAGCTTGATACGGAGTGATTTGGCACGTGAAAAATCTGCACGTCAGCGTGTAATTCGAGGAAAGGCCCTTAGCGCGTATGCACGGCAGCACGCATATGCGATTTCATTGGACCAAAGGCCCTTAGCTCGTGAGCGCGTCTGTGACGTGACACGCGCGGGTGTTTCCCTCATTGCACGTGATGACAGAGCACACATGGATTTCCACCAATCGCGTGTGAAAGTTCCTGCGCACCCCGGAACACATGTACCCAGGCTAATCGCGTGTGGAACTTCCCGCGCACCCCGAAACACACGTACCCAGGCCAATCGCGTGTACGCTCACTCCCCTCCGATCACACGCAATGACACTCGGACGTACAGTCTTACCACGTATCCGAATACAGGAAACCCGCGCACGGCAAAAGACGTGCACAGGCGTCAACGCGTCCGCCCACACGAAGGCAGGCGGAGGCGTCCCTGCGCACAGCATAAAAGTGCACGCAAACAACAAGCGCGTATATACAGCTACGATGAATGCCCCATTTGTCGCTGCACTGATCGTGGGACACCGCAAGAGGAGGAGAATAGCCAGGGCACGCATTTTCGCACCACGGACAAGCCTTTTTGGGATGCCTGACGACCAGGTCTACGGCAGGTATAGGTTTCCACCGCATATCATCCTAGACCTGGTCAGGGAGTGGGAAGATGACCTCACATCCCCCACCCTTTGCTCCCAAGCATTGAGCCCCTTGGAGAAGCTGCTCAATGTCCTGCATTTTTTGGCCACTGGGTCATTTCAGCGGACCACTGCCATAGTTGGGGGGGTCTCACAGGCCACGCAGTGACGCTGCCTACACCAGGTACTGGCAATCATGACAGCGCGCCCCTCAGTCCACAGGCACATATACATGCCCAGAACACCTGCAGAAAGGCAGGCCGTTCTCCTGGATTTTTTCAGGGTGGCACACTTCCCCAAAGTGCTCGGTGCCATAGATTGCACCCATGTGGCCCTACGTCCACCTAGGGCCACTGAGCACATCTACCGAAACCGCAAGCACTGGCATTCCATCAATGTACAGGTGGTATGTGATGCAAAGGGAATCATCACCTCTGTCTATGCAAACTACCCTGGCTCCACCCATGACAGTTTCATATACAGAATGTCCGCCCTGAGCCGGGCCTTGGAAGCTGGGCAGCATGGTGACACATGGCTCCTAGGTCAGTACAAATGCCCTTGCACATGCATGCAAGTCACACACAGACAAATATCCAAACCCTAATAATCTCAACTATTATCACCTCCCCAGGGGACAGTGCCTACCCTCTGAGCAACCACATGATGACGCCAATCCGGAACCCCACCACACCACCCCAAGTAAGATACAACGCCGCCCATATTGCAACCAGGGGCATAGTGGAGCGCACATTCGGAGTGCTCAAGTCACGTTTCCGCTCCCTTGACCGCTCTGGTGGGCAACTACTCTATGCACCACCAGTAGTGTGCAGGATCATTGTGGCAGCATGTGTCCTGCACAATGTTGCAACACGGCAGGGCGTCCCTGTGGACATGGTGGTGCCCCCACATCCCCAACCACAGGCACAGGCGCTGCCCATGGGAGGGGACAGGGCACGTGGCGAGGAAGCCCGGAACCAGCTTGTGGCCACATTTTTCACCTAAACTCCCACCCCTGCGGAGTGCACACAGGCCTGGCAC
The DNA here is from genome assembly GCF_040938575.1 of Ambystoma mexicanum. Classification (NCBI taxonomy): domain Eukaryota; kingdom Metazoa; phylum Chordata; class Amphibia; order Caudata; family Ambystomatidae; genus Ambystoma; species Ambystoma mexicanum. The sequence goes on from NC_090924.1 coordinate 723,904,574, forward strand.
ATACCAGGTGACAATCGATGATGACAAAGAGACAGTCAACTGTCACAACCCTACCACCTTGAGATAGTTGCCATGGAAGTGCCACATCGTCTGCATCCCTAGCTACTTAAACACAAGCTATCCTGTGTGACCAAAAGGCACACATATGACATATGACATGATATGGCCCATACACAAGTATTTCAAGGCGCAATGAGGCAGGGAGGGGGGAACAAGGGAAGACAGACAACGGTACTACTAGGCCAGGTGTCATTGAGATCGTGCAAGTGCAGGGGTAGGGGGAAGGGAAAAGTGCAAGGGGAAGGGTGGGGGGAGTCCAGTACAGGGGAAGTAGCCCAAAAAAATAATACATAGGTCGGCTGGTGGCAACTGCAAAGGTAAGTGCAGACTGGGGCTGGGAAGGGAGGGCTGTAGGGATAGAGAGACAGTACTGCAGTGCAGGGGTTGCCAGGGAGGCAGTGCAAGTGGAGAGTGGCTGGGCCAGGGACCGAGGTCGGTGAGAGTGGCCCAGTTGCAGCTCCTGTGCAGTTCCAGTGAAGAAGTCTGCAAGGTAGAGGCAGAGAGTAAGCAGAAGCAAAGAGGAAGGTCTTGAGGTGCTTCCAGAACTGGAGATGGTTCCCCTCAAGTTCAAGTCAGGCAGGAAGTCTGTTCCAGGGGAAGGGCCCTGCCACGGAGAGAAATCTACCCCCAGCTAGTTGCTCTGAGAAGCGGATGACCCTGACATGCAAGGTGTGCATCACACAGACCTGCAAAACAGGCCATGGCCATCACTGTCATGTCACTCAAACCCTCCCAAACATCAACATGACATGGCAAGCAATACCCATACACCAACACAGTAACGATAAGGTACACATTGCCATGTCCTAAATGTACAGTGGCATCAGACAATGATGCCTGACCCGGAATCAGATGAAATGACAGACCAACAAAATCTCCCACCCAAAATAAGTCATTTCCAAATGCATTACAACCGTCGTAGACGTAACATAACAATGAATGCCTGTCTACATGCACATTATGCATTGCAAAATCAACACTGCAGCTCATGTGTGCAGTGTCCTACTCCTGCAACACACTGCTCAGCGCACAGCACAGTGAACAGCCATTGTGTGTGATGCACACCCTGAGCATCACATCTAAGTGACAGACCACATCAAACATCAAATTAGGCATGTACTGGATCCATAATTGGTCACAGAACATGTGCTGCAGGGACACAGTGGGCACCAGAAGGCAAACAGTGTACACGTGGATATGCAAGGGTGGGAGTACATGTAGTGCATCAGAGTGCAAGTGTGTGGTTCTGCAAGGACATGCACTCCACATATGCATGTGCACTCAAGTGACCATCAATGTTCCCTACACATCACATGTGAACATTCACCATGTGTACACCCCAGCATGTCAAACCACAACTATCCCCTCGCACCTGAAAGGAAAACACAACACACGAACAGGCATTGATCAGCAGAACACAACATGTACATAGGATACCACCATTACAATGTCAGAGTTCCAATCACACTGCAGGGCAAGGCAACTATCAACAACAACCCCCCCTCCCTCACAAATGACCATGACCCACTGAACAACTGCACATGGGTCATGGAGCCTCCAACCCTCAATTCCACCTGGCCACAGGATCACCTTTACCCTTCGTCACCATCTCCCACCTTGTGTGTAAAAAGATCCCTGAACCCTCAGAATCCACACTCATTTCCAAAATCACAAAATCCAAGGCATAAAAACGAACCCGAACACCCTCCAGTAGATGACTTGACGTAGCAGTACCTCACCAAGGCCAAGTACTACCACAATGATGCAACAACCAAGGTAGCACAGTAAAACAATATCACAACAGGATGTGAACCATGTGTGGTACATAACATAGGATGATGCATCATGAACGGATGTGTATTGTCACAGGTCCCGTGTACAGGCGCGGGAGTGTCACAAAACAACCACCCCCACCGTGTCCCGGGTGCCTGCAAGGTCAAACTCACACAGGCCCCTGAGACCCTGGTGGGGAAGGAGGTTCAGGGATATGCAGTTGGGACAGGTGTTGGCACACTGGATAACTGGAATGAGTGGCAGGAGAGGGGAGGAGGAATGACACATGAAAGTAGGGAATGAACGAAAATGTACTACCTGCATGAACACATACACAATCCAAACAAACTTGGACATCATTGTTATGGCCTTCTGTAGTCCAGGCTTAGGAGTGGTACGAACCAACCACCCCCTCTAGGGTTTTGGCGCCTGCAAGTTCGGGGCTTAAACAGGCATCCGCAACCCCAGCGGGGAAAGAGGGTTAGGGAACGTTGCTTGGATAGGTACGGGAAGCAGGAACACCGGGTAGAGGGTAAAGGGTTCAAAATTGCATAGGATTCCGGGTGATTAGGGGGAAAAAAACATACCAAATTGAATCACACATACATCCATGCATTAGTGCACCCCCCCAGCAAGCCTATGCAGAGCAGTTTGAAAGAAAAACAACACTTGGCTCTGGTTTTGAGTGCTGCCCACCTGCCTGCGCACTCTCAGGTCCGGTTACAGGAGCACTGCAATGCTGCAAAGAGAGCCACAGTCAACAACCAGTACGTGCCAATTACACAAAAACACACCACCAAACATGCCCCATAGCAACAAAGTACTCTACAAACAGACAATCTGGTGCAGATGCTTCGTACCCATATATATCAGTACCCTTGTGACGAGTCATACACAGTCAATGCAGTAAGTCAGCCGCCGGTGGGTGCGTGGCAAATGGAACACCAATGTGTCACAATTCACACAAAATGCAATGTTCCCTGGGTAAGCAGACAGACCCATATAGCAAGCCATGACTTCAGTGCAAGTTGCGTACCACCATGACCGAAACAAAGTTGGCAGTGCATTTATCATAAAGTACATGGAAATGAAATGCACTGCACCCGAGTATGTCCCTTGCTGTATGTCCCTGTGAGCTGCCCCTTGCCATGTCTCGGAAGGCTACATGGTTGATACAAGTGCCTCAATGGACCTTGGTGTACCGGAGGGTATGTGCCACTGCCCCTGCATGTGTCCCAGACAACCCTACTATCAACAGCCATCAGTCCACAAACACATCTGAGCTGCATTGTGTGCTTCAACACCAATATTCGTCTAAGCTCACCCTCAGTGCTGTGACTAAGCCTGCATGTGCAACTCGCCTGGTGCACGCTTTGCTGTGTCGTGGCCCCCCTGTGCATGTGGGCACCAACAAACGGGTCCAGATTTCCGTCGTCCAATGGGCCATGTCTGCTGGCAAAGGTGCTCTGGAGGCTCATCCCCCTGCAGAAAGGGCAGGAAACACATGATTAATGCTTCAAACTCATCTGTGTGTGTCTCATCAGGCATCTCATTACTTGACCATGTCAGAGAGTCACATCACAAATCACACCATCAGTCCGTCTTTCACATCCAAAGTGTGGTACACTATCTACAGCATGAATTGCAACAAGCACGTGTACAGGAAAGATATGAAACATACTACACAATGCATAGCAATCAATGTACACATTATTCATGACACGCCCCCTCTAGCAAAAGCCGAACAGTGGACAATGACACCAAAATCATCCCCACTAGGGGTGTCAACACAAGTCACACAGCACCAGACATGCCACAGATATGACAGTCCAAAGCCCTTGTGTAATATTCTGTAACACCAAACCATCCTTGCGAGCCCATGGATAAGGGAGGCAGGAGTGGCATATGTGAGTCAAGGACCCCAAGCAGCAAACACATACACAAGACAACCATGAAGGGCCCAGCTGGAACAGTCAGTGGATGCCTTCAAAAGCCACAAAGCACCGCACCGTCACATGAAAGCACAATAGACTATCAATTTTAAACTAAATCAACTAATTGCACTAACAATGGAAAACCTACATTACCTATTTAAACTAACTATCAAACAGAAACTTAACTAACTAAACTAAAAGAAAAATCAAAAATGGCCACATACGACCCAGGGGGGAGGGGAGGCACCCAGGAGGTGGGAGGTACAGGGTGCTGCTCAACATCCACATGCGATGATGCTGAGCAAAAAAAAAAACCTCCACGGGCTCAACGCCTGCACAGCCCGACCTATGTGGGAGATAGATGGTCGTCCGAATCTGGCTCATCCTGTAAAGGAGGACGTGGCACAGTAGCCTGGCCACGCCTAGCCGCAGCTTGCCCCTCGTCAGCAGCAAGTCTGCCGGACGGGTGAGCCTGGTTCTGTGTGGCGATGTGACATAGGTCTGCATGCAGAACCTCACGTGATACATGTGCTTCCTCTTGCAAGGTAGCACGTGTAACACGGAGTTCCTCCTGCAAGGCCTGGCTGGACAACCGCTGCACCTCCCGGCAAGCCTGTAGCTCAGCCGAGATGGTACGCTCAAGCTGTGCAAACCTCTCCTCTGCCTGCTGCCTCTGGGACATCATAAGGACACCCAGAGTGGATCTGAGGGAAGCATACTCCTCCCTTAGGACATCCATGTGCGCCTCTGCGTGAGCAGCAATTGCTTGACGCAGAGACGACATTTCAGCCTGGCGTGCCCTGTCTGAGGCCGCCATCCCCAGCCTGAGCGAGCGGGCCGTGGACCGTGCCGCCTGCTGCTGGAGAAGCACCTGCCTAGCAGGGGGGAGCACAGATCGGGCCATGCGCTCCATGCTCTCAGCGATGTTCTCCATTGCTGCCCCCTGCCGTTCGGAATTGGCAGTCATGTCTTGCTCCCACTCAGTATACAGCGGTTGCGCGCGGCGACCGCGTTGCCGGGCTTGACCCCTGCGGGACCCAAGGACCGGGGGTCCTCGCTGTGTTGGCACCGCCTGCGGCTGCACGACTACATGCCCCCGTCGACGTGATGTCCCAGGCACATCAGTGACTGGTGTGGAGGGTGACCCTGCGTCCCGATCCACCACGGGCGGAGGAACCAAGACTGTCTGATCACATCAGAATCACTCACCCCTGACACATGGACTTGATGCTCATCCAACTCAACATGGACGTCAGAGTCGTCATCAAGGCTGGACTCATAGGCAGCCAGAGACAAGATGGACTGCAGCACTTGGGGGTTTTCGTGGCCTACCACCCCACGACCCCCACTAGTGCCGGGTTGATGTGGTGTTACCAACCCTGTGTCTGGCATGACAACACCATCCTCCGCCTCCATTGCGTCATCACCTGAAAAATCGAGAGAAAAAAGGTCACTACACATGTCAGAAGCACACGACACACACACACACCGACAGCAAAGGCATCCGGCAGACATGTCACACAACATATGACCTGGCATGCATGCTGGGTCTACTTTGAATAGCTTCTTTGATCAGACCTGTTGAAAGGTGGCAGTTTCCATGGAAGTGGGTCTATGCAGTGCAGAAAATGTGTACGCCACTCACTACCTACATGTACAAGCACTCCATGGTGTGTGCCAGGGAATGTGAAGGCAGTGCAATGTCAAATTCACACATCACGTGCATTGTGCATTCAATGTGTACCATGTCTAGAAGCCAAGCACCCCTCCACCCCAGTACCAAAGCAGGGATGCCTAGTATGGTATCAAAAGGCTGACCATACACCTGTGTATTGACAGGCAGTGTTGACTGGCATTAACAGCTTAATGTGATTCAAATTACAACACTGCAAATGATGCTGCGACAGTAGGCAGGACACATGATGAAAACTCCGGAGGCCGCCCACGTGTGAAGAAGACACAACAAGAGGTGGACAGAGACATTGGCCATTGAACAGGCTGAGGCCTGTGAGCCACACAGATTGTCAGAGCCTAAACATGTGTGCAACGCAGGACTGAGCCACAGTTGACATGGGGAGGCCGATGAGATGGCAGGCAATGTATGTAACCAAGGACTCATATTACAGTGATCATCCAGTCAAGGACACATAGGGGCATGCGTGCAATGCACATGGAGCATGAATGGGCACTTATGTCCCTGCGGGACATCCGACCCATGCACAGTACAAGTGAGATACCCTGCATCGAGTACTAAGGCTGTACCACTCGGCATATGTCTGGCAGTTTCTACGCTGGAAGTTAGCATCTACACAGGACACATGAACAAGAAACTACACATTGGCAAGATTGAAGCAGACCAGTGCAAAGGTGGAACTGGGGTGCAGAGTGGCGGAGGAGGGGCAAGGGAGCATGCCCACATGGAGTCCCGCATGCAGGCAGAGGAGACATGCATGACGGAAGCATTGCATTACTTACACATCAGAACCATGTACACGTCACATGTAGCAGCAATCATGCACAACACATCCCACAAGTGAAACACACATGTCGTCAACAAACACGCATCAACACTCACTGGACTGGGCATCAAAGTCCAGCATCTCTCCCACTCCTTCGACCAATTCAGGTGGTATGAACTCCGCAACGAGAGCCTCATGCGGAGTGAGTTCTTCCTCATCTGGTGCAGGCCCACCGCCAGTCACCAGAGTCAAGTTGTAATGTGAGGCACGCTTTGCCTTAATGCTGCGCTTGATGTCATTCCAACGCTTTTTGCACTCCTGCGCCGTGCGCACCTCATGGCCGAATGAACTGACATGTTCCGCAACATGCTTCCAGTGGGTGTCACGTTGGGCAGCCGTAGTCTGACTATTGGCACCCACTAGCATGTCACGGCTGTGGCCCCGCACGTAGTCCACGAGAAAGTCCAGTTCCTGCTTACAGAAAGGCTTCTTCTTCGACGTGCAGGATGTCGTGGCTGTGTGTGGGGTCCCAGCCTGTGCTGCAGGTGCAACCTTCCTCCTCTTGGACTGTGGCGCAGACCCTGGCTGGCTAATGCCGCCCTGACCAGTATGGCCAGTGGAGGGATGACCAAAGGCCTGACTTGTGTCAGTGGCAGCTGGGTGCCCACTAATGGACCCTGCGCAGCAACATCAGCTGTGGCAGGGTCATTGACCGCAACGGTCCTGGTTGGCAGACTCACAACCGGGGTGCTGTTGGGTGCATCTGCCCCTGCACTTGCCAACACCCGGCTGTTCGGCGCAGCAGATGACATGACTGCCCCAGGGACACGTGTCTTGGTCTGAGGAGCCTGGCGTGCCCCTATGGTTTCCCCCCTGGCCTGTTGTAGATCTACCAAGGGCTCTTCAAGTGCCAACGCAGCCTGCGCTGGCAGACCCTGAGCCTGGGTGGCGGTGTCCACAGCTGCACCTGCAGCTACCACTACCCTTGGGCCCGTGGCAGTCGATGGAACGGACTGCCGGGTCGTACGGGTGCCAGTGCCAGATGCAGGAGCTGCATCCCTCGGAACCACAGGGGGTGGTGGCATGGCTGCACCGACACATGGCACAACATTGTGCTCAAGTGGCGCACCCCTGCCTCTTCCCCCTCTGTGGCTGCCCTGGACACCCTGGAGTCCCCCTACTCCCTGGTCACCACGGCCACGTCCCCGACCATGCCCGCCACGAGGAGGACGCCCGCTGAGGTGCCCCTCACCTTTGGTGCCCTCCCAACCATGGCACAGATGTAGTAGTGCTGGCACAGATGGAGTGGTGCCAATGGGAGGTGTACACCACAATTGACCTGGGCAATTGGGGTGAAGGGGGTGGGAAGCAAGATGTTAACAGCCCCCCTGCACCTGCAAGGTTGTATGTGACCCCGGTGATGTGGTGACGGGTCACGCAACGCTCAGGCACCCCAAAACTGCAGTAAAACCGTGCACACAACCCTGCAGCCTACGTGCGTGGATTCAACCTCCCGCAGTACGCGGTGGCACCCAGTAACACGAATAATGCGTACGCGTGGGAAACGCAGGCTAGTATGACATCGAAAATGGGTGCGATATACAAGAGCACCCGCAGTGGGAAAAAGAGTGTGTGCGACTCACCGTCTGACTAGCGCGATGCAGAAAAACAAGCGTAGCCAATACCCCCGCCAAAAGAAGAGATACGTCCTTGATAGCTGTGAAGTTGTGATGGCGCGCGAAACAACAGGAAGCAGCAACACACGTCGGTCTCCACGAAAGGCACGTACAGCGAACTGCTGGGCCCGCTCACCTTTAACCCGTGCTGAGGGAAACGCACGCGCGCGTCACGTCACTTACGCGCATGGGCCCTTTCCTCGTATTACACGCGGACGTGCAGTTTTCCACGCGCGCTTACGCGCATGGGCCCTTTCATCGTATTACACGCGGACGTGCAGTTTTCCACGCGTGCTTACGTGCATGGGCCCTTTCCTCGTATTGCACGCGGACGTGCAGTTTTTCACGTGCGCTTACGCGCATGGGCCCTTTCCTCGTATTACACGCGGACGTGCAGTTTTTCACGCGCGCTGAAATGCCCATGCACGTCTGTACGCTTCACGTCACAGGAGCGCTTGCGCTTGAGGGGCCTTCTGTCCAATGAAAATGTGTTTGCGTGCAGACGCGCTTACGCGCTAAGGGCCTTTCCTCGAATTACACGCTGACGTGCAGATTTTTCACGTGCCAAATCACTCCGTATCAAGCTGGCCACACGTAAGCACACGGAAGACCACGCTCCTGCCCAGAAGGCCGAACTACTGCCCCCCAGAGCCCCGAGCACGCTCCCACCTGCCATCTGCTGCTGCCTGACTGCCTGCTGCCCACGTGCCCTGCCATTTGCTGCCTGCACATCAGCCAGGGGTGCTGTTGCTGTGACCACCCCTGCTGAAACCGAAGACTCCCGACTGGGATTCCCTCGCTCCACAGCCCAGCCCCACGACCCAGTTGCCCACCCACTCCTGCCTCTGGGGTTGTCATGTCGGGGCAAACACCATCTGAGACCACTGACAACCCCCGGCCAGAGAGGCAGAGGGGCACCAACTTCAGTGCCACTGAGGTTGGTGTCCTGGTGGAGCAAGTCCTGGGGCAGTATGATGCCCTCTTCGGAAGTTCCCGCGCCGACAAGGAAGGACGGAATCGGATCTGGACTGACATTGTGACTGCCATCAACGCGGAGGGGGTGGCAGTCCGCGACTTACAACATGTCAAGAAGCGCTGGGAGGACTTCAGGTCCAGGACCCTGAACAAGGCCCGGCGCCTCTTGAAGGCAGCGGATGCCAAGGGGCGCCGGGGCCACTTGTCGGAAGAACAGATGAGGGTCCTGGAAGGCATATCCCCAGCGCTCCGCGTCCAGGTCCTTGAGAGGCAGACCCGTCTGGAGTCGAGCGGTAAGTGTACATGCATCCTGATTGTGAGCAGTGCGTGTGGAGATTTTTCAGTAGTGTGCAGGTTGCACATCTGTTTGTATGGGGTCGAGTATGGGTGGGGGTGTACAGGGCAGTGGGGCTAACACATGCGAGGGCTGGAATGTGTGAGACATGGATGGTGCTTGTGTGTGTAGGCGTGCATGCCAAATGCAGTTGTGTGGGCACACATGTTTGGATGAATGTGTATGTAAGTAGACATGTCCGTGATGTCACGCATGTATGTTGTTTTCGGCTGCATGTATCAGCACTGTGTACATGTGCATGTGTGTGTATTTGACAAGGGTGCAACAGTGATGCAACATGTATGCATGTGAAAGCGGTATGTGGAAGCCTGATTGGCAGATGTGACATGGATGCCCGTCTGAACACTGCGACACTTGGCAGAGGTGTACACATGCATGCAAGTGTGGTGGTGTGTGTACATGTGTGGTGCACTTCCTGTGTTGCATGTGATGTCTGGCTCACCTTTGCCTGCTCATGCTGTTGTATGTGTATGGATGGTGCTGGCAGTTGCGATATGGCTGTGGTATGGCTCATGTGTGCGAGTTGAAATGACATGTGTGTTGGGGATTGTGATGACATGTCTGAGGTTTGCCAATGCCACTCATGTACAACTGTCATGTGTGTATGTGTCCATTGTACAGGGCCCTGATGCCTGTGTTTTGTTTCTCCCTGTCTGCAGCGTCAACTGATGAAGAGGGCGGAGAAGGTGCTGTGGAGCACAGCGGCGGGGATCCCACCGCCAGCCGGAGACACAAGGCCCGGCTCCCCTCCCATGTTGTGCTCTCGTCGGGGAGTGAGGAGTCCGGTGCCGCGTCCCAGGCCGCAGCTGCCGGGGGGAGGTCCAAGAGGCAGAGGTTGGAGTTGGACTCCTCGGCAGCAGAAGGGGCAGCTGGGACCCCACAGGGCCCAACAGGAGAAGATGGCACGGAGTCATCCAGGTTGGTGGGGGGTTTGGTGGAGGAGGAGGCCATGCAAGCACCAGAGACGGGGTCTGGAGGTGGGGATCCCACTGGTGCTAGTGGTGTAGTGCAGGACCAGGGACAGGAGGCAGCACAGGCCGCCGCGGAGGTGCCTGTGTGCACTCCTGTCCCTGATCCTGTCCCTGCATCATCTTGCACCAGCAGGGATGCCTACGTCCAGACCCGTTTTCAGGCAGGGGATGAGCTCACGTCAACTGGCCTTCCTCTGCCTGCGGACGTGGCTATCCGGGTCCAGGTTGAACCTGTCCTGACTGGTGTGGCGTTGCGTCAACGGGCCATGCGAGGTGACCTGCAGTCTTTTCATGAGGAGACTGCACGTCATCTAGAATGGCTTGTTGACCACGTCAGCCTGCTGGGACAGGTCACCCAGGCCGGATTCCTCCGTATGATGGGGCTTGCTACGACCCCCTCCTCAACTGGACCCCCTATGTGCCAGTCATCCTCCGTGCCATCTTCCCACCCATCAGTCACCTGGGTGCCCTGTGGAGCTGCCTCTGACTGTGCGGCCAGGCTGCTCACGGCTCACAATGGTCAGGGCGGAGAACTCCATGCGGAGGGCCCTGAGGCGGGCCGAGTGCCTCAAGGCAATCCGCAGGGGTTTGGAGGTGGACACGTCGACGGCCCTGCGGACCCTCGGGGTCATGGAGGAGGACCACCACCGGGACATTGAGCAGGAGTTCGATGATCCCCTGGCCCGGGACATCCACAAGTGAGCCGTCAAACTAGCCCGCTGCCCTTGTACATAGTTATGTAGGTAGTGTTAGGTTTCATTTTTGTTTTGATTTTATTTGGACCTTTCGGACATTGGCCACATTTCTGTATATAGTTTATTTTATTAGTTAATGTAGTTAGATAGGTTTCCTTTCTTTCGTTGGGATAATGGACCCTGGCTTGTTCCCATGTACATAGTTCACTGTTGGATTGTATTTTTTTTTCACATTTTAACCATGGAGCAATGGCTTTCTTTTTTATTTCCCATTGGATTTTGTTTTGTGGACAGTGACTTTGGACACCATTACTTTGGAATTTTATTTTTGGTTTTGCTTTTTTTCCCGGACATGCTTCTTTTAATTTTTGTACATTCACATTTCTGTTTATTTATTTTTGATTCTATTTATGTTTCCTTTAATACATATTTTTTTGGTGAACTTCAATGTGTGGTATCTCATTGGTTTCATGCATTTCATGATATGGGTTTTGAGATTCACTGACACCCATTGGGTGTATGTGAGGGAAATGTGTTTGTTTCGGAACTTGCAATTGGTGTTCTGTGATGTAATTGCAAATTATGAGTGGGTGGATGCAATACTCGGGTGGGTGTTTTGCATTTGGAGGCTGACCATAGGGACCAGGGATCTAGATTGTGATGACATGTTGGCTGGGGAACATGAGTTGCACATGGGTGGGGGCCTGCTGGCAGGTGCCCCACAGTGCTGGGGGGTGGGGGTGGTGGGGAACATGAGTTGGACATGGGTGGGGGCCTGCTGGCAGGTGCCCCACAGTGCTGGGGGGTGGGGGTGGTGGGGAACATGAGTTGGACATGGGTGGGGGCCTGCTGGCAGGTGCCCCAGAGTGCTGGGGGGTGGGGGTGGTGGGAGACATGGGTGGGGGCCTGGTGGAGGGTGCCCCTGCACTGCTGGGGGGTGGGGGTGGTGGGAGACATGGGTGGGGGCCTGCTGGCAGGTGCCCCACAGTGCTGGGGGGTGGGGGGGAGACATGGGTGGGGGCCTGGTGGAGGGTGCCCCTGCACTGCTGGGGGGTGGGGGTGGTGGGAGACATGGGTGGGGGCCTGCTGGCAGGTGCCCCACTGTCCCGGGTGGTGGGGGTGGTGGGAGACATGGGTGGGGGCCTGGTGGAGGGTGAGCCACAGTGCTGGGGGGTGGGGGTGGTGGGAGACATGAGTTGGACATGGGTGGGGGCCTGCTGGCAGGTGCCCCACAGTGCTGGGTGGTGGGGGGGGGTGGGAGACATGGGTGGGGGCCTGGTGGAGGGTGCCCCTGCACTGCTGGGGGGTGGGGGTGGTGGGAGACATGGGTGGGGGCCTGCTGGCAGGTGCCCCACAGTGCTGGGGGGTGGGGGTGGTGGGAGACATGAGTTGGACATGGGTGGGGGCCTGCTGGCAGGTGCCCCACAGTGCTGGGGGGGTGGGGGGGTGGGAGACATGGGTGGGGGCCTGGTGGAGGGTGCCCCACAGTGCTGGGGGGTGGGGGTGGTGGGAGACATGAGTTGGACATGGGTGGGGGCCTGCTGGCAGGTGCCCCACAGTGCTGGGGGGTGGGGGTGGTGGGAGACATGAGTTGGACATGGGTGGGGGCCTGCTGGCAGGTGCCCCACAGTGCTGGGGGGTGGGGGTGGTGGGAGACATGAGTTGCACATGGGTGGGGGCCTGCTGGCAGGTGCCCCACAGTGCTGGGGGGTGGGGTGGTGGGAGACATGGGTGGGGGCCTGGTGGAGGGTGCCCCACAGTGCTGGGGGTGGGGGTGGTGGGAGACATGGGTGGGGGCCTGGTGGAGGGTGCCCCTGCACTGCTGGGGGGTGGGGGTGGTGGGAGACATGGGTGGGGGACTGGTGGAGGGTGCCCCTGGTGGCTGGGGGGTGGGGGTGGTGGGAGACATGGGTGGGGGCCTGGTGGAGGCAGCCCCTGGTGGCTGGGGGGTGGGGGTGCTGGGAGACATGGGTGGGGGCCTGGTGGTGGGTGTCCCTGCACTGCTGGGGGGTGGGGGTGGTGGGAGTCATGGGTGGGGGCCTGCTGGCAGGTGCCCCACAGAGCTGAGGGGTGGGGGTGGTGGGATACATGGGTGGGGGCCTGGTGGAGGGTGCCCCTGCACTGCTGGGGGGTGGGGGTGGTGGGAGACATGGGAGGGGGCCTGCTGGCAGGTGCCCCACAGTGCTGGGAGGTGGGGGTGGTGGGGGACATGGGTGGGGGCCTGGTGGAGGGTGCCCCTGCACTGCTGGGGGGTGGGGGTGGTGGGAGACATGGGTGGGGGCCTGCTGGCAGGTGCCCCACAGTGCTGGGAGGTGGGGGTGGTGGGGGACATGCGTGGGGGCCTGGTGGAGGGTGCCTCACAGTGCTGGGGGTGGTGGGAGACATGGGTGGGGGCCTGGTGGAGGGTGCCCCTGGTGGCTGGGGGGTGGGGGTGGTGGGAGACATGGGTGGGGGCCTGGTGGAGGCTGCCCCTGGTGGCTGGGGGGTGGGGGTGCTGGGAGACATGGGTGGGGGCCTGGTGGTGGGTGCCCCTGCACTGCTGGGGGTGGGGAAGGTGGGAGTCATGGGTGGGGGCCTGCTGGCAGGTGCCCCACAGTGCTGGGGGGTGGGGGTGGTGGGAGACATGGGTGGGGGCCTGGTGAAGGGTGCCCCTGCACTGCTGGGGGGTAGAGGTGGTGGGAGACATGGGTGGGGGCCTGCTGGCAGGTGCCCCACAGTGCTGGGGGGTGGGGGGGTGTGAGACATGGGTGGGGGCCTGGTGGAGGGTGCCCCTGCACTGCTGGGGGGTGGAGGTGGTGGGAGACATGGGTGGGGGCCTGCTGGCAGGTGCCCCACAGTGCTGGGGGGTGGGGGGGTGTGAGACATGGGTGGGGGCCTGGTGGAGGGTGCCCCTGCACTGCTGGGGGGTGGGGGTGGTGGGAGACATGGGTGGGGGCCTGCTGGCAGGTGCCCCACAGTGCTGGGGGTGGGGGTGGTGGGAGACATGGGTGGGGGCCTGGTGGAGGGTGCCCCACAGTGCTGGGGGGTGGGGGTGGTGGGAGACATGGGTGGGGGCCTGGTGGAGGGTGCCCCACAGTGCTGGGGGGTGGGGGTGGTGGGAGACATGAGTTGGACATGGGTGAGGGCCTGCTGGCAGGTGCCCCACAGTGCTGGGGGGTGGGGGTGGTGGGAGACATGAGTTGAACATGGGTGGGGGCCTGGTGGAGGGTGCCCCTGCACTGCTGGGGGGTGTGGGTGGTGGGAGACATGGGTGGGGGCCTGCTGGCAGGTGCCCCACAGTGCTGGGGGGTGGGGGTGGTGGGAGACATGAGTTGGACATGGGTGGGGGCCTGCTGGCAGGTGCCCCACAGTGCTGGGGGGTGGGGGTGGTGGGGATCATGAGTTGGACATGGGTGTGGGCCTGCTGGCAGGTGCCCCACAGTGCTGGGGGGTGGGGGTGGTGGGAGACATGAGTTGGACATGGGTGGGGGCCTGCTGGCAGGTGCCCCACAGTGCTGGGGGGTGGGGGTGGTGGGAGACATGGGTGGGGGCCTGGTGAAGGGTGCCCCTGCACTGCTGGGGGGTAGAGGTGGTGGGAGACATGGGTGGGGGCCTGCTGGCAGGTGCCCCACAGTGCTGGGGGGTGGGGGGGTGGGAGACATGGGTGGGGGCCTGGTGGAGGGTGCCCCTGCACTGCTGGGGGGTGGGGGTTATTGGGAGACATGGGTGGGGGCCTGCTGGCAGGTGCCCCACAGTGCTGGGGGTGGGGGTGGTGGGAGACATGGGTGGGGGCCTGGTGGAGGGTGCCCCACAGTGCTGGGGGGTGGGGGTGGTGGGAGACATGGGTGGGGGCCTGGTGGAGGGTGCCCCACAGTGCTGGGGGGTGGGGGTGGTGGGAGACATGAGTTGGACATGGGTGAGGGCCTGCTTGCAGGTGCCCCACAGTGCTGGGGGGTGGGGGTGGGGGTGGTGGGAGACATGAGTTGGACATGGGTGGGGGCCTGGTGGAGGGTGCCCCTGCACTGCTGGGGGGTGTGGGTGGTGGGAGACATGGGTGGGGGCCTGCTGGCAGGTGCCCCACAGTGCTGGGGGGTGGGGGTGGTGGGAGACATGAGTTGGACATGGGTGGGGGCCTGCTGGCAGGTGCCCCACAGTGCTGGGGGGTGGGGGTGGTGGGGATCATGAGTTGGACATGGGTGTGGGCCTGCTGGCAGGTGCCCCACAGTGCTGGGGGGTGGGGGTGGTGGGAGACATGAGTTGGACATGGGTGGGGGCCTGCTGGCAGGTGCCCCACAGTGCTGGGGGGTGGGGGGGTGGGAGACATGGGTGGGGGCCTGCTGGCAGGTGCCCCACAGTGCTGGGGGGGTGGGGGTGGTGGGAGACATGGGTGGGGGCCTGGTGGAGGGTGCCCCTGCACTGCTGGGGGATGGGGTGGTGGGAGACATGGGTGGGGGCCTGGTGGAGGGTGCCCCTGGTGGCTGGGGGGTGGGGGTGGTGGGAGACATGGGTGGGGGCCTGGTGGAGGCTGCCCCTGGTGGCTGGGGGTGGGGGTGCTGGGAGACATGGGTGGGGGCCTGGTGGTGGGTGCCCCTGCACTGTTGGGGGGTGGGGAAGGTGGGAGTCATGGGTGGGGGCCTGCTGGCAGGTGCCCCACAGTGCTGGGGGGTGGGGGTGGTGGGAGACATGGGTGGGGGCCTGGTGAAGGGTGCCCCTGCACTGCTGGGGGGTAGAGGTGGTGGGAGACATGGGTGGGGGCCTGCTGGCAGGTGCCCCACAGTGCTGGGGGGTGGGGGGTGGGAGACATGGGTGGGGGCCTGGTGGAGGGTGCCCCTGCACTGCTGGGGGGTGGGGGCGGTGGGAGACATGGGTGGGGGCCTGCTGGCAGGTGCCCCACAGTGCTGGGGGTGGGGGTGGTGGGAGACATGGGTGGGGGCCTGGTGGAGGGTGCCCCACAGTGCTGGGGGGTGGGGGTGGTGGGAGACATGAGTTGGACATGGGTGGGGGCCTGCTGGCAGGTGCCCCACAGTGCTGGGGGGTGGGGGGGTGGGAGACATGGGTGGGGGCCTGGTGGAGGGTGCCCCTGCACTGCTGGGGGGTGGGGGTGGTGGGTGACATGGGTGGGGGCCTGGTGGAGGGTGCCCCTGGTGGCTGGGGGTGCAGGGGGACATGCGTTGGTGGGCAGTAGTGCAAGTTGACATGTGGGTTGGCTGGGGGTCATGGCCATGGTGGATGGTGTGCCTGCAGGACATGTGCAGGGTAGGCCCCTGTGGTGTGAGCCATCTGCAGGGGCCGTGGAGGGTGTAGAGGGAACACCTGGGAGGACCCACACGTGCAATTCTGGTGTGGTGCTCCCCGCGCACCCCTGTAATACACGTACCCTGATGGAATCGCGTGTGGAACTTCCCGCGCACCCCTGGAATACACGTACCCTGCTGATGTCGCGTGTGAAACTTCCCCCGCACCACGAAATACACGTACCCTGATGAAATCGCGTGTGGAACTTCCCGCGCACCCCTGAAATACACGTGCCCTGCTGATGTCGCGTGTGAAACTTCCCCCGCACCCCAAAATACACGTACCATGATTAAATCGCGTGTGGAAATTCCCGCGCACCCCTGAAATACACGTACCCTGCTGCAATCGCGTGTGGCACTTCCCGCGCACCCCTGAGATACGCGTACCGCGCTCGCACGGGCCCAATCGCGTGTGGAATTTCCCACGCACCCCTGAAATACACGTACCCTGCTGAAATTGCGTGTGGCACTTCCCGCGCACCCCTGAGATACGCGTACCCTGCTCGCACGGGCCCAATCGCATGTGGAAATTCCCGCGCACCCCTGAAATACACATACCCTGCTGAAATCGTGTGTGAAACTTGCCCCGCACCCCGAAATTCACGTACCCTGCTGAAATCGCGTGTGGCACTTCCCGCGCACCCCTGAGATACGCGTACCCTGCGGAAATCGCGTGTGGAACTTCCCACGCATCCCTGAAATACGCGTACCCTGCTCGCACGGGGCCTATCGCGTGAGGTACTTCCCGCGCACCCCAGTGATACACGTAGCCCGCTTGCCGTGCTGGTACAGGGTTAGCGCAGCCCTTTGCGCTGGATTGGGTATATTGATGGCTTTTCCCTGCGCGAGAGGCGTTCTTGGGGGCATAACTGGCGCTGCTGCAGGGTCGCTGCGCCACTGTGCGCCACGGCTGGTTTTGGTGGCTGGAATCCATGAATACGCTGTGCGCGGAAATGGATTTTAGCGCACGCGGCTGGCGCAGGGATTTGCACGCGCACACTGTGCGCCAGCCGCGTGCACCACTTGTGCGCTGAATTCTATGAATTACCCCCACGTTTACAGGTGTTTGCCTGCGCATTCATGGCATTGCCTGACATCGGATATTTTCCCTCATGGACACAGAATCGAGTTGCTCCAGTGTCTGCGAGAAATGAAAACGCCTTACCTCCTTTCGTCACCTTAACCATTGGTTCCTCTTTGGGGTCCTGTGTTACAGATAGTACTGAACACATCAGGCCCTTCTGTGGGCTATCCGCTTGTGGATATAAATCCATCCCGTACTTGTGAAAGGATTTCCTCTTACCACAGTCACAATCCCCGATTTGGGTGCAGATACACGCATGGTTCCCATATCCATGTGCCACCTGCATGTTGCATTTGGATATATTGTACTTGTTGCATTGTGCTTGTTGCGTCTGCATAGGTGCTTGCTGTTGTTGCCCTTGTGGTGATTGCATCTGCATTGGGACATGTTTTATTTGCTGTGATTGCAGGGCATATGCTTGTGTTTGCGTGTGATCTATGGTATAGTATCCTTGTGAATCTGTATTATAGTGTGAAGCATATCCCATCCCCGCACTTGGAGACTGCCAATTCTGTTGCTGCATGCCCCCGCTGCTTCCGCATACTTTAGCCAAATGTCCTAATTTGCTGCAACTCCAACATTGTGGGGGCTGTTCCCCATTATATCCTCCCCTTCCTTGAGGGTTTTGAAATCCACCTCATTCTCCTCCTCAAGGCCCATTGCCTCTGCCTCTTGTCATAAAATTATACCCGTTCTGATCCATGACATATGCCGCATTATTCAGCTGCGGTAACTGCACTATTTGTGCCATCGCTCCCTCATTATTTGTCAATAACGCTCCTTCTATGGCGTACATTGATAATTTTTTCAGCACCAACTTCGCCTCTATCTGTTTCCTACTCTCAGCTTCTTTTTTATTTTTCTCCCTTAATATTCTACAGTAATGTACAATTGCCAATAGTATCTCTGGCCATGGTTTTGCTTCCATTTCCACCTGTTTCTTTAGCTGACGTTGCACCAGCTCTGGCAGCCCTTGACATAAAATGTGATAAAATAATGCTGCCATCTTATCCCAAGATTCATGCATCTCCAAATTCCATCCATCCTGAATCTCCTGAATAAAGGCATCGGGGTCTTCAGTCTCTCCCATTTTCCTAGTCATTATTTTCCCAATGTCCAATGTATTAAGATTTTGTACTCTAAATGATCGCCATACATGCGCTCTACAATTGTAAATTGGCACTCCATTGTGCACCGTGTTTTTTGCAGCAACCTTCGGATATCTTGCTCTTTTCCAAATGTCGCCAGCTATCTCCCCTAGAATAGCTGACAATAGGCCTTTAATTTCGCCTTTGGCTAAAGTCGTTCCTGACGTTCTTTTCTCTAATTCAGAAATCCACCCACACCGGAAGTTAAACTTGGTAGTGTGCACTTTAAATTCTCCTTATCCATTTGGGGCCCTGGAATATATTGTGGTCGACCCCCCCTTTCTCTAATAGTGGGGATTGTGAAAATCCTCATTCATAATCATACTCGCCCACACTTCTTGTCTTCCATGCAGCGCTGCCCTCGTCTGCTTGTTTCTGTCCTGGCAATGCCCTTAATGTGCTTACATAAAACGGTGATATATTTCCTGTACTGCCGAATCGTGCTTGTGGTCATTCAGTATATGGTGTCGGTTCTGGTGTTTTTTCTATGGGGTCTTCTATATCTTATCATATTACCCCTTTATCTATGCTTGATTCTCTTAAAAACACATTTGCACCTTTGCATCATTTTCCTTCCTTTCTTCATCCTTTCATTATTATGCCCCAACTTGTATGACTGTTATGTATGACTGTTATCCTCTTCTATATCATCAAGATCTAACCAGGTAAAAGACATCATTCATGATAGTCTGTTATTACATCCCCTGATCTACCTTCAGTTCCCTTTAATCGAGAACTTTCCGTATTCTCTTGAGTTCCATACCTTCTTTTATCCCTCATTTGCATATAAAGCTTCCCACTATGTCTTCTGTGTACTGCCCACCAGCCCATGCTGATCGCGGCATTCCTTGCAGCTCCCTTTGGGTCTGTTGCGACCCTCTTTCTTCTTCCAATTGTTCTTGTACTTCTATCGTCTCGGGAGGATAGCTCAGGGGCAACGCGCTCCCCTTGTAGGCAAGTCAAGGTGGAGCAACATAGGTTCCATCCCCGGGTCCGTGTGTAAAAACCTCTGGGTATTAAGCATGTTATAAATAACCAATCATCATCGACACCATGCTCCTATGACATAAATATTCAATTTCGTTATCTTTTAATCATCTATTTCAGTTTCTTCCTTTCTCTCTTCTCCTTGTTTCCTTAACTGTTCTTCCTCTCACCTTCTTTGCAAACTATGTACGTTCAATCTTTGAGCATCTGCCTCTTTTTGTTTCTCTTCTTCTAATCTCTCCTTCTCTTTTCTCATCTCACATTTTGTCCATTTGTCGTTCTTCTCTTCCCGGAACTCCATCAATGCCTTTGTCGTCTAGTTTGAGCAATATTTGTCCTCCCATCCATTCATTCTGTACTATTGTCATACCCTTAGCTGTATCCTTTGTTCGCTTCTGTCTCTCTTCCTTTTCCTCTATCTCTCTCTGTCCATCCTGTCTATTCTTTCTCTCATCAAGCTGTTTATCTTCATTGCGTGTTAATATATATTTGCGTTCTCGATTCCTGCTCTCTTTCGTAGTGTCTTCCCTGTTATAAGCAGGGGTCTCATACGTTGGATTAACATACCCCACTACTGCCTTTAATTCCTTTAAAGGATAAAATCCCTTCTCTTCAGGATTTACATTTTGATTCTCAGGAGGGGAGAGAGGAGCTGCAGTCATTACATCTTCTCCTTTATGCTGATTAAGCATCCACTCCCTCAGCTGGATCTTCTTTCTCACTCTGGTACATTTTCCAGAGTTCTAAAATGAACAACCTTTTCTATAATTCTTTCCTTTGCATATAAGTATGTCATCATATGACACAATATCGGTTTTGATAATGAACCCTCTGGAGGCCACAACATAAGTGTTTTATTAGTCGTGCCATTGACCTACTCGGAATTATATTTACTAATTTTGACTGTATTTCTCAGCAATGTTCTGCATAGGTATAAAAGAGTTATGTCTTCCATAGTGACAAGTAAATTTAGACTGCCAATATTTACCAAGTCTATTATTCTTCTTTCTAGTTTTATTAAGTATATCGTTTTAATCTCTTTGAGCAAGCACCATCAATCGCCCATCGTAATCCAGGAATCAAAATATTTTGAAAACTCTTTGTACCACTGCTGTTCTTGCTCCTTCATTTATACTTTCTATCAATTATGTTTATATTGTTAATTGTTTTTAGTATCTTATGGTTCTCTTCTTTATTTGTATATTGATTTAGTCTAATTTCGACTTTTGATTGACGGCAGTCCTTTGCTTTAAAAAATGTACCATAAATCCCTTTTAGTTATTTATTTATTTTTGCAATTGTTTTATATCTATCAGTTTAAACATGCAGAAAACTTGATAGAAACATATTACACCCCCTACACATGTGTACTTTCAATTTGTTGCCCTGCGTATGTCTTCCTTTACTATTCTTAGCAAATGTATCTCATCTCCTATTATCTACTCCATCTCAGAGTTTAATATACGCCCTCCTTATTGGCTCTATGCCTCAGGATTCCTTAATACTACTATGGGGAGTTACGGCATGTACTCTTTCTGTCCCTCATGGGCCTGTGAATCGAGGTATCCATTCTCTTCTTTATAATCCGCAAAAATCCAGTTACTCTTTCTATAAATATTCATAACACACCGCAATACAATCCCTGCCCCCTTTATCTTTTACCACGTTCAATGGTATACTTACATCAGTTATTTAGCGCTAGTCCCTCGGCATCGGCTCTCCCAAAATTGACCAGTTCACCTTCAGTCCATGGGGTGCCTGCAGGGACCAGACACGAATTTCATCAAAGGGGGACCTGCCAACCAAATCTTGAACACATGTTCTTTTACACTTCGCTCTCTGCAGGAAACTCTAGAATCGTCTGGCTAATGGTAGAAGCAGGCGATCGTCCGGGGTCTGGATCTGGGCCTAGATCTAGGTCGTTAGACTAGAATCATCCGCAACACTATCAAATGTGCTCTGGCACTTTGAAGCATCTTCTAGGTGCTAGATGGAATTACCAATAAATATCTTAGACCAAATAACCAGACAGACCCAGGAAGATGATAAAATACTGCGTTAATCTCAATGAAAGAAAGCAGGGAGATATGACAGCCATCAAAACAGATGCATGCCTATTTACACTTTATCTTGTGTGTACAGAGTTTAAATACTTTACATACGTCATTTATGATGTCATCCTACATGGCATTTGCAAAACCTATTGATGGGAGGGATTGGATTAGGGGAACATTTCTACACATAGAAGTATATATGCGTAAATATCTCATTGGCTGCCCATTGTCTGTAGGACACACTCGGAGCAACTTCTACATACATAATATACTGATCATAGCAGATCATAAACAGTGGGTTATAGTTCACACATGAACCAATTTCTATCAGCTATAACCCTTAGTTCTACAACAAAAATAATTGAACATTTGTTGACACTGTGGGACGATTTCAACTCTCCAATTTAAGTTGAGTTGGAACACTATTTAGATTTTTGTTCTCAAATTTATCAATTACCAACGTCATGAAATTGGATGACCTTTTTGGAAAGAAATGAAGTTACTATAGTTATTTTCCAGCATTTTGTATAGTAGGATATCTATCCAATTTTTGTGATTTTGTATGCTCATTGGGAAGCCTTTTTTCTTCTTTTTTTATTTTTTCTCTTTTCTGTTTAGCTTGTCGACATTTAATTATTATTGACAATTTTGTTCAACTTGGATGATTTTTCTCTTTTTCCTTTTTTTCTGATATATGTTTAAAGTTGAGTTCGTTTTAAACAATATTGTTATACATTTTGGAATAATTGTGAGTTTTTGTACAAAGAATCGATATGTGGTTTACAATAAATTGTGAAAAGCACTTCTGAGTTTATTGTTAGATTTCATGCTCAATGAAGTTGAAAAATTGAGTGAAATGGCCCAGACAAATGTATAGATTTTGGGCCTATATATTTGATCTGATTTTGAACACGCAGAGAACATTGGGACACTATCTGGGAACACTGATTAAAACATCCAGGCAGGAGTGATCCTTTCTCTTCCCCTTTTTGTGCTTTTTCTGTTCAGATCAAATGGGAGTGTAGGTAATTCTTATACCACATTACCCGTAGACCATTACCTAAAACTTTGCTGTGTTTTTTTTTTCATAGCAGATAATATGGCAGCAGATTTGTGAATGCAACATTGTATGTAAAAGTGTGAGGCAGACTTTATGATTATTTGGCAACCCCAGACTTTCTGCTTGTTTAGCAGCACATGAGTGAAAACGAGACCTAGGTGCTCGAGATGCGTCACTTCTTTCCTTGTTTTCCCAATTAATCCATTGTTTAAACAGAGTGCCATAACCCTTTCTGGCCTTTAGAGACTTGCTCACTCCACTTCACATAGGCTTTTGCCCTCAGGATTGTTCAACACTTGGCACCTGCAAATGTCCTTGTATCTCCTAATCTTAGTAGAAATATGTCTTACGCACATGATCTGTTCATCCAACTCCCTTGGTGCCTTGCACCCATCTCTCAAAATAGCCTTCTTGTTCCCAGGCCAAGGTACTCCCTTATTCTGCACACGAAAACAGCTTCTTCATCAGTTCTTCAATTTGCAACAGTAGGATTGTCTTTTGAGTAACAGGGATGATTCTTCACACGGGCCGTCGTCCGTTTTCTTCCAATGGCTGTTCTAAAAGTTATGTATACACCTCTTTTTAGCAAGCTTCTATATGCCTTTTCTACCTTGCATTGCAGCATATTTATAGTTATTGGTCAGCACGTTACTGCTTCTTCTTATAATCACGATTACTTTGTCTTTAAGATACATGTTTCTCTTAGTGCTTCAGTTGCATTGTCAGTCTTAATTATTTTCATATTGTTTCAACATAGGTTCATCCATCTTCTTTATGACATCATTCTGTCATCATCAGACTTTACTTAGAGTTCATCCATATTACCAATAGCCACATTCTGGCATCTTGACAGTGGACATCCTTCCTGGTATCACCCTCCTCTGCCTCAACGTGAGGATATATTCTGAATGGCTGCCTGAGTGCATATCATCTTTCATACACTTGACACGGCATAGGAATGTTACATGGATTCATGCATGGGTTCCCACACATGGCTCTTTGTCGGCTATTCCAATAGTATGGTGGTGAGGGAGCGTGGACCACAGGAGACACATCCACCTGCTCCACTACACACATATCCCATTTTAAGAGGCTCAAATTCTGAAATAATATAAACTGTCAACTGCATGGATCTTTCTGTTATTTGATATACAATTATAATGTATCCTTCTGCCTCTAGGATTTTTAGCATACCAGTGCCACTTTTTTGGAGTTATTTACCTAAGGGTTAAAATCCCTAGAGTACTTCTCCAAAACTGTCAGTTGTTTAGTGGTACTGATAGGTGTTTTCAGCAACAGGGCAACATCGTCTGCATAAAGCAAGCGGCAACCCTTTTCATCCAATCACTGGGGCATATATGCAATATATGCTACTAATTCGTTTATGTACATTTAAAATAGAAAGAGACACAGCCTACAGCCTTGTCACACCCCAATGCTTAAATTGAAGTAATCATAATACTCACGTGTTGTTTGACACCTTAGGATGGCCGTATTACTATCACAGAGATTCTGTATAGCACACAAAAACATTCCACCATAATTCGGAAGAGAACATTGCTTGGGTATAAGCAAATCATATTGCTATTGTTCACTGAACTAATGTACAGAAGATCATTATTGTCTCTTCTGCCCATTATATTACAAAGGTTTTTTTGAAAGTGGGCATTTCAGATGCCCATTTTCTCACCCCATGTGTTAATCTCTATCTAATTCTGGTCCCTACATTTCAAGGGATGCATTAGTTCATCCCTTCCTTTGAAGGAGAAAACCTTTTTGTAGTGTTCCATGTTGATTTCAAAATAATAAAAATGTTGTATTCCGAGTGATGTTGGATGTGGTAAAAACTGCATCATTTACCAGATGTTAACACTGGTAGTATTTTGAATATTACCTTTTTAAACATTACTACCAAACTCATAAATATGGCCAAGATATGTTATTCTGCTGCCCAAAATTTAATGCAGATTTTATATTTTTAGAGTAAGCTAAAACGTGGTTGTAGACCCTCCCGAGTGGGCACCTTCTCATAGAACAGGTATTTTTTGTTCATGTTTGTTCTCGTTAGAGGGGCTCCCAGTCCTTTCTGTGCATTTTTAGGAACTTTGGGTTTCACCCTAAGTACCCATTGTAAGAGGCACAGCTTCCCCTCACTGATAAGGCCTGACTAGGCTAAAACACGTGTCTGGGTTTGCTGTTGGTACTCTTATTCAGAGGCAAATTGCCTAGTATTTCGGTGCTGGACTGCCCTTTTGGGAGGGACAAAGAGTATATGCAAATGGCTATTTCTCCTGTGTGAAAGGTACAGTGAGATAAAATGTGGTTGTAGACCCTCCCCAGTGGGCACCTTCCCATATAACAGGTTATTTGGCCGTGTTTGTTCTTGGTAGAGGGGCTCCCAGACCTTTCTGTGCTTTTTTTAAAAAACTTTGGGTTTCACCCTAAGTTACCCAGGGTAATCCAGATGTGAACCCATTGCTCACTGTGCTTAGAGAGGCACCACTTCACCACAATGATGAGGCCCTACTAGGCTGAAACACATGTCTGGGGTTACTGTTGGTACTCTTGTTCAGAGGAGAATTGCCTAGCATTTTGGTGCTGGCCAGGCCTTGTGGATGGGACAAAGACTGATATGCAAGAAGATATTTCTCCTCCGTGAAAGGTACAGTGAACTAAAATGTGATTGTAGACCCTCCCAAGTGGGCACCTTCCCATAGAACAGGTTATTTGGCCATGGTTGTTTTTGGTAGACTTTTCTGTGTATATTATTCACTTTCAGTATTCAATGGGCCACTTACTCTCTCACAAATTGTGTGATGGGAATGGATTACATAAGGGGTCACAAATTACCACTGCCCTATTATTAATCACTGCATTGTAGTGTTTCGAGATTGATATTCCAAACTATTTAAACTTGATTTTATGCTCTTCCTACTCACCTCTCCCTATACTTTCTCCAATTATACTACATATTCCTCCTCTCATAAAACGCACATCTTGAAACTCCCACTACTTCATCTCTCTTTCATCTACTTCCAACAAAGCCAACAAACAAACCATACTTCCCCTAACATCAATCCACCTTGCCTATCTTCATCTGAGACTCAATGTATTTACTCTTCCTTGTTGTATCAACTAAATATTGTGCTATGGAATGCTCAGGCTGATAGCGATCTCCTTTTTTGAATATAGGAACAATCACTGATTGACACCATGAATGTGGTATAGAACACTTTTTTATTATGTTTCCAAAAATATTGTTTCGAACGATGGACCACATCTCTGGATGGGCTTTAAACATGGCATTATTTAGGCCATTGTTTCCTCGGGCCCTTGATCTTCTTGCTTTTGTGATGCAGAATTGAACATCCTCTTCTGTAATATTTAGTTGCCAATTTTTGAGAAAGGGTACGGTGTGTTGGTGCAGTGAGGAAGGAGGCTTTGCATGTAGGGTCACAAAATGTGTCACCCATTGGAGTTCCATGACTCCATTAATCTGTTCTGGAAACTGCGTTATGTGAGTGGCCTGATTTAAGGGGCCCCATGTCTCCGCAGAATTCTTTGTTGCTAAAGCTTTAAGCATGATTTCTCCATCACGCTGGTGTAATATAGCTTTTCTGCCTCAAACCCAATTCCTGTATCTACATTTTATTGACCTTAGCACAGCCAATCTTTCTGGAGAGACCAACTGTCCAGCTAATTTTTTGAGTCGCTGCATGTCTGCTTTTTTATGTTTCACTTCCAGGTCGAAACAATGTTTGTTTTTATGATCGGTTTTGTAGGCTATCGTAGCATGAAGCTTAAAAAAATGCTGTGCCACTGAGTATGATTTGTCTCCTTCCCTCGGGGGTTCTGAGTTCAAAGCCTGATCTAGCAAGATGTGGGCAATCAGTTCATATAGCTACGGATTGGTCCACCAAGATCGCGTTCTAGCGTTATTTACCATTAGTTGAGCCTTATACCTTTGTTTGGAGGGGTGCGGAGAGTGGTGATTCCACACCCCCAACAAAAGACTAAGCATTTCATGGTTACTCTGAACTTGGGGAATAACTTCAAATCTGTTTGCCAAGGCAAACATTTCTTGGCCCACATAGATATAATCTATTATTCCTTGCGGGCCTCTGTGCCAGGTGCTCTGTGGTGGCAGATCGCCAGGCAGGGCACCGTTGGTCATTATAAGAAGTTTGTCATTCATGATGGACATCCATGTTAGGGCAGTTATACCATGAGAATGATCTTGAACAGGTAGGCAATGGAGATTAAGGTCTCCCACTACAATAACATTAGTGATGTCAGATTTTTCAGTTATAATATCTAGGAGTCTTTCCAACTCCTTGAAGAATCTGTCATCAGTAATCCTTGCTGGATTTCTCTATAAATTGATTAGCGCAATTTCTCTGTCTAGATGACAGATTTTGACCTGTTGCAGGAACTCATTTGGCGCTTCCTAGGGTTGTATTGGGTTGTATTGTCAAGTCAGAGCTTATCTTTACTGCTATAAGAAGGCCCGAAGTAGGTCAGCCCTTTCCCGGGAGCTTTGCCTGGTTCAGAATAATGTTGTAGTCATCCCAGGAAGGTGTCTCAATGTGCTACGTCTCCTGGAATGCCACAATATCGAAATTGTTAATCTGGTTTATTGATGAATCCATTAGATGCACATGATCACACGTGTTCCAGCTGGACAAACTTACTGTGAGTTTGGATTTATTTTTTTAGATGTTATTCCTGCGGTCTCGACCATTGTCGCAATGTTAGGTTTGTTGTGAATTCGGCTGTGGGCATCCAGAGGAAAAAGCTGGATCGCTTTGCATATTTGAACCTGGTGTATGGGACGAAGGGGAATTTTCAGATCTCTGAGTCCGCATCTTGTGTGGTCTTAATTGCTCAATACTATAAGGATCCTGGGCAACAATGAATCGTAGAGCAAAAGGTCAATTTTGGCTCTCCATATGGCATCATTGGTATTACCCAAATTGTTTGTTTACAATTTTTCGAATTAACAATTGACCGAATTTAAAGGGTCACAATTGACCTTTCCACAATTGACCGTATATATATATATATATATATATATATATATATATATATATATATATATATATATATATATATATATATATATATATTACATGGAGTCATGGTTAAGTTGGTGTTTCCATAGGAAGAGCATTTTTTGGGTGGCTTATAACTTCGCTCCCTCTGGACGAATCATCACCAAACTTTGCAAAAAAAAGTATATGGCCCACTGAATTTGAATTGCAAAGTTTGGAGAGGTTTGGTCCAGGGGGGGCAAAGTTATAGGGGGGTCCCAAAACTTTTGTTTTTTCCCATAGACATAATGGGAAAAAACTTTGCGCACGCCTACAGCCCAAACCGCTGGACGGATTTACAACAAATTTGCGGCAGGAGCGGGGGCTTGGTCTTGGTCTTGCAAATTTGGTGTAAATCCGTCCAGTAGTTTTTTTTTAAATGACCAAAATGTAAGGCAAAAAATTAGTGATATCTCTGTTCGCTTCGCGGACGGACTTCCCTGTTCGCTCCACGGACAGTGCCCTGATTGGCCGAGCGGCTTGCGCCATGTCCGCGGACACCCAACGTGTTCGCTGATTGGACGGCGTGGTGCGTGAAGCGAGTCAGATTTTCTGTGGTGCCCGCCATCTTGCATTCGCGGATGACCGCGGACAGCGCGGTGAAACTTGGATTAAAAATTGTATTTAGTGGAGTGTGTTGGTGTGTAAAAGTAATTGGGGAGGGTGGGGGAGTATGAGATAGGTTCAAGGTTCTATTTTTTTATATGCTAGACACTTTTGTTGTGTTCGATTTGTCTGCGGACAACACGGCTGTTCTGAAATGTTCTATATAAACTAAATGGTGGGGTGTTCTGAGGACAGAGTATGTGTCCGTTTTGTTCGCAAGCAAGCTAAAATTGAGCTAAGAACACTCGCGGTGTCCTTAAATGTTCGTACATAAACAAAATGGGGGTGTCCTGAGGACGCTGTCCGTATTGTACTCTGGCAAGTTGAATGTGTTCTAAGAACACTCGCGGTGTCCTGAAATGCTCTGATTACTTACCGATAATCTTCATTACTCCTAGTCCTGCTCTTCCTCATCACAGTACTGACGACCCTCCTCACACTCCCTGCGGGGAAGGTCCCATGCTCCGGCTTGGTAATATGAAACTGAGTGATGTGGATGTGGGGGAGGAGTTATAGGAATTTAAAGAAATAGAAGAAGGCCCTGTGTCGGAAGCAGGGGCCTCATGAAGTAAGTACTGGGACGAGGAAGAGTCGACGTGGAGGTAATGTTTGCAATTAAACAAAATGGGGGTGTTCTGAGAACGCTGTTCGTATTGTTCGTTGTCAGGTTCAAAGTGTTCTAAGAACCCTCCTTATGTCCGTTGACATTACAATTTCCTATGGCCCTTTCCCGACTTTTTGTCCACTAAACAAACGATAAATCAGGCTGCTCTGCGTCGACATTATGTGATAATCCTATCACTTGACCCATCGACCTGGCTGACCTGTTTTTGCGACACTAAATCATATCTCCCGCCCCTAAGCCTGACATTATCAAAGTATTCATATTCCCCGTCTCTCTCCGTGACGGTACAGGGTGCGTAGCCAAACGCACCCAGTCGTCTCCAGTCCTATGCGACTTTACACAGAACCCGGAAAACAACATCATCTCACAACACAGCATGCAACAATTCGGAATATGAAACTGTGATTTAAAAGCAAACAGCAAGATTGTACATTTCGTAAAGTACTTTTATTTGACATCAAATGTTTAGAGAATATTCAGCGATTTGCATTTGTCTTTGCTGTCGATCTGCAAAAGTTCATCTTGAGTCACGCGCTGTTCCTTTCCGGTACACAGGGTGTTGGTTTATGATAAAAGAAGCACTATGGTGGCAGTGATAATCGGAAGGCTGTTCCAACAACGAGGCATTAGACCACCATAATGGTTGGTATGTTGCTTCTAGCCGCTAGTAGCGCGTAAGGACACATTGGTCCTTGGCGATTGTCTCATAAAATGGTGAGGGTCATGAACTTGTTTAGAAGTAGCTGCACCTGGCAGTTAAAAAATCCATCAGCTGGGGTCTGAAAATCGTGGCATTCACAGCACGGGAGGACATACCTGTTTTAAAAAACATAAATTAGTCTCACCAGCCGATCTTCATTAAAAATATTCATTTTATTTATTAGGGCATGAAACTATTTGCTAGCGAGGATAGTGCAACGGAGTATGTTAACTTATTCCCATCAACCCACCCTCTGTCCTCTGCCTTTTTCAGAGCCCTCTAAGCGACAGTGGACCAATTCGGCGGTGATAGTG
This sequence comes from Ambystoma mexicanum, assembly GCF_040938575.1. Taxonomy (NCBI): domain Eukaryota; kingdom Metazoa; phylum Chordata; class Amphibia; order Caudata; family Ambystomatidae; genus Ambystoma; species Ambystoma mexicanum. The sequence continues at coordinate 723,934,413 of NC_090924.1, forward strand.
CGCGGTAGAAACACTATGCCACATTGAAGGAACAAGTACAATTTAACCGGGCTTTAACGCCACGCTATTGTAATTATATTCCGGTATAAAATAATCTAAAGGGTTACTTACATTATATTGGCATTTTCCATTGTCTAAGCGTAGTGCAGTCCCAAAATACGACTCCGTCTGTGCCAACCATCTTTCTCATAGCGATATAATATATAAAAGTGGTTTTGTTTCAGAAATTTCATCCTTATCGTGTCTTACGTTTTGCAACACTCCTTCAAAAGAAGTCTTTTAGCACGATCCCAGTCTGTCAAGGTCAAAAAACAATAGAACCTTATAGTGCGAGTCGTGGGCCTCTCCGGCACGCGAGCAACAAATGGAAGCAGCTGACCTTCACTGTAAACAACCATAAATTCTTAGTTTGCAACATTCTGTGTACAGCCATCTCTGAGAAATTGCTTTTTACACTCCATCTTTTTATATTGTTTGCGTGCTAATAAAAAAAACGTTGTTAAAGGGACGTTATGGTTCCAAGTAAAACCGAAAAACCCCTGAAATTCGCCAGTTATGGTAAGCTAACCAACCATAACTCGCGCCACCACCGTGCACTGCTAAGACTAACACCCAGGACATCAAAGATGACATCACAAATGTCATTGATGACATCACTGATGACATCACATGTGTATGTACTTTTCATGAAATATGTGTACAAGGGATTCTTATTATAATGTTGCGAAAAAAGTGTCAAGGATCATTGCAATAAATATCATACCCTAATTAGTGCTTTGAACGATGCATTGATATCAATAGCATTCTATTATGGGGTTCTATCTAGTATACTAAGCTACTAATGCAGAAACATAGCATTGTGTGCAGCGTACAAGATGAAGGTATAATATTCGTAATATTAATATGTTGAATAATGAAATGATAATTATTGTCTTAATAGATTTTTGTGTACTGTGAAATATGTAATAAGTAGCTAATAAAACCCATGTATTACATAATTGCATTACTATAGAGAAAACAGAAAGAGACAAGAACACATACCAATATACATATACATAGGGTAAATAGCAGCTTTGAAACAGAGAAATCATCATTTATTTGCTTGAAAAAATTGCTGTCTTTAAAGCTTGTGACTTCCCCGATGAATATGTTTCATATGATGTGACTGGACTCTAAGGGAATTACTATAAGAACCTACTTGTAGGATATGTCTACAAATAAAATACAATTTTTAGTTTCTGACTGTTACTGAAGAAAACCATGTGGCCTAGATATATCAGCAAAAGAAAAAAGAGTGAGCCGGAAGAACACTCGCGGTGTCCTGAAATGTTCGTACATAAAGAAAATGGGGGTGTTCTGAGGACGTTGTCCGTATTGTTCGCCGGCAAGTTGCATGTGTTATAAGAACACTCGCGGTGTCCTGAAATGTTCGAAAATAAACAAAATGGGGGTGTTCTGAGGACGTTCTCCGTATTGTGTGACTGCTTAGCTGTATGCAATGAGGGAATGGCACAGAGAGTGAAGTGGAAATGGTAGAAGGGCTGTCCAAGAGTTACGCGGTCCGCGGACACCGCGGCTGTCCGTGGACAGGGCGTGCTACATCTGGGGTTTTCCAGCAAATCCAGCATGGAAAGAAGACTGTAGGGATCAGCCAATCAGATGTTGAGGTTGTGGATTTGTGTTGAAAGAGACTGTGTGTAGTGAAGATGGCAGAAGTGGAGAAAGTCAGGGTGTTGGTGCTCTGAGATATGTTTGTGCATGGTTTACAACAGTATGCTCAATGCAGGCATGTTGCAAAGAATTTTGATGTTAAAGGAGTGGAGGTTGTGTGGAGCACTTTGCCTGATTGCAATGTACAGGGAATTGTACAAGTTTGTGAAGATATGGGCAGGATCAACAGTCCCCATGTGGTAGTTTTGCACTATGGTGCTTTCCGTTTGGGCTATGTCAGTGCCCCTACTTTGTTGACAGATTTGGAACACTTGGTTCAAGCAGGAATGCACATCCTTCCAAATGCCAAAGTATTTTTTTCTGGATTACTATATGGGACAATAGTTCAGTTTTTTGTCCTCAGCAAAACAATGCTAGGTTTGTAATCAACCGAGGCATGTGTGCCTTCATGCTTAGAGCTGGTATGTTCTTCTGTAATAATGAGAATATTGATTCCAGTAATGCTGTTTATTTTAAAGAAGATGGCATTTCCTTATCTTTTATGGGAAATGCCATGCTGTTTTGGAATGTAAGGGTTGCTTTGGAGAAGGTTATGTGAAGATTTTAGGAGTAAAGTAAGAAAAAAAGAAGAAGAAAAATACAAAATAACAGGTGTCTGTCAAGCATCTGCAAAAAAAACAAAAAAAACGGCTCTTTTCAGAGCCAACCTCAAAGGGGAAATGGGGCACACTATTTAAATTTACATTCACCACACTCAGATTTTCGATATGTCCGCGGACATGGCGGTAGTCCGCGGACATTGAAATCACTAGCTAGGGGTTCAGTATGTTCTATGTTACATGTATTTAAAGTCAGGGATGTTATGGTTAAGTTGTGCTACTAAAAACCTATGAAATTCAGTAAAATAAACTTTGTTAAAGGGACGTTATGGTTAAGTATCGCTACTAAAAACCTTTGAAATTCAGTAAAAAAACGTTGCTAAAGGGACGTTATGGTTAAGTTGCGCTACTAAAAACCTATGAAATTCAGTGAAAAAACTTTGTTAAAGGGACGTTATGGTTCAAAGTAAAACCGAAAAAAAACCTGAAATTCGGCAGTTATGGTAAGATAAGCAACCATAACTCGCGCCACCGTGCACTGCTAACACTAACACCCAGGACATCAAAGATGACATCACAAATGTCATTGATGACATTGTTAACGTCCCTTTAACAACGTTTTTCGGTCAATTGTGAAAAGGTCAATTGTAATTCAAACAGTTGTAAAACGAACAATTCGTATACAACCACATCATTACCACACCTGAGGGGATCCAGAGTCTGACAATTGTGAGGTCCTTTTCATTAAAAATGTCCACTTGAAAAAATTCCCTGGAGGTGATGTCTTCTAAAGTGGGGATATCTTCAAAAATGTTTAGAATGCTTGCCCTACACAGGTCATATGTCGCGTATGGAGATGGACGGCATTTCATGATTAGGCAATGACAGTTTGATTTATTCACTTTCTTAATTGTAAATAATTCTTGTTTATTGCTTGCACATTGTTGCTTCCTTGAGTGCACTCACAGCTACGGTTATTGGTGTTGTATATATTAGTTGTTAAAGTCATTTTATTATTATTTGAGGCTGTGGCCATATGATTGAATTGTGTTACCAAATATAAATCAACTGATTTTCTAATTCCGGCAAGTCTTTGATCAATCGAAAGAACTTCTTCATTGGCTACAGTAATTTTCTTAGTGGCTAATGTCTCCCTTGTCATCATCTGACTGGTTGTGATTGTAGCTTCTTGTGCCGTATCTGGATTTTGATAATCTGCCAGGGCTGTGACTAGATCATCTAATGGGGAATGAGTAAGGGAGCACTCACCATTCTTTAGGATAAGATCTTTCTTATTTTTTGCTAGATTTTGGTATTTTTTAACAACTGCTGAGCTAGCGTTAACAATTCATTTTTGAGAAGCAGTAATGACTCGAATACATTGTATCAAGCTAGTATTCATGGTGGAAACAAATGATTTCATGTTTTTCTACTTTTTCTTTTGTTTGGTGGCAGCTGGCTTTTTCCCTGTATCGTTTGCACTTTTACCCTTTCGTCTTTTTTTTTCAAAAGATGTCATATGGCTGTTGTATCTCAATGGTCATGGTTCTGCGGCTATTATACTATCGTGAGTTGATAATTCATACACTTCATTTAAAGGCGCTTTTGGGGAGTTATCTTCTACTGGGTGAATGATCAGATCAAATGCTTGTAGAGCCGGTTTTTAATGTTTTAATTTTTTTATTGTGCCTTTCTAGATCTAAAGGTTCATTGGGCTGCGCATAGAGGGGAATTGAGGACTTTCAGCCCAGCAAATGGCTGTCAGTCCGCCCAGCAATAGTTTCTAAAGTGATCCAGTCCAAATTTGTTATATTGATTTTCATTGGTGAGTTAATTTCGCATGAAGTGTTTCAAATAATTTTGTCAAGGTCACAATGGTTACATTATTAGCTGATAGAGTGATTTCTAAGAGTTTTGTCTGGGTACTTTCCCCGCCTCCCTTGGGCAACTATACATATTTACGAGGAGAGGATAAAGAAATGACAGAAGACTCATTTGAAGAGTCACCAAACATGATGGGCAATTTAGATAGAGTATGCGTCCTATTTGGAGCAGAAAAGCTTGCATGCAAAGAAACATCAGCCTCAAAGTCCTCCTTATCACTCGTGATGGAATCAGGTATAGTGTCTGTAAATCAGTGAGGGAGTGTCTTTGTGTTCTTAGTTATTGGTACACCTATTCCTAACGTGACTGGTTTGTTTAATATATTTGCTTGGGCTACATTTTGAGCTAATAAGCAAATAAAATAATGCTCTCAGCTCGCAGGGAGGAAAACAAGATTGACCGTATTCGGCTGACACAGATGTCCCGGGAAGCCGCTCGCTGCTTGTCTTGCGGCTAAGTGGAAAAGCAGTACTTCCCGGTACTTCCTGTGCTGCGTGCGGCCACTGAAGAAATAGGTGGCACCAGACAGTGGCCTGGGCTTTACTAATTAAGCTTGTACACAGTGGAAAGGATCTAAATAAATGAAACTAAAGGGTAATGAGTACCACAGTAATATATAATAAACATACAATCCTGTTTAAAGTTACTGGGTGATGAAATTGAAGAGGCTTGTCATACCGCACTGCAAATAAATTCCATGACTCAGCTATGAAGCAGCAAAGTAGTACTTCCAGGTACTTCCTGTGGTGCGTGCGTGCTGGTGTGTGTGGCCACTACAGAAATAGGTGACACCAGGCAGTTGGTGGGGCTTCACTAATTAAGCTTGTAGTACAAAGTGGAAAGGATCGCAATGCAACTAAAGTCCAGGGCTCAGAGCTGGAGCCGCAAAGCGACTTCCGGGTACTTCCCATGGTGCGCGCTGGTGTGCACAGCCAATGCAGAAATAGGTGACGCCGGGCAGTGGGCGGGGCTTCATTAATTAAGCTTGTAGTACAAAGTGGAAAGGATTGCACTGCAAATAATGTCCAGGACTCAGAGTCAGAACGGCAAAGCAGTACTTCCGGGTACTTCCTATGTTTTGCAGCGCATACTGATATGTGTCATTTTGAGTAGCTCATGCTTGGGATGAAAGTCATGGTTGAATTGCCTAGGGCATGAGGCTCGACCATGAGACTGGCTCTACCAAATCACCCTCATTAGCCACTTCACCTAGCCTGCATCCTACTCCAATGACCATTATAACCCCATAACCTGACCAACGGACAGCATTCATGCCTTGTAGCTATGGCAAGTGTACACAATCCATGGGGCATGGGCTTCAGCAATGTTGCAGGCCCCACTTAGCAAATCTGAGTAGGCATTGGTCCTTGTCAGGGGCTAGACCCACTGCCCAGGGACCAAATTTAATTCACTATTCTTTGTACCTATATTTTGACATTTGAAAAAATAAACACATGACGGATTTGCAAACTCACGCTTCCAGGTCCTTGACAATGCTCCTCAAGCAAGTTTCCTACAAACCCATCTGGCACTTCAACCCTATCTGTAAATGTTACCACTTAGCTGGTCCCTGGTGGCCATGCCCACTTTATCCCATAGCCGGTCCCTGGCAGCCATGGCCAGTGGTCAGGTTGCGCGGGGCATGGCTGGCTATGTCTCACTCACCAAAGTGATATCACTATTGTTTGTACCAGTCCTTCGCAGTGGATAGGCCCACTGCCCACTTTAACCAGATAGGTGCACCCTGCTGGTGATGCCCACTTTTTAAACCCATTGCTGGTCCCTATTGGCCATGTTTGCTGCAAACCTGTCCAGCATTTCGGACTGTAGCCGCAAGCAGAATTTCTTTTACCATTCAAGCCTATCCCGATTTCGAAAATCTTATCACATAATCGAGCCCTGGTGGCCATTCCCACTTTAACCCCATAGCCAGTCCCTGGTGGCCATGGAATCTAGCTACTGGTCATGGCCACAGGCTATGTCTCAGTCACCAAAGTTCTATCACTATTTTTTGTACCTCTCCTTTCTGGGCACCAGGCCCACTGCCCACTTTCACCACATAAACATTCCCACTTTAATCCCTTAGCCAGTCCCTGGTGGCCATTGTGTTCAGCCTTTGCCCAGACAATCTGTCTACTGGCCATGGCCACATGCTATGCCTGAGGCACCTAAGTTATATCACTATTAATTATACTGATCCTTTCAGCTGTCAGGCCCACTGCCCACTTTAACAATACAGCCAATCCCTGGAGGTGATGCCCACTTTAACCGCATAGCCAGTCGCTAGTTGGTACGCTTCAGGCCCCAAACTTATATCACATTTTTTTGACCTTCTCTTTGAGACTTTTGAAGAAATACAATTCATGACAGATTTGCAAAAGTATACTTTTGGGTCCTTACTGACGCTCCTCACACATGTATGTCGCAAATCTGTTCCACACTTTGGACTGTAGCCACAAGCAGACATTTGTTTCCCATTTAAATCTATCCCAATTTTGAACATTTTGGGACCCCACTACAAGGTTTTCCCCTCTTCAAAAAATCCCAACAAACTTTTCAAAAGCATGAACATTTGAGTCTATAATCTTTTTTCAAACGTTTGTGCAGATTTGTCAAATGGCACCAATGTTATAAGCCGTCCAAACATGTTGTGAACCCCCTCCAATTCTGCCCACACTTGGTAAAATGGCATCAAACTTTGCAAAAACATACACAGTTATTTTATTGTAAGATTTTGTGCAGTTTAGTTGAACGGTGATAAACGTATAATCCCTCCAAAAACTGGTGTTCTCCAACCCTGTAATACACACATATGCATGGATGTCTTCGAACATTCATCAAAGTTCCGGAACATCACAGCAATGTCCCCGAAAATCTGAGATGTTCGAGGACATCAGATAAGAAAAAACACCCGATTTTGGCCTTTTTTCTGGACATATCCCATCCCTTCAGTAATCATCTCTACTTCCCCAGAGATTGTCTAATTTGTTTGACACATGTAATAAAATGTATTTTTTAGTTATGTTTTTATCTCTCAATGTTTGTGACCAACGGGCGCAGTTCGCAAATCCAACATGGTGCCTATTTCAAAGGTTTTGATGGACCTCACATTTTAATTTACTAATCCACAGCCGTGTATGATGTCTGAAAATGTTATGCTGCTCCTTGATTGACTCAGTTCGTGGACACCGAATCAGGTAGTGAGTCCGCGGACCAAACAGAGATATCACAATTTTGTTTATCTACTGTTTGGGCATTTTGAAAAGTCTACTGGACAGATTAACACCAAATCTGCAAAAGAATGCTTTTCAGACCAGGCCGCTGATCCTCATGCAAGTTTGGTGCAAATTTGTGCAGCGGTTTGAATTTTTTAAATTCAAGTCCGGATTTCAAATATTTTGGGACCCCCCCCTATAACTTTGCCCATCTTGATGAAACTTCTGTAAACTTTACAAAATAATTCAAGTCGAGTCCATACTTTTGAAAGTTTCCTTACGGATTTATTGAAGGGCACCAAAGATATAAGCTGCCCAAAAAACTGCTCTGTCTTTGGGAAAGCCAATTTAACCATAACTACAGGCTCTCTACTGCTGACTCTGTAATAAAATAAGCAAACTAGTATATGAAAAACGATTAAAAAAATATACAAAATGTCATGCTTTTTTTAGTATTTTGAAGTTTATATTGATGCTATACAATATCATTGAAATTAAAAGAAAAACATTGAATGTAAATAGGTTTCAGTCTGTTTAATTAGGTCAAAATCTTTATATTCATCTATTTGATTGTTTGCTCCCAAAGGATTACTAGACTTTCATTTCTGCTTTCTAACCAGATCTCTATAATCATTTTTGACACAACATTTACAAAGAAAATGCAAATTATTAATTTTCTCTAAATGTTCTGCTTTTGTCCCAATTCGAGTACATTTGCATTTCATTTCTCTAGTTCTCTAAAATCGCCAAACATGGGCAGAAACAGAGAGCGTTTGAGTTAAATGTGAAATGTCTTGATCAGACATGTTACAGTCCCTTGCTTCTACAGGTCCAGTGTCAAAGAGTATACACAAATATTAGCAATTCACCACGAAACAAGTGAAGCATTCAGAGCAGCACAAGGCGAGATTGCCCCTACAAAACCCCAGAACCAGAAGATGATCCTTCCTGTGGATTTTAAACAGCGACTTTGATCTCTGAGCTGAATCCCGTAGGTGGCCATAGGAATTGATTACAGGCAGAACAACAAGATGATGGCTGCCTGACATGGGAAAAGGCAGTGATACGATAACACTCTCTGAAGCACAGCACAGGATTGCTATAAGCATCATCTTGTTTTCCTTACAAGCAATTCGAAGAACGAACATGCTGCAGTGTCATTATGGTGTTTCCTTGGAAGAAAACCGCCTATCATGTGTGCTCATTACACAGAAGAATTTATATAAATATGAATAAATATGAGAAAATGTGGACAATTGTGTCACATACTTTAACATGAACATTGTGATTCATTCATTATTCTGCTTTGGGACATGGAGACTTCGGCACTGATGTTCCCTCTTGAAGATGATGCAGGGAGATATATGACGTTGATTCATATGTTTTCCATGAGATGACATCCAATGCCCCTTTCATGCAGAAGGAAGGTTTAACAAAGAAACCGAATGCATATCTTCAGTTTTGATGGTATATTTCATTTACTGTTATTTATAATACATAGAGTACCAGTTCCATGTGTTCTCTGAGTTCAATGTTACGTAATGAAAATCAACAGTTTGTTATGCTCCATATCACCAAATATTTCTGTAACAAATCAGTAAGACCCCCCAACCAGTATTTAAGGATTCAATGGAGCTCTCTCAGCTTAGCCTCACATCATTAAAAGGATGATACCATTGAATACCTTTAGGCTGTATTAGAGAAAGTATATAGTTTTGCACAATGTTAAGTGGTTCATAAAAACAATTATTACAAAGCTTTTCAATTATAGACACCATGCGCATAAATGCCGGCACAATGCAAAACAAGAGCTATGTAACGTGACCACAATTTCACTGTCATGTACCTTTCAAACGATTCAGTCGCAGGAGGATAGCTCAGGGGCAACGCGCTCACATTGGAAGCAAGATGACGTGGGGCAACCAAGGTTCCTTCCCTGGGTCCACGTTTAGAAAACTCTGGTTGTTAAGTGTGTTATAAATAACCAATTACAATTCAGAATACCTCTATTGCACCTGAATGCCATTGTAGCTCAAGTAGAAAGAAAAATAGAACTTAGGCACAATAGATTTTGTTTTCTTATTGTGGAACCAAAAAAAGGGATCAATGTAAGGTTTTGAATGAATCATAACAACTAGCATTGCTCTGAGCAACCCCCCAAATTGTAATTTACACCCTGTTGTGCCACTATAGAAAGAGCAAAAAGTATGCAACTCATACTAAGTCTGAAAGTGCTGGTCCCTTTAACTAAGAAAACTACCAAAACCCTTCAAGACTGAAGACTCTGGAGAAGCCAAAATTAGCAAAAGCGGACCTGAGAAAATTGCATGAGCTTGGACCCTGAAGTGGATACTAAGATATGTCGCATTTATATGGAAATTATTTTTATATTCCTGTTTCTACCCCTCCTTCCTAGTGTAAAGCTTCTTGATTGTTGATAAACATTCGATTTTCTTGATGACAAATATGCCAAGAGCCAACGAATCATCCCAAAAGGCAAGGCCAAAGTGGAAACCATCTATTAAATGGATGGTTCCCCTATGACCTTTGGTGCTCTGTCACTCATCACATCATTCTGTTATGTATGATTTGTGGAAAACATCGGCAAGTCCATGTCCGCTGTGACGTCACCATTGCTCCTCAGCTCTGGGTGGTTTTGTGATTTCCATAGTTTGCAGTGCATCATTTCTTCATTGATTGGAGAAAAAGGACCATTTGACTCCATTAAGAGCATTGCCCTCAAGATTGCTATACTGCAGAAGGAATAAACATTGGGTGTACCGACCTGACAGATATCAGCCAGAAGGCACCCAGACTGCAGAAACATAAATGTCTACAGCACATTGGGAGTTTAATGATATTGACCCCCAAGAAGCACCTTTCTTCATACCACGTCTTCGCTGTATTATAACAACCCTGGAATGCTCTGTAGTCTATGAAAAATAATGCAATAAATCCCAAGGGAATAATCATCTTCAAGGAATATATCGAAGACACTATGGCTATGGCTCAAAAGAAGGGGCTAAAAACACATAAACCCATTTCATCAAATGGGACCCCACAGGCACTCGTATAGGATGTAATCCTCTTAACAGTTTCTAAACCTTTTTAACAACTACTTATAAAGTCATATAAGTACATTCATTCCTTTGTTTTGTGTGATTAAGAAAAAGGAAAACGTATTAAATTATTTGTTAAAGTATGAATCTATAATTTATTTACAGAAAATAAAAAATGTTAAGAAACTTATTTTCAAACAAACAGTTCTCAAAAACAGTTAAGAGATGAATTCAACATAATATGTATTTCAAACAGAACAGTCCATATTCGGACATTGATCCACAAAGTTTTTTTTTTTTTATACAGATCTTCCGTCCATTTAGATTCAAGCGTTTTCGAATAATATGTATATCCTTCATCAGTAAAATAGGGACAGGGGGTGCTGCAGCACGATCATCATGGTGGTCGCCTAACCAGGGAGCTCCGCTGCTCACTGTAATTTCCGTCATCAGAGCGGCCCATATTTGCATGAAAGGAGATGCTTTTGTCAGCTTAGCCTTGCTGAAGCACTAGTGTGGTAGAAGAGCCTGGAGCGGGCCCGGGAGTCAAGAGTTGGACGTGGTCTTTGCTCCTGGGTGTGCGCTGCATGATGGTTCTGTGTCGGCGTGGGCTTTTGTCAATTAGCTGGGAGTGGTGCATGTATCTACTGCGTGGGCCTCACATTGCCGTGCCGGAGTGCTCACGCTTTGGGTGCAGAGGGTGCGGGTGGCTTACCCCTGCCAGACAACAACGGCATTCCAGCATCTGTGCTTCACCCACTGACTGCAGAGAGTATTGCTGGGGATGAGTGAAGCGAACTGTGAGCGCCTGCACCTTATTCGTTGCGTAATTGACTCAGACCTCTTGGATCCTTTGGGAAGTTCAGGGCTCCACGCAAGCTAGTGCTATTTGCTCCTGTGGAACTCAGGGCTTGCAGGGCGTGTGAGTTGTATTTGGTGCGGTGCGTGGTGCACAAGTGCTTGCTTGCACGCTACCTGTCATGGGTCACCATGGTAATAAAACGCATGGCTGCCGTGAAACATTTTAAAGAAGGTGCAGCCAGTTGCAGCTGGTGCAGAGGGGGGTTATGGGCTGGCAGGGGAGGGAGCACGAATATGGCTCAGTTATACCGAGGAAAGCGTGTAGGGTTCTCGTGTTTGAATTCCAAACTTGATGACATGAACGCCAACCTGAGTGCCCTGAAGACGAGGCTGGAAGGGGAGAGCATGAGGATCACGGAGGCAGAGGAAAGAGTCGGCAGGGCAGAAGATGATATAGTGGAGTTTCATTCAGAACTATCCTCATTGCATAAGGAGATGAAAGGGGTGCAAGCTGCGTGTGATATCATTGAATCATGCTCCCAACTTAATAAGGTTTTCATTGTGGGGGACCCAGAAACTGGGCTCCTGGAATAATAGAATCATTGTGGAAGTTCTGTTGAAAAAGAGCCTGGAATGCAGTGAGCTGTTGTCACAGTTTTCTGTGGAGTGAGCACCCTGGCCGCTGGCGCCGAAACCTAAGCCAGGTGCCCAGGCATATAATTGCTCATATCCTGAATTTCATGGATCGCTATCTAATACTGAGGAAGATGAGGGAAATTAGCGAGTTGTAATATGAGACCAACAGAATCTTTCATACCCCAGCTTCTCCATCATGGTGCAAAAATGAACTTAAGACGTTCATGGGGGGTGAAGAAATTGCTGAGGGAGCTGTTCCAGGCGAAATTGATGAAATTACAATTTCAGTTCCAGGAGCAAACTTTCTTTTTTATTGTACCAAGAAGCTGTCAAGATTATCAAACAGCGCATTCCCTCTGCCCGCCACTGGTTGACTGGCAGACCTGCTCCATCATGAATACAGTGCTGGTTGAACTGTTTGTAATGATATTGTGTAAGAATGTTATGTTGGCCGCATGGCTCCAGTTGTGAATACTACTGTTTTTGGGTGCTCAGGCCGACTCCAGTAAGCACCCCCATGAGATGTGAGTTTGCATTAGTATGCATTGCTACAGGATGGGAATGGATGGGGTGGTACATCACATATGTTCAGAATTTGATGAGGGTGGGGGCGGGCTGTGCTGGGTTGCAAGATGTTTGTTTAAAAGTACTTGGCTATCTGGTTGTTGAGTACGAGCAGTAAGTAAAATGACTGGCAGGCAAGACATGGGGGATAGAAGAGTGCTGATATTGTCCAATGTGGGGTTCCTGAGCTGGAATGTCAGGGGCCTCAATAACCCATTTAAGGGCCAAATATCGCTCACATATATAGAGAGGCATGGGACACAGGTAATGCTGCTGCAGGAAACGCATGCCACTAGAAGAGTGAATGAACTGTTTGCCAGTCAGTAGGGGGGGTACATCAGTATGTCACAGACTACTCTGCACATTCTAGGGGAGTGCTTACACTGTTTCACAGGTCCCTGGACTTTCAGGGCTTCTCGTCCTTGTATGACCCCTCTAGTGAGGTGTGTTGTTGCACATTCTAGACTCAATGTTGCAAAGCTCCTGGTGGTCAATGTGTATGGGCCCAATATTGATGAGCCACAGTTCTACAGCTATAATTCTCCAGAAATGTGATGAGCAGTTTGACACCTTAGTGGTTTTGGACAGGGATCTCAATGCAATCCTGGACGTGCAGATGGATCATTCCAGCACAGCAAGTAGGTCCCTGGCTAATTCTGCCCATGTGATTCTGGGGGGGATGTCGCCTAAAGGTAGGTTGGTGCTGAGCGAGAATACACCTTTTTTGCCCTCATGCATTGACTACTGGGTGGTTCCAGGCAGTTGTTGGGACTGGTTAGGGAGTGCACTATCCTTCCCTGCACATTTTCGGACCACTCACTGCTAAATTTGGTGGTGGAGCTGGGGAAGGGTTCCTCCGCTAGACCACCTTGGTGATTTAAGCCACGAGCCCTGTTTAAGCCACGAACCAATATTTGTGAACATATCCATATTTTCTCTGAGACAAATCAAGGGTCAGTGTCCATGTTGTGGTCACTATAGCAGCCATTCAAGGCCTACATTTGAGGCATAGGAATTAATTTTCTAATGTTTTCCAAAAATTGCTTTAGGTGAATTGTCTTGATAAATTGACTGAATTCCACCCTGAAGCCGAATTTGTCATGTAAATTGTGGTGACGAAACCTAGACGTTCTCTAACACTGGCATTTCATGGGCATTAGGTGCATAATTGGAGTTACTGATTACAATACTCTCCTGCTCCTTGTCACCTATAAACTCCTCTGGGGGCCCCCTCTCATATGTGGCTCAAACTCTCTGGCTCTTGATTCTTCTCCCGAAATGTCAACACCTGAACTGTTTGATATGTTTCCAAACCTGGCTGTTCTGCTACCACCTTGTCTGGTTTGGTCTGTATTGTCTCTAAACTCAAACCCATCAATTGTATAAGGAAAAGCTTTTTCATGGCTGAAATTAGCCATATCTGTTTTCATTCTTCAAATTCGTTCTCTTACTGTGTATTCCTTGAACTCGTTCATTTCTTTTAATATTTCATCTCACTTTTTTTTATTCTTAAGGTGGACTAATTGTTTAATGTCATCTTCTCGTTTGGTGAGTTCTATCATTATTTTCTTGGACATCCCTTTTGCAGTGTCAATAATCAACATTATCCGGTCCCTGACACATTTACATGAAATGTAGCTCCACTGTAAGATGAATTCCTTATTCTCTAAGAACAGTCTGGGTTCATTATGTACCACCAATCCTTGAGGTACAGTTCAATTTCTTAGATATTCTGTTCGGTGCAGCCTCAGTTCATCCCAATTACTTAAGTTCATATTAGAAATTAGAGGTTGGTTCAATACCTTCCCCAAATAGTGAGGTTTTGACCAATAGCTCTGCGTCATACCTATCATCATAATTAAGGCATTTGTCTGCTGCCATGTGGAGTGCCTGTAAGGTGTCACTGTTTTGAACTGTGGTGATACTTACAAGTGCAATTATCACGACCACGGCTGTACTAGAAAAAACACAAACCACTTGAAAGAGACCTCAGGGTAAACACAAGTGGTTGCCCCTGGTATATAATACTGTAACAACAAACAAGTGTATTGCTCCTACATGCACTAACCCTTTTTTTGTATATACTTTTATCTTTATCACGTGTTTTATACTTAGGAATATGATGACTTATAGATGATTTTTTGTGTCTATATAATCAATTAATACTCCATTGTATTTGATCAATAATAATAATACAAATATTTTTGGGACTAACTTTGTAGTATTGAATTACTCTTGTGGGTTTGTTTGTTGTTACTGCAAATAATCTCAAAAATATATGCAAAGCAAGGAATAGCCTCAAATGGAGTTCCATTTCGCACCAGCACATTGATTTGGAAGGCTGAACAGTCCAGCTAACCCAGAAAGTCAGACCTGTGAGAGCACCTGAAAGTGGAGAAGGTGCCTTGGGGAATTAGCAAACGCTCCACTGCAGCAAGCACCATGCTAGCTAGGACTATTGTGCATAATGTATTTATTTGACAGCCTTGGGTTTGCACTGGGGTATTCATTGACAGTTGGGATTAGGGCGGTTTCATTTTCATTTTTTTTCCAAATCTGGTCTAAAGTTAAAACAAAAATAATAATGTTTCAAACTGACCTGTGTGAAGTCTCATTTCCATCAAGCATGCTTTGTAATGGCCCAGAGGGTCATGTGGATACGTAACAGTTCGAAGAAGGTGACTTCAGTGATGGGTAGCAGTGTATTTTGATGTGTGTTGATCAACCTTGTCCTGTATGTTATTTTACTCCACATCCTCCACTTCCACCTGTTTAGCTGTCAAGCCACCAAGATGCTCACTGATTCATCCATTGTATATAAGTGTACCTGTCTGCCTTTTCTAAGGTGTGAAATGTGGAAATTGGTGTTATACGTGTCACTAGTTTCTTGGTCTGCACACTTTCTTGGATCACGTGCATCAAAGATGGGCACATTCAGATTTGCTTTGAGAAGGAGTGCATGTTTTATTTTGGTGCAAAGAATGGGTTTGCAAACATCTCATCACTTGCGCCAAAAGAATTTTGAGAATATAGCCCTTCTTGTGCTTCTCAGAATTGCATATATTCTTATTTTGGGAATCTGTCCAAGGGAAAATAATGCTCAATGTGCATACGTTGCACAGAAACACAAATGTTTGGGCATTACTATAACCTCAAAGCTGCATCATAAACTACATTCCAAAACATCACAATGTTTTGGGGACATAGCTGAACACCATAGCTTCCAACACATATCAACACAGATTTCAGCATGTATTTATTTATTTATTTGGTGTTTTGTATTGTGCCAGATAAATGCTGAATGTTTCAGAGTACCAAGAAAAGTTAAGGGGGACAATTGAAGGAGGGCATGAGGAGCCGAAGAGGGGAGTGTGGAGGATGGGCGAGTCCCTCTCTTTCAATAGAATTGGCCTTAATTATTTCTGTGACTTGAAGAGGCATACTTCATTTACAGGGAAATCACATTCTAATACGAGATTGAATGCTGGGGCGGGTGGACCATACATAAGAGACTTCATTTCTGGCATAAGAAATAATCTATAGTTGGGAACGCACTATGAAAGGTGGTTGTCATGACCTGATTAGCTACCAGAGGTTGTTAAAAAAGGAGCATTTTGAGGTTCTTGTAGAACTTAAGGTAACCTCGTTCCAGTTTCCTTTCCAAAGATAATGTCTTCCAGAAATGAGTGAACTTAAATGTGCATATTTGTCCTCCAACATTTTGTAAGTAGAACATTGGAAGTGTGGGGTTTAATCACAGCCCAGCACTCAAAAGGAAAGGCGACGTTGGGCCTCTAAATTGAAATACATTGTTCTTATGGCAATTCACACTGGTGAATGAAAAGCCTTCCTTAAAACTTCAGTACTGCTATATGTGCCTAGCAAATCCGAATACTGGTATTCCTGCAGTTGGCACAAGGAAGATGTGAAGATGGAAAAGGCACATTGTTGTATGAGAGACAAAAAGTGGCCTTGGTCATTGAAACTAACACACGTCAAAAGCCTGTGCACTCTGAAAGTTAAGCAACACAGGGAACATTATTATCTGATAAATGCCCATTGTGAAGAACACAATGGACAGCCTTTCAATTTCAGTTTGCCACATTCATAAAAAATGATGTGCAAAGCAAGAATAAAGGCACTAATTTAAAAGGGTCTTGCATGTACTTCGAAGGCTAAGACAAAATTAAGAAATTGATGTTACATGAAAAGCAGTGTTTCTAACACGGAAACTGTAATGTCCAGAAACATGTGCATTTCCCAAAATAGAAATATGTTGCTAAGAATGAATCTACTATGATCATATGAACAGTGATGTTCATACATTTTGAAAATAATAGAAAGGCATTGTGTCTAAAGAATGATATTGTGACAGGCAAAGTACAGAATTCTAGTCAGTGGGGATGGCTTCAGCACAGAGATTGAAAGTTCCTTCCTCCATTGCAGGTCTACTTGGATCCTTATCTGAAAAAGAGATCTCTTTGAGGCTCCTGCATACCAGCTATTTATGATAAATGGATGGACAACAGAGCCAGCCGTGTTGGGTGCAATGTTAAAAAATATACATTATTAGATCGGAATTGTGGTCAACTCAAGATTAAACGGACAAAATGGCAAATGCCAGTACAGCCTCATGATTTCAGAGACCATCTGGTGACAGAGAAACAATCTCTGCAGTGTCCACTAGCTTAGCTTTGATCAATCAAGCGTGATTGATCATTGTATTGCAGGCTAAAACAACATTGAAACAGAGGCTGTGAGGTTTCGAGGAAATGGAAAAATGAAACTGAGAAAAGCTATGTATAAATATATGGCCATTGACTTACATTACAAATATCCTTTTATTTAATAACATAAGGGCATCATTACGAGGTGGGTGGTAAGGGATTACCGGCACCGGTAAGGGCACCAGTGCCGGTAATCCCTTACCGCCCTACTACGATTTCCCTTTGCGGGTCCTCCCTTAATGCTTGGTTTTACCAGGTGTTAAGGACAGGACCCACAAAGGGTCTTTAGAGCTAATAACGGTACCGCAATTTGTGGTACCGTTATTAGCGCCTTCCTCATTCCCATTGAGCCCTATGGGGGCTGAAATGGGAATGGGGAAGGGCCCTGGTGAATGGGGAATTACCGGCCCCGCCAACCTTGGAATGGGGCGGTAATAGCTCCGTTCACCAGGGCGGAGTCGGTAAGGTTTTGGAGGCAGCCATGGCGCTAATAGCCAACCTCGTAATGAGGCCCTTAGAGTGTGATATCTACAGGGTTGTGAAAGATCTCATTTTAAAGCTGTTGTCCCAATGATGGTGTTGAGGTCATTTGTATCTGAATTTGATTTTTCATGACCCTGTGGTAACCGAAAAGGTGTTTCTAGCTGCCCCAAAAATGTTATAAATCTGAAGGTTGGGATTCTAATGGCTTATTAAATTAGATAACTGATATTAGGAAGTTTCATATTCCCAACCATGTTAGTTTTTGCAAAAAGGGCAAAAAAACCATAGCCTGCATGTGCAATAATGTGCCAAAACGAACATCAGTTCCACCTATTCAACATGATTAGGGAAACATTGATATCTATATATTTTGGGATTTTGGTAAATTAACAATTTTGCCATGTAGGGACTTTTTGAGTGAGAAAGCTGTCATGTAAAATAATTGTAAATCATAGGTCTGCATCTGTCCACTTTACATCAATCATGGAACTCGCAGGGCCTATTGGCAGACAGGGGTGGAAAGGTCCAATAGAAAGTCAAGGCTAATAAATTGACATATCCTAATCTTATTATTTCATGGGAGGCATTAATAGCACTTGTTCTATGGAGACAGGTGACAAAGAGACACAGACAAACCTGCCTAAAACCATCTTGGAGGGAGGGCTGCTCTACATCTTGAAGAATAATTGCCCTTATTCCACCTGGGGGTATCCTGAGACAGCTGTCTGACCTCAATTGTCTGGAGAGGCCTTCAATTAACACAGCATTAGCTTTTCATGGGTAACAGAAACTAGGAAAGCCAACAGCTGACTTGACCCTGATTCTTGAGGAGAGCCAAAAGAGGGATGGGTGCTGGCACTATCCTGGATAGCAGCCTATGACCCATACATGTGCTGTTCTCAGAGAGGAGCCTGGCTGTCTTTCCTGAGTTCCCCAAAACAGAAGTCCAAAGTAAGTAGAATGTATCGATTTGAAAGTGTGTGTGTGTGTGTGTGTGTGTGTGTGTGTGTGTGTGTGTGTGTGTGTGTGTGTGTGTGTGTGTGTGTGTGTGTGTGTGTGTGTGTGTGTGTGTGTGTGTGTGTGTGTGTGTGTGTGTGTGTGTGTGTGTGTGTGTGTGTGTGTGTGTGTGTGTGTGTGTGTGTGTGTGTGTGTGTGTGTGTGTGTGTGTGTGTGTGTGTGTGTGTGTGTGTGTGTGTGTGTGTGTGAATTTCTTCCGTTCATAGTTGGTGGGGGGGCAAATTGTGTAGACCCTTAGCATATATGACTGAATCTTAATTTAATTAGCTCCCAAATAGATCGATGCAGGGGTGAGCTTGGAGGAGTTTGAAACTTCCAACATCTTTCCTAGCTGAAATGAAGTTATAGTAATGTAAAGTAATTGGGTGTCTTTATTTTTATTAAATGTATAACTGTAACCATTGCCAAACCTAGCCTTTAAAGCACAACAGTGTTTGTTCCAAAAGGAAATTTACAATTGTCACCACTCCTTAAACATGGTATTTGGCCCAAAATGAAATTCCTAAATTGTCCCCACTTTCTAGACCTGGCCTTTAAACAGAAGGTGCTGCATATAACTGATGCCTGGGGTTTTGGTGTTTGGTGAGAGAAGTGCTTTGCAAAAGTGAAGCCCAGTGTAATTCTACATTGCAAAATATACATTCTTTCCTGTGTGAGGAAGTGATCCTGATAGCAGAACGGTTTTTACATTGCTTTAGGGGTGAAGAAAGAAAGGTTCTATAAATAAATTTGCTGTCTGTGTAATTGTAAACTGCTTGCATTTTCAAGTGTGCATGGAAACCCTGTGTATCCAACACTGTATGTGTAATGTGTAACTTGTTTTAAAATCGAAATTGTGCTTTGTTTTCAATCTAAATTGTATCAAGTAACATTTGCCTGTTTATAACAAAAAGGAAAGTTCATGTTATGTTGAAGCTTTGTTTTGTGCCACAGAGAAGGTGGTGTGTGTAACATTTAAAGGAAAGTAATTGAACATACATTTTAAATAAATATATATTCTCTCTGTACCCCGGCCTGGTTCTTGGCTCATTGTTGACACAGTGGGAGCAAGGGATCTACGTGGCTGTATATGAGTCATAGATAGTGCTTGTTGAACCCAAAATCAATGCACTCCCTATGTGGGGAGTGGTCTCCCAATATTGTTACAGAAGGAAATGTTTCACGAGGTGGCTAACTGAAGGTTGAATCATGAAGTGTATTTGGTGAACATTTTGATGAGGTATTGGGGCCCAAAATAGCAAGTTACTTTTCAGGTAATTTAGAGGTCTTTAAGGGAGATTCATTATTGGATTACTGATCAGTGCAGTGAATTACACATGTTTGTTTGGTAGATGTTTGTTATCTTTTAGGCCTGGTAGGAAGCTGATTTCTTGTTTTCGTATTCCCTGTCATATAGCAAGATCTTCTTGTTTGCCTAGGTACATTTCATTGCAGTGGTCAGTTTTGGATATGGTGACTGAATGTTCATGTGCTTTTGTTTAAGATCTATTTCGTTGGTGATGTTTCTAAGCATATGCAACTGAGGGTGGCAGGATTTAGTTAGGGATGCAATTCAAGGAATTAATGTTTTGGTTGACTAAGTTGTGTTTTTTCTGATGCACATTGGTTGAGGGCCCAGTGCTGATTCTGTGTATGGCTTATGTGTGAAAAGTCTTGCAACATAATTATTTCTCTCTTTGTTGTATTTAGGATCAGATAGCTTTCAGATATCCACTTTTTTTATCAATTTCAAGCATGGGGGAATATTTTGATGATTGAGATTCTTGTGACCCAGTGAGATGGTGAGTTTGGTGCCATCAAAGATATTGCCATTATTAATCAGGAAGACTAATCATTGGATGCAGGCATTGCAAATCCATTAGGATAGTGAACACCCTTGGGACACCCCCCATGGTTGAGCGATGGCTTTAGTCTGAAAGGGGCAACATTTCCCTTGTGCTGATATGTCCGAAAGAAAAAAACTGCATCCATTTAATGGTTGTTTATTTAATACCCAAGTATTCTTTGAGTTTGCTCTGTAGTATTTCATATTGTATTGTGTCTTAAGCAACTTGTAGGCCTAAAGAGAAGAAGTTTTCATTGTTTTCTTGCATCCCATTTTTCCAGGATGTTTTCATTTGAGTCTCAGGTGATTTTGGATCTTCTGGTGGATCTAAAGCCTTACTATGTGTCCTGAAAGATTGAGTTTGCATCATAGTGAGTCTGAGAAAACTGAAGTCACTCTTACAACTACTCCCCAGGGATCTTCTGTTAAGGTTGCCGAAGAAAGGCCAACACTGTTGGATCCTGAACTTGGGGTGGACTAGCAAGGGAGGATCACCTGGACGGAGGGTCCTTGGGGATTTGGAAGAGGGTGCCAGAGGGTAAGACACAGTATCCCCCTTTCCTGACATTGACTTACCCTACACTCCCTCAGACTTTGTAGGATATTGTTGTCCATATCCTAATGTCCACGTGAAATTACCCAAAGTACTGAGAAGAGGAAGATGCCTCAAAGAGTAATGCAGATTACCTATAGGGAACACCACTATAGTACTGGGACAAAGAAGAGGGATCCTGAAAACTACAGAGCAGAAGGTCAAGCATATCCTAGTAATTGGCCTAATTGGAATTAGGCAAACCAGGCAAGTAAATCCCACCTGAAATCCCTTGAGGGGGCCGAGTTGCGTGAAAGTTGGAGCACCAGTGAACTGAGAGAGCGAGCAGCAGGAAGGCCAGCACAACCCAGGAGAAGCTGGAGGAGAACATATTGCTGAGACACTGAAGGACTGTAGAACAAAGAAGAGTATCATTGCATGGCGAGGGAGCCGTGTCTCCAGGGTGCCGTGTCTCCAGGGAGACAAAGGAGGCAGGAGAAGGAAGCCCTGGAAAGTGTTGGTCCCTTCAATGTGGCCAAGAAATGCTCATTCCCCTGAATGGAAGTATCAATCCAGGGGCATCTGAGGGGCAGGCAGTGAGACCCTGACTTTAAGTCCCAGAAATCATATTATTGTAGAAACGGAGGAAAGGAATGCTGCAACCAGTGAGTTTCAGAGGAATGCGAGAAACCCAATGCATGTATGAAAGAAACTGAATAACATTGTATTGGAGTGGTCACGTGAAATTGGCACGTTATCGAAAGCCTCCGGTCAAAGCAGAAGACTGAACTGAAAAAAATGAAATGTTTGAAATGGATTTTTGCGGAAACACCATATCAGAGTGGTCAGGTTTGAGCAGCACGTGTTCAAAAGTCTTTCATTAACTAAGAGCATTGGGAAAGTAACATGAAGTGGGAATAATGTGAATAAGAGTATAAAAGCTGTAGATGAGCATCTGAGGGGAGTCAGTGAAGAGTGAGCAAAATGCTGAATGGCAAATGTAAAACTGAGATAATTAAAGTGAAGGGTTTAAATGAAGGCTAACAAAGTACATTGTGGAAAAGAGAGCCAAATAAGTATCCAGAAAGACAAATCAGTATTCAATGAACTTATGAGTCTTCGTGAATCACCAAGGTGTTAGAAAGCTGGAAAAGGGCAACTGGTTGAGTGACCTGTAATGGGTGTCTTATGTAACTTGTGATCTGCGTCTAGACCAAGAAGCCCCAACAAATCCAGGGGAAGTGAGAAAGCAACCCTGAAACAAGATAAAGCTGAACAGTGTGAGATTGTTTTGTGAACCTGTGATTGAACCTTTGGGAAGGGATCCCTGAGCTCCTTTGGAGCATTGTTTTGTGAGCCAGTGCTTGAAGTTTGGGACGGCCCCCATGAGCTCCTTTGGGAAATTGTTCTGTGAACTAGTGCTTGAAATTTTGGAAAGGGCCCCCTGAGCTCCTTTGGAACATTGTTTTTTGAATCAGCGCTTTAAGTTTGCGGAAGGGAACCCTATGCTCCTTCTGAACTTTGTATATTGAAACCAAGTGTGCTTTGAACTTGGGGACAAGAAACCCAAGCCCTGAAGGATCATTTGAAACCTATAATTGTTGGAACTGTGTCATAAACTTGATGTGAGGGCAAGCATCGGATTTGACACAGACAGACTCTTGATTTGGACTTACAGACAAAGGCTTTCCTTAGTTTCTTTAGGTAGTGCAAGCCCCACCATAGCTATAGGGGAGGTTAGGCATTACACCCATCCTGATACTTAAGAAAGATTCTATTGTTGAATTCACACTCTGTTGTCTGTGTCATCTCTTGATACCATGCCTGTCTCACATTGGCCATTAACCGTTTAGTTACAATGCACTCCAGAATCCTGGATTAGAGTGAAAGGTTAGGGAATGTTCTGTAGTTGGATAGATTGCTTCTGTCTAGATTAGGTTTTTAAAGAAGAGGGGTGATGTTTCTTGCTATTTACGGAGGTGGGGATGATGCCAGAGGAGAGGGAGGAGTCTGTGATGTGAAGGATCAATGATGGAAGCAGTGATTTATATAGATGTGATGGATAAGAAAGATTGTGGGCTTAAGATGCTGGCAAGGTGATAACAGTTTGGATGTTATCCTTCGTGTGGATGAAGGTTGAAAGGGATAGGTTGATAGGATTCAGACATGCGAGAGGTTCCAGGTGGGAGTTTAGAAGCTTTAAAATGCTTATTTTTTTGTACATAAGTCTGAGAGGTTGCTGGATGATTGTTGAGAGCGGAAGTCTATTGCCTATTCACAATCTGGGTGGAACAGATCTTTCCTTGTGTATGAAACTGACTGAGTTGCAGAGATGAGTAGTTTCTTTTTCATTGGATTTCGCTTTTCTATGCTCTGAAACACCTGAAGTGATCCATTCTGTGATGTTCCTCTCTAGATTTCTACAAGAGTCTTTCCAGCTTGCATTCCTCCCTCTTTGTAAAGGCTTTGGAATGGATGTTGGTATGCATAAGTAGTATGAATCCCAGTATGTCTATATTGTCCAAAACATCCTTAGTGGGCCTGTTTCCTGAAAGAGCCAGTGAGGGTTGGACTGTCTTAGGTTCTGGATATTGTTACACAAATTAGTTAGGGAAGACATGTAGCAAGACTATTGATTTCGAAAGGACAGGTCATATCATATTGTGAAGTAAGATATGCAAATATTTAGCATGAGTTGGGTATTGTATCACATGTTATTTTCAAATATTGGAACCTAGCCCAACAGCAACAAATTAATATTTATAGCCCTCTGGCGCATCATTTCTGGAAAATACAATATTCACATCCCAGTCCAAGGCAGTACTAGATGTAGAAAAGCAATTCTGAAACACAGCCAGAAGCCACCAAAACATCCAGGCACACTTCAGCAAAAATCATCTATGCAGAACACTTCTTGGAGAAACAGTTTCATGTTATTAAAAAATAAACACAGAGTAAATAGGTATTCATCATTCAAGAACTGGACATCATGAATTTAAAAATACATTAACAATCGCTGCTAAGCACTAAAGTTCTAGTTCTTGAGAGTCCCAAGCTGAGTAGAAAGTTCCATAGAAATTCATGGGACAAACTTAGTAGGCCATCCTTGTGTTTTGGGAATATAAGCTTACGTCTCACATTCATCGGCAAACAACCTGAGGGAGCACCATAGGAGACCCCAATAAAGGGATCCAGAGGTCAGTTTTAAAGGAAGGAGCCCCATGAAGAGATGCAGCATAGAAGCACAAACACCATTGTTATCCAGTGGTGAAATGAGGTAAAGTCTTGCTTCTGTAAATTCACGACCCTGGCCCAGAGAGACCAGTGAGGGTGAATATTGAGAATATCCCGCCACCCCAAGACTCAGATGTAGTTTCCCATGGTGTTTATTTCCAGAAATTAGCTTCCCAAAGGCTGAACATTTAATTTCCTTGGTGTGGTTTTTAGGATCTGTTTCCTAGGGACTGATAGCCTGGGGTAACGACAAACACCACAAAGGCCTTCCCACAATGCAGTCCCTCAAGCCTGAAGAAAAAGCAACAGTGACGAATGCTAAAGGATGACAGGAGTACTTGGTAAAGTGAATTCTGGCAGCTCAGTAGGAAAAAGATGGAAGCAACACAGCATAAGATGGTCCCAGTATGAAGACAACAGTGGAGATGAGCCAGAATGGCCCTTTAAGCAGAAACAAATGGGTTCTCAATATCCTTTCATGCAATGGCAACAACAAGCAACACAGTAGGAGATTGTGGCAATAAAAGGCAGGAAGCAGTGGTAAATTGGCCTAGGGATGGTCCCAGCACAAAAGCCTGACTCAGCACACAAGTAGACTCCGCAGCAGGATGCAGAAGGCTTGAGATAGATATCCATTGGCAGCAAACCCCAAATGTGGGCCTACAATTGCAGGAATGGTGCAAAACAGCAGGAAATGCTCCAGCAGGTAGGGGCACTTACTTCTTCTGAAAATCCAGAAACAAGGCTCAGCTTAGATACCAGTGTTCCCCTTAAGTATCCCCTCTCACAGGGGCTGGCCCATGCCAACCCACCAATCACAAGACAGGGCTAGGGTAAAAGGGCCAGATGGCCAACTAAACTGCCACTCAACTAGACCAACCCCGCAGGATGTGATAGGCACAGTCTAGGGACATATACTTGTCTACACAAGTAACACCCAATATAGAGCCTGCTATGTGGGCTCACAAAGAGCCAGGATGTGCATAGCAGTCATTGTATGCCTATCCCATGGTTCCCTAGAACAAATAACGCCCCTGAATCAAAATGGCTGAGACCAGGACTTAAACAAATATGTTGGTACCCCAATGACAATCAAAACGTTACATTGAACAAGCAATACAGTAAAATGGTTTGCACCCCTGGTGAAGCCAACATTAATTTACAGCTGCAACCAGCCTACCCCTCAAACTAATGTTTGTTGATATCATTACCCTAAGGCACAAATCAAGTGATTAGGAAGCACCCCTGGGATGGGAAGTCTTTTGTGCAGCCCAGCACCATATACTCATTTTAAACCAGGAAGTGTTGCAATGGCAGGGGGAATTCAGTAGATGTCCATCTGACCCACACACATATGTCAGTGATCCAATAATATAATTATGGGTAAAGCAACATGTTGACAGGCCCTAAAAAGTGGCCCTGGAAGTCCCAAAATGTAAATTATTTCTTAACCTTGGTGATGCAGTAACATTGGCACAAATTCGTTTTACCTAAAACACAGAGGTGTTGAAGGTTACCCAGAGCTAAGCCAGTGGTTATGATTATGTCAAAACCTTCCACCTATCACATGTTTTTGTCATAGTTATCATAGTAAAGTCATTCCTTTACCACCACTTCTTAAACACACTGCTCTGCTTGTAACAATGCCTGGTGTCTGGCATTGGTTAAAACTGTATCAGACTATAAATTATGCAAATAAACTCCCCTTTCCACTCCAATTGTTGTGATTGCTACGAGACACTATAAGCCAAACTGCACATATCTAAATTGAAGAATAGATGTTCCATGGACCAAAGGTTTAGATGCTCCATTTTCGTTTAGAGTAATTTACTGGCTAACCAAAATAAATATTAGACAACATCAGAGACCTTTCATGTCTGGGAGTAGAGAAGAAGCTAGGTGCATCCTTACAGCTTTTCACTAAACTCATTTTAACTAAATCAGGTAAATTTACAGAAAAGGGTGCAGTGTCCCGTACATTACTGAATCGAAAATGATCAGACTTTTAAATAAAATCATCCAGATCACCCAAAACTTATATTACTCTTCCATTTGGAAAAGCCCTAATCTAAAGAAAATCTCAAAAACCCGTCACAATCAATAGAGCTATGGTAACCTCAGGCAAATAAGGTATTACCCAGGAAGCAGGTAAAATGATTTTCTTTCCAAACGTCAATCAAAAGTACTTGGGTGTTGGTACTACCACTTTGTTCCTTTGTTACATATTAAAGTTGCGAGCACGCAAGACATTCAAAATCACAGTCAGGGTTGTAAGTAGTGACAAATGTAGGCACTGTGACATATAGTATGGCATGTAACCATGGACTTGAAATTCAATTACCATTCTTTTTGACAGATTATTCAGAGAGAAAATGAACAAAAGGATTCCAATATTTATTAAATACACTTCTCTGAATAAAATGTTCTCAGTGAATGGGGCGGGTCCGGCGGGTCTGATCTCGTAGTTCTTTTATTCTTTACCGGAACACACATTAAAAATGCAAGGTTTTCTCTTTGTTTGGAGCAAGCAAAAAAAGAATGGAATCTGGTATTGCGACATTCATTAACACTCTTCACACCATCTAAAGAATTTATGAAAAGTGTTTGACTGTCTTATGACCTTTGCAAATCCTTGTCAAGAAGAACGATGCCTCTTGCACCCTAGCTCTCCGAACAATCTCCGAACATCAGAACAGAACAATCATTAGCACCTGGCTGCTGCATGGCACAGAAACCATCACCTTGAAGAAGGTAGAACACACCACAGGAATTAGCTTTCAGCCTACCTTGAAGCTATCGCTGAGTTTCAAAACTTTTTCTGGAAAAATACGCTTTCCGAGCAAGAACGAAACACAAGAAAAGCATGCACACTGCTAATGGATATTTAATCTCTGGTTTTAACCCACTTTAATGAAAGAATCTATGTAAAAATGGAGCAAACGTTTTTGAGGTCAATTAAATACAATGAAATGGTTCTGTGTGTCTAATAAGCAGGGTATATGTATGAATATATAATTGCACACGAACAACACAAACAAACCAGCAATTTATTTTTGAGCAAGTCCACCTTATCTATGTGCCCCTGTTGCGAAGCGTATGACCACAAGGATGACATCACAAATGACAATACTGTGGACATAACTGATGGTGTCACTAATTACATCATACACAACATCACTGCTGTCACTGGTTTGATTATAATTACATTTTGAAATACAAGTCTGTTGTTTTAACATAACATATATATAAATATGTCATACTTATTCAATACAATGTATTCTTCCCTTGGTTCTTTAAATGTAACACACCGTACACAATTATTTTCGCATAAGTAACTGATTTTATTTTCATATTACCCAAACTTCGAATTATATCATATATTATCAAAATGCACACAGGCACATACCTTTTTTTGGTATGTGATTTTTTTTAAATAAAACTTTGAATGTAGAAAATAATGTGTTCATGTAATGTTATTAAAGTAAGGAGAATTGTACATTTAGATGTGAACATTGCCAATTTTCTTTACACTTACTATTAAACATATTTCTACTTCTAGCTCTTCTTATTTTTTTACTACTACATATACTTATTATGCTATGTTTGAAATGTCTGAAATATATTTACCAGAATCAGGTACTTTCCCTGCAAGGAAGTATTGTAATTGTTCACTAATACATGAAATTCAAACAATGTGTATCATGATAAATATATAAGTTTATAGGTGCTAGTGCTACAAATGAATGTTCAACATGGAATCGTATCATACTTCTGTATTAGTGTATTGTTCCATGTCATGTTGTTATTATTGTTAAGTGTAATAAAATAAAATATTTATCAAAAGAGGTCAACACACACATTCTAACTAATTTAATCAGTAATGTCACATTTAATGAAAATATTGATCTCATCAGTGATGTTATGTATTATATGATGAAATTAGTGATGACATCAGTAATGTCATCAGTGATGTCATCTGCGATGTCTTCATTGTGGTCATACACTGTGCAACAGCAGGCGCATAATTAAGGTGGACTTGCTTTAAACGCGCTTGCTGAATATAAGGGATTTTATTGCGCAAAATCTGATCACCTTAACTCTCTTAACCAAGGTTTTTCACTGAATTCCAAAGGTTTTGTTATACTATAATTTCGTCAGGGCCCACTAGCCATAGCTTTTGACAATGCCCACTGTCCATGTTGCACCAATAGGTTTTTTTGGGGCCCACGAGACAAGACCTTCATCCATAACCATTGTCCATGACCTTCGGCTGTATCGACTGTACATGAAGCACCAATACGTATCTTTAGCTGTGGACACTGTACATGTTGCACAGATAGGTTTCTTCAGGCCCTCTAGCTATGTCCTTCGGGTGTGGCCAATGCACATCTTGCACCAATAGGTTTCTTTGGGGCCCACTAGCCAGGGCCTTCCGCTTGATGTGCAAGCTCCCAGGGAATGGAATGTCCTTGACCTGCCAATGAGATGTCTCACTCTCTGCTTACTTTTAAGAAAGCTATCAAGACTCATCTTTTTAAGCTTAATTCTGGTTAGGTATTAGTGTAGCCAATTGCCTTTCCCTCCATTGACTGCCAGTGTGTTTGTTTATGTTGTTTCATTTATGCCCTGAGGCCCACGGGCATGTGGCATGGTATAAGTAATGGAAATAAAATGAAGAAATAAATACCCATTGTCCACGGTCTTTGGCTGCATCCACTCTACATAGAGCACCAATAGGTTTCTTTGGGACCCTCTAGCCCTGGCCTTCGGGCGTGGACACTGTACATATTGGGCTTATAGGTTTCTTCGGGCCAACTAGCCATGGCCTTTGGTCATGGCCCCTCTGCAGGTGGCACCATTAGGTTTCTTTGGGGCCCAGTGGCCTCGGCATTTGGCCATGGCACCAGTACATTTTGGTTCCATGGGCCTCATTACGATCCTGGCGTTAAGGGTTTAACGGTGCCGTAAAAGGTGTCGGCGCTGTTAAACCCTTAACGCCTGATTACAAGGTCCCTTTGCGGGACCCGACCTTAACGGCTGGTTTTTATTAGCGCCTTCCCCATTCCCATTGAGCCCTATGGGGCAAAAATGGGAATGGGGAAGGGCCATGGCGGCATGGGGAATTACCGCCCCACCAACCTCGTAATGGGGTGGTAATACCCCATTCCGCCATGGCAGACACCGGCATGGACCATGGAGCTAATAGCACCATGGTCCTCCGCCTGGGTCGTAATGAGGCCCCATGTCTTTATAACAACTCATTTTATAATGAATGCACATATAATTAACATTTTATAATGACAAAACATAACACATTTTCTTTTTCTTTTTTTATTTATTGGGGGATTTTTGAAGGGGTGGGGGTCGTGCCCCCAAACACCCGTTTCAACTGCTAAAAACCTTCCCCAAACATTTCCCCCACAAGATTAACCCTCTACCCAACCCCACCATAAATTTTCGTTATGTTTTTCGTTATAGCATTTCCGTTATATGTGCATTCTACATAAAATGTTCGTTATAAAGACTGTATACCGTGCATTTTGCACCAGTAGGTTTCCTTGGGGCCCACTAGACATGACCTTTGGCACAGAGATCCATTACCGCCTGCATAGAAGATGTGATCACTGCAGGTGCAAAATTACTTTTTTTCACTCACCTTTCATGCAGGATTCTCCTGATATTGCCCCAAATGGCAATAAACTATACATACAGTGGCATTAAACTGCCCATACCCATGGGATTCCCCCAGTTTCCCCCGATAATACCTGAAAATCCAAAACTGTTTGCCATTGTCACAGGCACGCATAAGTGCTCCCTTCTCTTTACTTGGTCCCCCACTCTCCTTCATTTTTTTTTTCCTTCATGACCCTCTCCTGGCCATTACTCCCTACCACTGTTTGGTTTGTGTGACACATTTTCTTTGCCGAGGTGGGCTCAATTGAAGAAATGTTTTTTCACTGGATTTCAAGGGGTTTGGTATACCTTAGTTTCCGCAGAGCCTACTAGCCATTGCCTTTGGCTGTGCAAACTGTACATGTTTTACTAATAGTTTTCTTCGTGCCCACTAGACATTTTTCAGTTTATTAGGGGAAGACTGAGTGAATCTCATGAGATTACTGAGGCAATGGCGCAAGATGCGCTCAGCAAGAAATGTGTGTCACATGAAGCAATGAGTGATAGGGGATAATGTGAGAGATTTAGGGAGGGAAAAACAGTTGAGTGGATTCAAGGGCACACATGTTGAGTGCCTGTGAGGACATGGGAGACTTTTTAATTCTGGGGAATTTTTACCGTTATTGTGGGAATCGACGAACCGCCACTCTACCACAGGAATTTCTATTATTGGAAATGATTACTGTAAAATGATCACAGGAATAAGGACTTAGAAGATAGGTTTAACATATGCAGTGCCTAAATCTACTGGGAAGGGAAAATGGGTGTTTGGTAACAAATAAATGGTGTGACATAGCCAGTGGCCATGGTTAATGAGCCCAAAAGAAAGATATTGGTGCAACACGTCCAGAGGCCATGGCTAAAGGCCATAGCTAGTGACACCTCAAGAAACTATACACCATTCTCAGCTGTGGCCACTGGCCATGCATGAAGGACATGGCTCGTGAGCCCAAAAGAAATCTTTTGGTACAACGTTTACATTGGCCACGGCACAAGGCCATGGCTAGTAGGCCCTGAGGAAACCAACGTATAGAAAATCCCTTGAAATTCATCATTTACCAGCAGTGCTCAACCAAGCAAGTTTGCCGCGCTGAAGCTCCACATACCTAAGGGAGAAAAAAGAGACATTTTAAACAAAGAAAGGCATGCAGGATAGCAACAAAACTAAAGAACAGCAATAAGACCTACCTGAATGATATCAAACGGGCCGGCGTCAGTGAAGTAACTGGACCGCACTCGCCCATGAAAGACAACGCGCCGCTGCAAAGAAGGCAGGACGGAGAGCACGCCTAATTCTACCACAAGGCAGAACCTTCCCCGCAGACCACATCAGGGCAAAGCTGAGAAGCATACCAGTGAGTAACCTGGCTGGGTGGCGTCCCTGTGGATACCAGGTGAGCGTAACAGCAGAATCAAGCTGACATACATAGAAAAGATGCAGAGACAAGAGAATGAAGATATTCTAACAAGGCATCAAGAAAGAATCAAGGATAACTGGCATCTTGGGATCAAGGTGAAGAAGCTTATGCCACAAAATGATGAAGATATCAAGTTGTTTTACATGTGTGCAGATGCAGAGAAACGCAAGTAGACAAAATATTCTTAAGGCTACCTAAGTACTGAATAAATTGCGGCATGCGCCAACATATACATACATGCATAAAGAATAAAGGATGGATGTTTCCACTACATAATTTAGCAAAATTGGACTGAAAAAAGGTAGGCCTCATTTTTCCGTGTGTCGCAGTAAGCAAGCAAATGAATTAAAAGTGAATCTCAGAAAAGCAAGGTTGGATGAACCATGAAGCCAAGCCAAGAAAGTCAAGGTCTTATCAGGCTGGAATGAGTAGGCATTGGATACAAAATCGTGTGAAAGAACAAGCTCCTGTTCTAAAGGCATGAACAAAACAGGGAAGATGTCAGAGGTCTATTAGAAAATAGTATTTGAATACACAAGAAGCTCAAAATCATGGTCTACAGTCACGTGGACAGATGAAGTTGGACGGATGAGATGGTCACAGCTACGCATCAGGGCAGAACGAGCCTTCACTTCCCTGAATTCTCCGGAGCTAAGAACACTCTCAAAGAGAAGTTCAAAGTCTTAATTGTCAGCAGACCACTGCGGTGATGATAGATGAATATGCAAATTGGTTGTAAGCTCTTTTTTAGACGAGCTCACCAGCACCTGGAAGCCCAATCTGCGTACTGCTAGATGTAGGTGGAAAAGTACTGACGAAGGTTGTAGTGCCAGCCAATTGTAGGGGACCATGTAATTAGGGGTCCTATAGTTGCATGGCCAATGGGACGTTGTGTATTTAGTGACATTCATTGTGGCCATTTTGAAGGGAGGGCTTAGTTGCCCTAACTGATGTTAAGAAACCTATCACTTTCACTCATTGTCCCATACTAGAATAGAGTGTATATTTAGATAGTTCCTTAGGCCCAATCACTTTCCTCAATAGGTTTTTGTAGTTTGCCACATAGAATAACGTTAGTAATACTTTGGTTAAACGTCACCTATGACAATTCTTTGATATATAAGATTACTTTTTTTTAAATGCATTGAGAGATTTGCTTTGCGACGTTGGATGATGTCCGTTGTATTCCCTTTTTTAGATAATTGATATTGAAACAGTTATCCTATTTGCCAACTATCTGAGTCGTTTTGATTATAGATATATGAATAAACTCTGCATCCCCATCCATCTCAAGGGTATTGCCACTCATCTTAAAGGGCTCAAGATCACCCTGTTCATTATGCACCTACCTGATTTGTCTCCTGCATCTATGTGAACCTGATGTTCCCCCCCCGTAGCATGAGGCGTGGCTTTGCCAGTCTATGCACCTACCTGATTTGTCTCTTGCATTTATATGTACCTGAGATAGCACGCTGTATCAGGGGGCATGGCTTTGCCAGTCTATGCACCTACCTGCTTTGTCTCTTGCATCTACATGTACCTGATGTAGCCCCCAGTACCATGAGGCCAGGCTTTGCCAGTTTATGCTGGCCTAACCATCTGCATAATGAAAACGCATTTTTGCTCTTGCTTTGGAAGAATGACATTCACACTTTCTGTAACTGGCGCCCTGAAGCCTAAGGGTTTGGTGCACTGCTATAAATGTAAAAATAAATAAATAAACTCGCTCATGTATGCATTCAAGTACACCCGACCCTATTAAGCATCATCCCATGTTGTGTTTCAATGTTTCCACCTGCTATTATCAAACCCACCTTACATTTTTGACAAGTCTTTCCCCGTCATGATAGCATCAACATTTTTCTAACTGTACCACTTTTATTTGTGGTAAGTACGAGCATTTCCTGGAGGAAAACATGGTTCTTTCACTGTATGTAAAAAGCATACACCTCAAAAACTACATCCACACCTTTTTTAATAATGAAAAGAAATACGCCAAGTACACGCCATGTGCTTAACTTGACGTATTCTACCACAAGTAGCATACGTGTGTTTTTCAAGTTCACGTCCATCTGATGATCAGAAGGAGTCAGTAGCACTCTAAGGGCCCAGTTCATGGAAAATTGAGCATTTGTCCCACAAAGGCCGGATGCCCAGAATGACACTATGCGGACCTGTACGCAGATAAATAAATGCGTCCCCTACATATTCATAGAAAGTTCTGTGCAAAGTAATCGTATGCGCAAGTCGGGACCGCAACGCCTCCACGGAATGTAAACACAGCCGGAACAGCTGCCTTTGCATGCTCCAAAGCGTGGAAATACATGCACCCTTCAAACAGTGCGTGGGGTCCACCGCACGCGGGCCTGCATCTCGAGGACCCTGCATGGGGTCCCTCGTAAGTAACTTTTACCAGCACCTGCGACAACATGCATACAATGGATCGTAGCCCGGGTAAAACTTGGAAAAGGTGCTTGCAAACCCCCATAAACCGTTCCTGCACCACACAACACTGCGTATGCGCACCTGTAAGTATGATCGGGTCCCCAGCTCCACAATTCCTATGCGCAGGTGGCAGAGAGATCGAGGGAATTGCGTGGGCATTTCGCAGGCGGGAGGTTGCACTGTCACATCCATGAAAACGCTTTGTCGTGCGCATTTGTGGCTGTGCTATGGACTGCCTGCGGCTCCTCCCTCGTAACACCCACTTTTCCCTTGTTCCGAGTTCCCCCCTACTCTGTGCAGGCCTCACCACGCTCTGCATGGTGTCTTGCGCAAGTCACTCGTCCACTCGCAGAGACAAGCCGGGCCTGCGCAGAATCCTCGCAAGTCCTGTGCATTCAGTTCCATGAATCGCCGAACAGGGATTTGCGCGCAGATTGGCATGGAATTCCCCGATTTGTGACGCAAATATCTCCATGAATCAGCACCCGTATTTGTATATAATATATTGCAGAAGTATAAAACAAGGCCAGCACCAACCGTGCTTACGTTTGCCTTCCTTTTCTCAACTTTTGGAGTCGCCCTCCCTCAGTTCTAGTTTACGCCCTCCCCTTTCCGTTGCTCATTTAGGGCCTCATTACGACCCTGGCGGTAAGGGGTTTACGCCAGCGTTAGCTGCGCCGACCCCTTACCGCCAATTACGAGGTCCCTTAGCGCCATGGCGCTTTTAACACCTGCTTTTAGCAGGTGTTAAAATCCATGGCGCTAAGGGACCATGGAGTTAATTACGCCACCATA
Organism: Ambystoma mexicanum; assembly: GCF_040938575.1. NCBI lineage: Eukaryota > Metazoa > Chordata > Amphibia > Caudata > Ambystomatidae > Ambystoma > Ambystoma mexicanum. The sequence goes on from NC_090924.1 coordinate 723,968,991, forward strand.
ATTTACGGTGGCGTAATTAACGCCTTCCCCACTCCCATTATGCCCTATGGGGCAAAAATGGGAATGGGGAAGGGTAAATGGGGATTGGGGACTTACCGCCCCGCCTAGGTCGGAATGGGGCGGTAAGTCCGCCAACCACCATGGCGTAAACGTAGTTTACGCCATGGTGGTAAAGTCACGGCCCAGGCGGTAACTTACCGCCTGGGTCGTAATGAGGCCCTTAGTGATTTATAATCATACCCCGTTCTTACGTTAATGTAGGCTTTTCACTCTGTGCAATATCCGAGATTATGTTTCCAGATATATGTTCACAATATAAGCTCTAATTTCCTGTTTCTCTTTTCCGAAAACATTGAAAAATACTACCCGAAAAAAAAAATAGGATTGTACCGCTGTTCTACGTATACCACTGTATGTGTGGCAGAATAGACCGTCAGCTGTCAGTGCTAACTAACGCCGGTCTCTCCAGAAGCACAAGCGTCAATGCGGCAGGAGAGTTGAGCTGTGTAAGTTGCCAGCAGAAAAGAAACAGACAAGAAAAGTGACTCTGCAGATGAGTGATCATGACAGGAACACATAGTCAGTGGTTAGATTTTATGTTGACTCCTCTAGCTTTCTTTCTCACACACATACATATACACTTGTCAGGCGTGAAGATGGCTTAATCTTCCTGTTGCGGTAGACAGGAGGGAAATGTATGTGCAGCAACATTGCCCCCTAGAGTCTGATAATATGTTCTCACCTTTTAGCAGATCTGTTCTTGTACTGGCACTAAACAATATTCTCAAACCTTCTGATGGGTCAATATACATAATGTATATCTATGTTAGCTACATTTTTATTTCAAAAATGAAAAATAATTGCAGATTAAAACATAATGCTAAACAAATGAGAAATAGATTTAAAATGGTGCAGATTCTACTCAACGAACCCATCTCATAAATGTGCAGTTTGGCGACCTTTGTTGTATTTTGCTACACAAAACCTGTAGACAAATGAAGCATGCTGCCACACAACGAAGTCTCTGCAGTCTGGGTAAATTATAGGTAAGTCCCTTTATAAAGCATAACAGTTGTTGGAAGAGTAATTATGTGCACGGACACACTGCTGCCCACCATCCAGGTAACTGGCCTCCAAATGTCCTGGATGGAACACTAGGGGGCAGTGTATTCCATACATGACGTCACGCATAAACACACTCCGACATGATATCCACGCATTAGCACCCACATAGAGTAGGAACGGGGAAGCCAGATACACCCCCAGCCCCTATTTGCAAAGCACACACAAGGGCAGATACAGGGGGCTTTTTAATGCTGCAAGGGAACCAACTGCTGTGAAATGGTACGGTCATACACACTACCCTGCAGTATCCACGCAACTCTGTAATCATAGAATCATTCACTTCACCGTGCAGTAACCGCACAACCGATGAGCACACTGAAACAAACAGACACCTTATGCAAACGTGCGCAAAATTCCCTGTTGCTACACTATCCAAGAACTGCAACTCTGCCAGTTGATGCAATCACTTGACGCATGGGAAACTGCAACAATCGCAGTGGCTTGAAATACTTGACACAACGAGCAAACATACGAAAGATTCCCTGTCGCTGTAGGATAATCCCCTTTTCTCCCACACATCACTCACTTTACAGACAACTCACTGCTTCTGCTGCGCACATTAGCATTGTATTGCTACGTCTCCTTCCAATAGTCCAATAACCACCAACTGCTTAACTGCTCTGCTAACATAACTTGCAGCCAACTATATTGTAAATGGCATGCATATGCACAACCGATGAACCAGTCTGGGGACAAACATGTAGTGCTGATCTTATGCAGGAATTTTAATCTGTAAATTAGCACCAATAGCATATCATGTTCTACTGTTTACCTGCAACATCACGGGCATTGATAATTAAGACAAAAAGAAAACAGAAAGTTATTGCAATTGAAATATAGGCTGTGGAATGAAACACAATTGCAAATTACATATATAGGCTGGGACAACACTTTCTCTGTTGCTATGCGCACATTCATAATTCCTTCATGTCCCCCAATTTAGTTGCAGCCAACAATTTAAGATATTTAAGATAGCAATTTAAGTAGATTGCGATTTTTCCAGACCTTTGTATAATATGCAACAACTCTTTGGTATGTCCCCATAGTCAATGGGCCTCATTATGAGTTGGGTGATATTCCGACAGAAAATCTGCTGGAATACCACCCAACAGAATTACCATTACCGCCACTTGATCCAGCGGATTTAGTCCCCATTAATTTGGAGTCGATAGCACTCTTTTGGTGATTTTGGCGGAATTACCACCAGCGGAATTACTGTGGTTGTAATTCTGCCAATTTGGACAATTTTTCATTGGAAAGTGGGAGGATTTACCTCCAGCATTCTGCTGCAGGTAAACCCCCCCCACTCCAGGGCCAAACTCGCATTATAGCAGAGCAGGAAAAGTGGTGGTATTCCGTTACCGCCACTTTTTTACTGCGCCGCCATACTTCTAATGAGCCTAATTTTTCTTTTTCCTTCAGAACTAACTCTCCCACATATTCAGTCCCTGTCTTTTTTGCCATTTGCTCCTTTTCCAGGACGAACTAGTTAAAGGATAGTTCCGGGACTTTTTTTTTATTGTCCCTACGGTTCGGCCATGTGTTTTTAAGCATAACTCGGTAGATCGTAGAAAACTTTCCTATGGACCTTACCTGACTTTTCGTCCATTAACGCACTCGAAATCAGCCGCCATTTTCTGATAATCCTATCATTTCCCCCCATCGACCTGGCTCACCTGCTTTTGTGGCACTAAATCAAATCCCCCGCCCCTGAGCCTGACATCAGCAGACGCGTACCGCCCATTTCCCAACGCCAAAGCACGTTTCGTGTCAACAATCGCTGCGCCTCAGCTGATGAAGTGTCGCCATGGAAATGGCAGGACGCCTCTTTCCTCAATAAGTATAAACACACCGTTTCACAACACACAGCAGCAGATTTTCGATTCCATTACTCTCTCTGTGTTACTTTGAGTATTCTGTGACTCGTTTCTGTGCTCTGGTCAGCTACCTTCGCCGCTTCTAGGCCTTGTGAACACCTGTACCATCTCTGTAAATTATTTTACTTTCTTTACCACACAATGGCTACAATAATGCCGTATATGTACGAGCCTGAGTACACCGAGGAAGAACTACTGGAAAGGCAAGCACGCGAAAACGATGGGGATTCGGACGGCAGTTGGGAGGACCAGTCAACGGATGAAGAGCCTGGACCATGTCGCATGGACGGCGTCTCCACCTGGTGCACGTGCAATCGGTGCGAGCTAATGCCAACTGAGGAGGAGAACTGCTGCTGCCGTGAAAATTCCGGGTGCTTGGCCTACATTTCGGAAGGCGAGCCAAGTCCGCAATGCATCACCGAGCTGCCAGAGTTCAGGGAAGCCTGCCTCTCACGGACCGTGTTGAGGATGATGATGGTGCTTATGCACGAACTTCGCGGCACTGTTCGTCCGCGTAATCCGAGTAACGAGTAAGTATACTCTGGTTGTGATGTCAGTGATGCCACTACTATTTCATGGTCGTCTCCCACATATAAAATTACATCTACATATCATTCAAATGCATGTAAATTGGTTCCATATTGTGCATTTTCTAGATAGAATTTTTTTCAAAGCAGAATGACATTTTTTACCTGAATCGACAGTGATAAGAAAGTTTTGTCATTTTAATACAGTTTGCATCTTTCTTTTTCACAGGTGGTACAGGCTGGTGGCCTATCGTTGCTTCACTTGGTGGCTTCACGGGAGGCTCGGACACCGCGTTCGGAGAGTAATACCTGCCTGTGCGGTACTTGCCATTAAACAACATTTCCCCAGCGACAGTGGACAATACCGCGGATTTTCCCTGGATGTGCTGCAACCGGAACTTTACAATGTGTAATGTTTATTATTTATGTTCAATTGAAATTAAGATCTAAAATAAAACCCAACATATATTTTAACAATGGTTGTTTTGATTTTTTAAATGAATCTAGTGTGTCTCCATTGAATAGTCTTCCTGTGCCTTGTCTTGTCACACCACATGTCTCCGGCCAGCATCCTCCCTCACGCTGGCCACCCACCTTCAATCCACATAACCGTTGAACCCATATGCAGCAGACATACATATGTTATTTTGCGGGTTGGCATCAAGCCTCCCGGCCTTGCCTCCTCCCCCAAAAATACTTACCACACCACTTTGTTCAAGCGTTGGCAATAAAAGGCCGTTGGATTTTATTGATACAAAACATGGTTATAGGTAAATAATCAATATGGTTGATCATAATAAATCATCCTTTTGGGCACCGGGTACAGAGATGACCCCCTCTGGCCCGTGCCGCCTTGCCACCACAGGCCAGCCTGCTGCTGACTAACTGCCTAGGCATCCAGGGTCTCCAGGGTGAACTGCACCCATATATTCTCCTGGGAGGGTGAGGTATTTATAAACTCACCCCCCTGCCTTCCATGTACTAGATCCTGCAGCTTGCCTCTTACATGCAGTTAGATGGCCTCTCCTTGGTGAGGCCCTGCGGCAAACGAGTCTTGTCTGCACGACCACCGCCCCAATACACCCCCCCGCCCTATCAAAGGCAGTTCGCACCGGGGTACTTGTGCTGGCAAGTGGAGCTGTCAGGGAGCGATAAAGGCCAAGAGGTGCCAAAGACCATGTACACTTCAAAGTGGTCTATAGAGCATGGGTTGTTGTTCCCATGTCTACCTCCAGACCCCGTGTCTCCTGCCAAGCATCCCCCCTCACGCTGGACGGCCCCCTGCAATCCACATAAGTGTGTCTCCATTCACGAGTCTTCCTGTGTCTTGTCTGCACGACCACCGGCCCAATCCACCCCCCCGCCCTATCAAAGGCAGTTCGCACCGGGGTACTTGTGCTGGCAAGTGGAGCTGTCAGGGAGCAATAAAGGCCAAGAGGTGCCAAAGACCATGTACACTTCAAAGTGGTCTATAGAGCATGGGTTGTTGTTCCCATGTATACCTCCAGACCCCGTGTCTCCTGCCAAGCATCCCCCCTCACGCTGGACGGCCCCCTGCAATCCACATAAGTGTGTCTCCATTCACGAGTCTTCCTGTGTCTTGTCTGCACGACCACCTCCCCAATCCACCCCCCCGCCCTATCAAAGGCAGTTCGCACCGGGGTACTTGTACTGGCAAGTGGAGCTGTCAGGGAGCGATAAAGGCCAAGAGGTGCCAAAGACCATGTACACTTCAAAGTGGTCTATAGAGCATGGGTTGTTGTTCCCATGTATACCTCCAGACCCCGTGTCTCCTGCCAAGCATCCCCCCTCACGCTGGACGGCCCCCTGCAAACCGCATAATGCCACGACATATACACGTCATTCATTCACAAACACACCCCTGTTTCGAATTCTTTATAACCCACTTCATATTTCTAATGAGAACTTCTTTGCGCTTTGCTAGTCAACCCGTGAAGGTGCTGGTTATCTGCTCTTCATCTCTGTGAACTTCCGTGACCACTTCGAGGAAACTCTTCAGTTTGCAACCTGTGAACTGCTCCCTGTTCTACGACAAGAAACTACTCTGATCCCTGCATCTAACTGTTTGTTCGTCAAGGTAAGGCCATGTACCATAATCATTTTGCGTCCAATTTCTTTTCGTTCAAGACAGTACATGCAAGTAACTAGTCACATGTTCTGAGTTTAGTCAAATTATTTTTCTATTTTTTTAAAGTTATTCAAATACTTATCCGCATGTGAATAACGTGTATAGTTCCAAGAACCAAAACGAACCTTGCATTGAACCTTTTATGTGTCATTTAATTTTTTAACACATTGGTATTCATAGAGAATTGTTGATCTTTACTTTTCAGAACTTTCCACAATGCCTGCCTGTTCCATTGGCGGTTGCCCTTCGAAGACCCATAATAAATCTGAAGGTACTATAATGCATGTTTTCCCTAAGACAATAGATCAGATAAGAGAATGGGTCCGATATTGCGGATATCCACCGTCTGAGCTTGAAAGTAGAGTCCTAGAAGTCTTTGCGGACAAGAGGGGTGATCGATACCGCATCTGCAGCAGGCACTTTAGCTCAGACATGTACTCCACATCATTGCTAATAAAGAAGAACACACCGCGAGCGAGGCGAAAATTGCTCTCAACCGCTATTCCCACTCTATTCGTCCACATCCCTCCACTGGTGAGTCAAGTTTACGTATTTATCTCTCGGCCTTGCGGTAGTGTGTAGCATTAGCTAACAATAATTTCCCCATTTATGTATCCACTCAATATGAAGGCGGAAGATTCTCCATCCGTGTCGTTATTGCAGTCATCAGCCACTTCAAGCGCCTATCGGGTAATCTTACTTGGCTATTATGCCACTGACTTGTTTTAGGCATGTAAATCAATAGTTTTAATTTATCGTGTAATTATTTTACCTAATGGTACACCCTTGTACTCGTCCTCTAGTCTTTGTTTTCAGTTATAATTATTGTTATCCAAAATAATGCAAGTACTGTCTTTCAGGGAGATGCTGAGGAGTCCAACGTATTGACGACAACCGTTGATGTCACTCAGATGCTCGAGGTACGTTTCCGGACAGTTCCATCGATGGAGATCATCAGATCTTGCATTCTTGTAGCGTGATTGTTACACACAATGTTTCTTTCGTTTTTAGCCATTGATATGTCCTTCTGTCGTCGCCCTCCTATGTGTCTTCTTTTTTCAATATTGTGTTCATTACTAATGAAAGTCCTATGTTTCAGGGAGTCGATGGAGCATTAGTCCAAGAAGAAGGGGGAGCATGCAGTTACGGGTCGGCGCAACAGCTTGCAGAAGTGTGCACCGCAGTTACATCGTCCCTTGATGTTCTTATGCATTTTGAGGTATGGATACTGACAGTTCGATCAAGCGAAATCATATGACGTGATTACATCCGCTATACTTCCTTCTTTATTAACGCAAGTACTATGTTTCAGGGAGATGACGGAGCTTCTTCTACAAGAACATCACCCCTAGTAGTTGATGCAGATCTCTGGGTGGTGAAACTTCATACGATCAAGCAAATCGAATCATATTTACATATCCATTATTTATTTTAGACAACTGATCATTTGTGCAGGTCTATTTAGATGAGCCGTTGACGCCTGCACAAAGTTTATGTTCTTTTTAACAAAATAGAAAACCATACTAATGCAATTACTGTGTTTCAGGGAGTTACTGAAGCATCATCTTCAATAATATCATCAATGGAAGTCTATGAGGAGCCCGAGGTATGGATCTTGACAGTTCCATCTAACTAGATCAACTATGCGTGAATAATTGTCATTTGAATGTTCTACACAAAGCGTTCATTCGTGTTTTGCTATTGAGATGTACGTGGGTATTGGTCCCCAAGTACATTTTGTGTTTTCAATATTATTATACATACTAATGAAAGTTCTATGTTTCAGGGAGTCGATGGAGCGTCAGTGCGTGATGGATGTGCTTATCATGAAAATATAGTCGTTGCAGCGCAAGAGGAAGTGGAGGCATGCACACACGAGTCGGAGCAACAGCGTCCTGATGTTGAAGTTCGAGGCAAGAAAGTTTCAAAGAAAAGAAAGCAAAAGAAGGTTAGTGTCCTGGTCACTAAATATGTTGTTTTTCACTGTTAATAGTTCAATACTGTAAATTGTGTTTAAACTGAACATCCCTTTTCCAATCTGTCCTCTAGTTGCGAGTGGGTGTACGAACTAGATCTACACAGACAGTGAAGCGAACGAGAGATGTTGCTTGTCAAACCTTTTGGCAGGGACTTGAGACTGGAGATGCATCTTGCCAATGGGAAGAATATGAAGTGATTGACAACGGAGCTATACCACCACCAGCCATTGATAGTGAATGTCCTCCTGGTAGTTCGGATGCAGTCGGAGATCAATTTACAGAATCCACACCCGCAAAAACTAAGACCGCGAGAAAGTTGAAGAAATTGTTTTATTCACCCATCGCCGGAGAAGGAACAGATGTTGCAATGGAAGAGAATGAAGTGGACGACAATGAAACACCATCAATATCACTGAACATAGCGGAAGACGATATCAGAGATTCTACCTTTCATGTGAGTGACATGTCCTCAACGTTACAGGCCGAACCAGCTGGGATGCAGAGTGACAGTATAAGGAAAGAGGCCAAATTCATTGTATTCGATAGTTGTTTGATTGATATTATTATTCGGATGAAATGTGAGCATTCGGTTGGTGGGGAAGTATGTGGGGAGCCATTGATTAATGTGACTCGTGCAATTCGAGGCACTAACCTTAAAATACATGCCACCTGTACAAAATATCATCCTTTCTCATGGTCTGCACAACCCATGCTGGGGCAACTGCCAGCAGGCAATCTACTTTGTGCAGCGGCTGCACTTTTTAGTGGTTCAAGTTTTAAAAAGTTAGAGTCTTTCTTTCAGTTTGTGGGAATCCATTTCATTGCGAAAACTCAGTTCTACAAATACCAAACCGATTATCTATTTCCAGCCATTAGCGAAGCTTGGAGAATGGAAAAAATGTCTATTGATAGTACATTCGCGGGCAAATGGTTCAGGCTAGCCGGTGATCGACAGTGCGACAGCCCAGGATTTTCAGCCAAGTACTGCACCTACCACTTTCAGGACATGGAAAGTAAGAAAATTGTGAGTTCGGTGGTCGTGCAGGTGTCACAAAGCACATCCTCAGTGGCCATGGAGAAAGTTGGCTTTGTAGCATCATTGCAAGAACTACAATTGCGGGGAATGGTGATCGACCTGATAGCCACGGACAGACACATTTCAATTGCCAAGACAATGAGAGAAGAGTACAAAAATATAAATCACCAATTTGACGTTTGGCATCTTGCAAAAACAATCAATAAAAAAATGTCGGCTGCAGGTAAAAAAAAAGATATGCAAGGTATTTCACAGTGGTCCAAGTCAATCAGCAACCATCTTTGGTGGAGCTCAAAAACATGTGGCGGGTCGTTGGAAATTCTACTGGAAAAATGGCGGTCAGTAATGCTACACTGTAGCAACGTTCACCGCTGGACCACAAACCAACATTTCCACAATTGTGAACATGGCCATTTGTCCACAGAGGAGGCACGGAAGAAGAAGTGGTTGATTCCTTCATCACCCACTCACAAAGCCATTGAAAAGATTGTATTTGATAAAACTATAACAAGAGATTTGAGGGGACTCACGGCATTCTGCCACACAGGAGATTTGGAGGTGTTCCACAATATGTGCCTAAAGTACAGGCCAAAACGATTGCATTTCGGCATGGAGGGCATGATAAATCGGACTCTTCTAGCGGTCTTGGCACATAACCATAATGTTGGCCGTCAACAAAGTAGGACGACCGGAACTTTAGGGACGCTTCGCTACAATAAGGCCTTCACTAAAAGAAGTAAACAATGGGTGATCAAACCAGTGTTTGAGGATATGCAATATGAGTTTATTGAGAGACTTATTGTTGATGTCCTAGATAGGCACATACATGGAGTTGTGAACGAACCTGTGCAGGGGACAACTGCATTGCCACCCAACATTGCCTCTGTTCCATGTCCACCTAAAGCAGAGCTCATTGAGAAATACACATCACGGTTTAAATGATTGTAATTTGATTGTCTGTTCTCTCGAGTCTCCTCATGTTGCAGGCCCATTGAATATGTGTAGCTATGTATTGTGTAAATAAAAGTGATTGCTCAGTGTACATGCAATGTGTCTCTCCACCCTTGCCCCTCCCTTCACCGTGCAGTAGTGCGAACCACCCGTGTGTCACCTGTGACTTTGCTCTGGAGTCTCCTCATGTCGCAGGCCCATTGAATATGTGTAGCTATGTATTGTGTAAATAAAAGTGATTGCTCAGTGTACATGCAATGTGTCTCTCCACCCTTGCCCCCCCTTCACCGTGCAGTTGTGCGAACCACCCGGGTGTCACCTGTGACTTTGCTCTCGAGTCTCCTCATGTCGCAGGCCCATTGAATATGTGTAGCTATGTATTGTGTAAATAAAAGTGATTGCTCAGTGTACATGCAATGTGTCTCTCCACCTTTGCCCCCCCCTTCACCGTGCAGTTGTGCGAACCACCCGGGTGTCACCTGTGACTTTGCTCTCGAGTCTCCTCATGTCGCAGGCCCATTGAATATGTGTAGCTATGTATTGTGTAAATAAAAGTGATTGCTCAATGTACATGCAATGTGTCTCTCCACCCTTGCCCCCCCTTCACCGTGCAGTTGTGCGAACCACCCGGGTGTCACCTGTGACTTTGCTCTCGAGTCTCCTCATGTCGCAGGCCCATTGAATATGTGTAGCTATGTATTGTGTAAATAAAAGTGATTGCTCAGTGTACATGCAATGTGTCTATCCAACCTTGTTCATTTGTGCATTAAATTAAACCAAACAGTAATATAAATCATTTTTCAAAAAATATAGAATGTCTCCGTATTTATGGTTCTCTGGGGCTGCAAAGCACGCAGACAAAATGCAAAGATGGAGTGTAAATTTCAAGTCCTGTGAGATGGCCTTACACTGAATGTAGCTAACTAGGAATGTGTGCTCGTTCAAAGTGAAGGTCAGCTGCTTTGATTTTTTGCTCGGGTGCCGGAATGGCCCACGACTCAGTATAAGGTTCTATTGTTATTTGACCTTGACAGGCCGGCACCATCCCGAAAGACTTCTTTTTGGGGGTGTGGTGCAATAACGTAAGAAACGATAATGAATAAAATTTCAGAAACGATAGCCATTTAATGTTCGTTCATTAGAAGAAATAACGTCGGCATAGAAGGAGTGGTATTTCGGGGCTGCCCTACGCACAGACACAATGGAAAATGCAAATATAATGTAAGTAACTCTTTAGATGAGTTTATACCGCAATTTAATTACTATACAGTAGCTTTAAAGACGGGTTAAGTTGTACTTGTTCGTTCTATGTGGCATATTGTTTTGTACCGCGCACTATCTTGAGGAGAACCATCTCCTTTTACGGAAGCACCTCAAAACCTTCCTCTTTGCTTCTGCTTTCTCTCTCCCTCTCCCCTGCTACAACTGGTCCACTGTCTGCGACCTCGGTTCTGGGCCCTTCCACTCACCACCTGCACTGCCTCGCTGTCAACCCCTGCACTGGGGGACTGTCTCAGTATCCTACAGCCCCCCCTTCCCAGCACTTGTTCTGCACTTACCTTGCACTCGCCACCAGCTGGCCCTATGTATTTATTATTTTATGCTACTTACCTTGTACTCCACTTCCCCCCTCCCCTTCCCCTTGCACTTTTACCTTCCCCCTACCCCTGCACTTGCGCGATCTGAATGACACCTGGCCTAGTAGGATCGTTGTCTGTCTTCTCCTTGTTCCCCCCCTCCCTGCCTCGCCACGCCTTGAAACACTTGTGTATAGGCGCGTTGCAAATGCCATATTATATCATATCAGTGACAAAGTGGTCCACTGGCGCTCAGGCGGCTCTGAAAAAGGCGGAGGAGAGGGGGTGGGTTACTGGAAATGACGTATAATACCCAGTTGCACTGTCCTAGCTATGAAATAATTTCCCGACCTAATATATAAAATGAATAATTTTAATAAAGATCTGATGGTGAGACTAATTTCATTTTTTATGTTTTTAAAACAGGTACATCCTTCATTATTGTATGTGTCACGAGTACCAGACACCGGCGGATGGCTTTTTCAACCGCCAGTTGCTTCTCCGCGTGAACAACGTTACCACCCTGACCATTTTATGGGACGATCGCCAAGTACAAGTATGCCCTTACGCGGTACCAACGGCTAGATGCAACATACAGACCGTTGTGGTGGCCTAGTGCCTCGTTGTTGGAACAGCCATGCGATTATCAGTGCGACCGAAGAGCTTATTTTATCGTAAACCAATACCCTGTGTACTGCACACGAACATCGCTTGCCTCAAGACGAACTATTTTGGATCGAGAGCAAAGAAAAATGCAAATCGCTGAATATTCTCTAAACATTTGATGTCCAATAAATGTACTTTGCCAAATGTACAATCTTGCCGTTTGCTTTTAAACCACAGTTTCATATTCCGAATTGTGGCGCTGTATTGTGAGATGATCTAAGACCCTGTGTACAGCAAAGGAACATCGCGTGCCTCAAAACGAACTTTTTGGAACGTGAGCAAATAAAAATGAAAATCGCTGAATATTCTCAAAACATTTGATGAAAAATAAATGTACTTTACCAAATTTACAATCTTGCGGTTTGATTTAAAAGTACAGTTTCATATTCCCAATTGTGGCGCGCTGTGTTGTGAGCTGATCTGTGTTGATTTCCGGGTTTTGTGTGGAGTCGCGTAGAAGACGCCTGGGCGCGTTTGCCTACGCAGCACAGTCACGTCACGGATAGAGGCGGGGAATATGAATGTTTTGATAAAGTCTGTTTCAGGGGCGGGGGATTTGATTTAGTGCCGCAAAAGCAGGTGAGCCAGGTCGATGGGGGGAAATGATAGGATTATCAGAAAATGGCGGCTGATTTCGAGTGTGTTAATGGACGAAAAGTCGGGTAAGGTCCATAGGAAAGTTTTCTACGATCTACCGAGTTATGCTTAAAAACACATGGCCGAACCGTAGGGACAATAAAAAAAAAGTCCCGGAACTATCCTTTAATGGCCCATAGTTGAAGTCACCTGTTGGTGCAGCAAGTTGTTTCTTACTTTCTTTCCGGCTTCTGTATTCTATAACACTAGAAAACCTCTTCCCTGATTCAGGGGCGTAGACTTAAGTCCCATTGTAACGCATAGGGATTTCCAAGCATTTGCCCTTTCTTGCAGGGGGGGGCCTGGGCCTCGGAGCACCCACATTTCGGTGCCCCTGCCCTGAGTGACATTCCAGAGTCAGAAAAACATTGGATGTCAAAAGTGTCCTGATTCAGATGGAGATGACACATTTTGCTTGTCGATACCGGCTTCTGATCATGGACAGTGCCAGGCCCTGGCTAGGGGGCCTTAAATCCTCCCAATTTGAAGCAGAAGTCCTCTCTCTGTAGTGATGCCCAGTCCCATGCTTCGATACCAAAGTAACAAGAGCCTGTCAAATGTCCCACCTCGGAGAGAGGTTTATTTACTTAACATTTAAACGTGCATCCAGCGAGTGCTCCAGGGGCCAGATTACAGAAACGTTGCACCGTTGCAAGTGCAAAATTGCACGGTATTAGCACTAGGGCAAAGTTTGCCCTATTTTTAAAAACAGTGGCACACACTAGAAAACGATTGCACCATGACAAGGGCAGTTTGACATATTGAAAGCACCAGGGAAGAAATTATCCTAGTGCAAAAAAGATGCATTTTCACTACTTTATTGCACCAGGGCAAAGTTTGCCCTAGTGCTAATACGGAATGGTATTAGCACTAGGGCAAACTTTGCCCTGATACAAAAATGCATCAAAAGTTAATCTTTTTTGCACTAGGGAAATTTTTGACCTGGTGCTTTTAATATGTCAATCTGCCCTTGTCATGGTGCAATCGTTTTCTAGTGTGTGCCACGGATTTAAAAAATAGGGCAAACTTTGCCCTAGGGTTAATACCGTGCAACTTTGCACTTGCACTGGTGCAAAGTTTCTGTAATCTGCCCCCTGGAGTGCTGTTTGGCGTTTTTGGTTCAGAAGAATTTAGCAAGTTTTTCGCCGATATTTGAACTTTCATTCCTCAGGTATAAAGGAACACCCAGGCTCTTGATAGCTTCTAATATAGGGCTATTTGATCTCTGGACTCATTATAATAGATTGTCTCTTTCGCTTTTGGTGTTTTAGGAGTCAATCCAGATATTTTACTGCTGCCTTCAATCTCGCCACAAGAGTAGCCCCAGACCCAAAACCGGAAGCAGCACAAAAGGAGCGGGCGGACTCATAGGCGCCCGCACATTCAGCGAGTGCTCCAGGAGTGCTGTTTGGCCTCGTTTGGCAATGTTAGGTCGGAAGAATTTAGCGAGTTGTCGCCGACATTTGGACTTTCATTCCTCAGGTGTAGAGGAACACCCGGGGTCTTGATAGCTACTAATATAGGACTACTTGATCTCTGGACTCATTATAATAGATTGGATCTTTCTCTTTTGGTCTGTTAGGAATCAATACGGATATTTTACTACTGCCTTCAATCTCGCCCACTGTTTGGACGAGCTCCCAGGTAGGTTCAAGGGCTGCTAGGTATTCGCGGACTCACGACTCATGAAAGCCCCATCACCATCCCCCAAAAGGAATGCAGGCACAGCCAGACAGCAAGTTCAAACTGCGGTTTACTACAGCTAAAACCAACCGGGATCAGTGTAAGGATCGAAGGAAATCCTGGGACATCTCGACAATCCGTGGCTCGCAGGCCAGTTTTGTTATTTCATTGCCTCAGAATGACATCACAACCTGGGCCTCTCTCCAGCAAACCTAACGCACCACTGGATTGGGTACAAAGTAATAGTCCACCTATAGTAGACCATATACATGTTAGTTTGTTGGCTCGTCCCATGTCAGGTATCAGGCCTGGCCCATCCCAATATTGCTATTGCTAAGCAATGTTGCAGTGTGAGGGTCTTACCATTGGTTCTTGCCTGTTGCTACCCACCCATAGGATACTGAACTGTGGTGGGCTAGAGATGACGTCCCCAGGCCTGGGATCTGAAATGATTCTCAGCTCGAGGTGTACCTTCTCAAGGTAATAAGTGCAACTATGTGTCTGCATTGTAACTTGTGTGTACGACTATAGTCTATGAGACTGCCCGTTCATATCGTGCAACACTTGTCTTCTCATTTTAACAACTTTGTTGCAAGCTTCTGTCTGGCAGCGTGTGATCGCTCCTCTTTCTGAGCGCCTGTTTCGATTCATCATCCAAGCCTGCCGAGTCATATGTTTAGAGACCGTGTTTGGGCTTTTTTTTAGCTCTGAATTTGCTCTGAATTATGAAGAATTATTTGTGTTTACTGCAGCTGGTGTTACTGCCGTTCAGGGAATGGAATGTCATTTGTATCTGATGGCCTTGACAGCAGGCCTTGTTTCACATGTTTGCCCTTCTGTCCAGCCTGAATTCACCTCAGCTCAGCTCCTGCCGAGGGTTTGTGGCCTGCTGTAATTTTCCTCAACCATAACATGGCTTGTACATGCTTATACTATTCTATATCCTCCATTTGTTAGTAGTACATGGCTCTGTCAGATCCCATAGGTGCTCCTGCAGCTCCATAGGGTTAATTGAATATAGGCATCTGCAAGCCTGCTCAGGATCTCTTGCTTCTTGCGGTATCTGCATTGCTGCTTTGGCTAATGACAAAATATTAAATCAAAGACAGTATGTATATATGTCTGTCCTCTAACATATTGAACTGTTACTCATGTGTTCTTCGTGTATTTGAGTTTGTGTTTGTGTCTGGATGTGTGGATTGGCATGTGTGCTTCTTGTCTAATGCTGCTATGTCGTGGTGTCTCTAGCAACGTCAGTAACGTGGCTTCTTTAGTCAATACTGTCAATTGAAGTCTCCTTAATTGCATCTTGAGGCTTCTTGTCCATTCTGGGTAACTTTTTCACTGCTCCTGGGCTGTAGGGTTGGCTGAGTGGGTACCTCTTGACATACTTGTCTATCATAGGAGCACTAGGAATTGGTCTGAAATGGTATGGGTGATCGCGATATCTCCTGTTCTTCTTCCGGGCAATGTATTTTATGGGAGGGGGAGCAGGGGGTCGATTCGTCCATCCCGCTTCCCCGCAAGAGTAGCCCACCCTTGAACCGGAAGCACCACTAAAGAAGTGGGTGCGTGCATCTGCGCGTATGCATCCAGCGAGTGTTCCAGGAATGTTGTTTGGCTGTTTGGAGGTTTCGGGGGCAAGGAGGCAAGCGGTGGCTAGAGCGCTTCATACTTTTTCCTCCCTCCTCCTCAGCTTTGTATCAGCTCTTTGCAATCCTAAAGGTTTGGAAATTGCTCTTCAATTGCAATATGAGGAAAAAAAAGAATGCAGCTGATACACTTACTTACAGTACAACCAATATTTACTAACAGACGGAATAGCATGGCTGACATACTCACAACCACATTAGTCTTTTTAAACCTGCAGAACAGCATGGCCCGTGCTATGGCACTTCGCCTACCACCATCAACAGATAAAATAAAGGTGATACAGTATCTCCAAGGGGTGCTCTTGAGCTAAGAGGGAGAAACAAGGGTAACCCTAGAAAAGGGCACAAATATATTGGAGCAGTCAACATCGGTCATAGAAATGGGTTTACTACCACAGGGGATAGAAAACTAAATCATGGGCAAGAATTTAAAGGAAAAATAATCCGGCAACCGAGATCCGAACAACGGGAATAATGGATCTTAACTAAATTCCCCCCTATTTTTGGCACGGGAGAAATAACGCTCCTAGCCTTGTCAACTCACCAATAGTACTCCCAATGCCCAATGTTTTGTTAGCTCACCGGTTCTGATAGAGAAGAATGCTTACGAAGTTGTCTCAGCCATAGTAAACTTAAAGGAACATCTGATAGCAGAATTGAAAATGCAGAACAGTTATTTAAAGGACCTCTGTAATCAAATGACAACTATGGCTCACTTGTTAAAGGATTCTGCAATAGCTGTGGAAAAGAGGCAAATCAATACAATAGCTAAGGAAATTCAAAAGGCTCTTGCCAGTAAGCAGAGTGACAATGGAGAAAGCTCTAGACCTAGGGAAGGCGCCTCTAATAGTTAGCAAAACAATATTGAGCAACCCAATAATATTTCTGACCACATCAAATGCACTAACATCTTCCATCCTCAAAAACAAAAAACGTATCAACACAATAATAAAGAAAATAAAAAATCTTTTAAAAAAAGGCCCTAAATAAATAATCTCAGAAATTCTTGCACAAAATGACACAATCTTTATAAATAAAAATGTAAATGTTTGTTTGTTCAAAATCTTAAATCTCTGAAAGTTCTTCACCGATTGCTTTGGAATTTTGACACAACGTTGCATTCGAATAGGCATGCGTTTTTATATACCTACTATACATAGATGTCACACCTGTGACAGGAAAAAACATGCTTTTTCTGAAAAACGGCGCCATCTGTTGGATGTAAAAGCAACACACGCTATACTAAATATTTTACTGAAAAGCACCATCTGTTGGACGTAAAAGCAGCTTCAGATCTGCTTTGTTCTCAACAGAATGAACGTGACAGGCTAAGAGTGGCTGAAAGACATCAACAAGAAACAGCAGATCAGCGTCAAACACGACTCCATGCTCAGCAAACACACGATTACAATCGCCTTGCATTCCGGTAGAACCCAGCTGATGATTATAGTTTGAGCCGGCATGTTCTCATCGGCACCATGACTGAAGTGTGTCCTTATTGCAAGGCTCTGAAATTTAATGGAGAAACGAAAGGAATGTGTTGCGGCGCCGGGAAAATTAAACTGTCTTAATTTGGAGATCCGCCAGAGCCATTAAAAACATTGCTTGCCGGACATACCGCTGAATCAAAGGATTTCCTATCTAACATCGGGAAATACATATCTCATGCTTCCAAATGAAGTCGTTCGGCACAGAAATCGTAACAGCTCAATTTATGCCAACTTGCGTTTGCAATCACCATCAACAAAGCTCAAGGCCAATCGTTAGAATTGTATGGTTTAGATCAAGACACGGATTGCTTCTCACATGGACAATTATATGTTGCATGTTCTACAGTCGGCATATCTGCACAGACAATGGAACAACAAAAAATATTGTATACCCACAAGCATAGTGAAATTAAACATATTAGAAACGTGCGCTTTCTCTTTTCTTTCTTTTCCATTTAACCAGACTGAGCCACAGCAACGCATGGCCGGGGATAACTAGTCTGATATAGAGGACTTTGTTGAATGCCAGGACTACTCTATAGCAGAAGTAGAAATAGCACACATATGCAAAGCTAAATCGAAATAAATGGGCATGAACCCTCTTGATGGGGTCAAGGGAGGAGATCCAGTGGTGGGGCAGGAGGGTGTTAAATTGACATTGAAAGGGCAGTATTCATCCTCCGAATCCAGACTGATTGATGCCCTCAAACAGAAGGGTCTGGTTAAAGGAAATGCGGGGAAAAGTAAACAAGGCTATTTACCTGAAACATTGACCTTTAAAATGTTTAACCAGAGTAAGAAGGGGGACACTGTGAATAGAGGAGGTCTTAAAGGGGTGATAATACCCCGGCATATTGGCTCCCAGGACCTAAAGATTTGTGAGGCAAGTGAGGAGACTAAAAAGGCACTACCCTTGAATGAGAGGGACATTTGAGATCTTATCAAATCATTGGTGTTGGAGGAAACACATAAAATGATACCAGTAAAAGATTGCTTCATAAAGGAGCCAGTGATTCTGATGGGTACACAACAGAGAAACGCTGGTGGCTAAACTTAGAAATGAAGACCCCAGGGATCAAACTAAAAGTTTAAATTTGCCACACCAGAAGAATGAGGCTAATACACCAGTGGTGATGTACCCTATGTCTACGGATGGTCCGATTGAGTTTTTGATAGCCCCAACTAAAATCATATTTAATGAGGAAATGGGAAATTAGGCGAGGGGGAATTTAGCCATAACTTTAAATAAGTTAAGTATATCTAATCGATCGGATAAAACTCTAACTTGGCAATCAAATAGATCCATAGCTTATCAGAAGGAAGGGACACAATGCAATAAGGCCTTAACACAAGAGAGGTACTGTGATAATCCCCAAGTAATAGTATAATTGACACCTGTTTTAAAGAAGCAGTCTTTCTGCAGGAAACAAGCCTAACACTCAATTACATGTTTGACAAAGGTGGACCGGATTACCTAGACAGGAGGACGATGCTATCCCTGTTTGATGAAATGCTGGCATTTAGGTTAATCACAACGAATGATAGTAAATTGGTTGATTTTATACATCGGGAACAATATGACTTTGCCCGCCTAATGATCCCTTCAAGGATGGTAATTGGTGTCTTATTGAGCAAGGTAGAGAATCTCCAAAAATGTGGGTACAATCTCAGGCCATTCCATTATAGCATTAAGGTGGACTGTGATGGTGGGGGTTGGGAAGGGACAGATGGGAGTTGTAAGGATGAGAGGAGTGAGGGCCGGGGTGAGAGAAGACTCTCCTGGAGTAACCACTGCCTTCTCTCCTCTCACCTCTCACTCTTTTCCCCCCGAGGCAAGCACACCCCAACACTGCCACCTACCTTCTTGGACATACGACCTATGAAGCGTGTGTCAGTTGAGGCTTTCGCTGCTACCTTCTCTCCCCCCTCTCTTCTTCTGGCTGACTCATGCCCGGACACAACCCTGTCCCTTGTCTACACTTCCATTTCTGATACTCTTGATGCTCTTGCCCCTGTCATGAGGATTCCCTTGAAGTTCAAAACCAAGTGTAATTACTGGTATGACTCCGACCTAGCTACACTTAAACGTAAGTGTAGGGCGGCTGAGAGGAAATGGAGGGATCTTGTTCATCCTCTGACAAACTGGCCTGTCGCCTGCTCCAAAGGCAATACCGACTCTCTGTCCACACCAAGAAGAGAGTCCACATTCAAGCCCATGTCTCTGCGGCACCTAACAACTCAGCTAAACTCTTCAAAATCTGCAAGGAGCTTGCCAACCCTGCTGCAGTCTTTATCCCTCCTCTTACCTCCCAAATCCTCTGCAATGACCTTGCCTCTCACTTTATCTCAAAAACCCAGGACATCTTGTCCACCCTCCTCTCCCCTCCCCTCTTATTCCCCCTCAGTATGCGCTTGCTAGCCACCTTTTACCCCTGTCCCTCTTTATCTCCCTTTCCTCACTTCTCCCCTGATGAGGTTGCTAGACAAGTTTGATCTATGAAAGCCTCATCAAAACAGGTTCATCCCTGTTCCTCTAAAACCATCAAGGACCACATTGACACCCTCGCTCCGGCCCTTGCCGGTTTTTGCAACCATTCCTTTGCTTCAGAATCCCCCACAGCTGATCCTTCCTATCCGGCTAAATAGCACCCAATCTCCATTGCTCCCTTTCTGGGCAAACTCCTGGAAAAACTAGCCATTTCTCAGCTCAACCTTCACTCTGATTCTGTTGGCTGTCTCTATGACCACCAGTCTGGTTTCAGAGCAGCCAGAAGCACGGAAACTGCTCTCCTGAACATATGTGAAGATCTGCTCTCCAACCTTGACTATAACATTCCCTCTGTCCTCATCATACTCGATCTCTCTTCTGCCTTCGACACGGTCAACCATACCATCCTGCTCAACCGTCCCTGTGAGAACCTGGGTATCACTGATCAGGCTCTGGCCTGGCTGACCTCTTTCCTCTCTGATCAACCCTCCCAGGGTCAACTGGGGCCCTTCCTATCCTCTATCTTCCTCTCTTCTGTCGTGTGCCCCAGGGGTGTAAACTCTCACCCTGGCTTTTCAACCAAAACCTGACAACTCTGGCCCACTGCTTGCCACTCTATCCTCAAATTTCCAGTGCTACACTGACGACACTCAATTCATTTTCAGGCTGCCCTCGGCCACCTCCTCCCGATCCCTCATTGCTGATTGCCTAACTGCCATTCACGATTGGTGTGCCGCCAATGATCTTTGTCTGAATGCCAGCAAGACAGAGATCTTCCTCATCTGCAACCCTTCTCCATCCTTTCCCCTCTCTCTCTGGCCGGCCTCGCTTGGCCCTCCTCCTATCCCCACCTGTGAGGCTAAGAACCTCGGGGTCATCTTTGACTCCATGCTTTCCTTCTCCGCCCACATTTCTGAGGTCTCTAAAAAGTCAAACTTCCTATTGCACCGCCTCAGAGGCACTCTTCCTTTCCTCTCCCCAGAAGCTCACTGTCTCCCAAGCTCTGGGTCTCTCTAGGTTGGACTATTGTAACAGCCTCTTTTGTAAATCTACCTGCCTCTACTCTTCACCATCTGCAACTAATCCAGAAGAGGACTGCAAGACTTGTCCTTGGCCTCAAACCCTGGATTGTATCTGTCCAGCTCTGAAATCACTCCATTGGCTCCCAGTGGATGCAAGCATTACATTTAAAACCCTCTGCATTGTCCACAAGGCTTTCTGGGGCCTGGGTCCAAAATACCTTCAGCTATCCCTCCACAAATACCTCCCCTCTCAAGCTCTTCACTCCTCTACCTCTAACTCCCTCAGGGTCAGTTGTTTCTCAAAGAAATGAGCCGGCGGTAGATCTCTGTCTGCGGCCAGGGCCTCCCCCTGGAACGGCCTCCCTGCCACTCTCCATGAACACCAGTCTGGTTTCAGAGCAGCCAGAAACATGGAAAATGCTCTCCTAAACATCTGTGATGATCTGCTCTCCAACCTTGACTATAACATTCCCTCCTTCCTCATCCTACTGGATCTCTTTTCTGCCTTCGACACAGTCAACCATACCATCCTGCTCAACCATCTCAGTGAGAACCTGGGTATCACTGATCAGGCTCTGGTCTGGCTGACCTCTTTTATCTTCCTCTCTACCTGTGGTGTGCCGCAGGGGTCTAACCTCTCGCCCTGGCTTTTCAACCAAAACCTGGCAACTCTGGCCCACTGCATAGCCACTCTATGCTCAAATGTCCAGTGCTACACTGATGACAGTCAACTCATTTTCAGGCTGCCCTTGGCCACCTCCTCTCCCTCCCTCATCGCTGATTGCCTAACTGCATTCAAGATTGGTGTGCCGCCAATGATCTTTGTCTGAATGCCAGCTAGACAGAGATCCTCCTCATCGGCAACCTTTCTCTATCCTTTCCCCTCTCTCTCTGGCCAGCCTCGCTTGGCCATCCTCCTATCCCCACCTGTGAGGCTAAGAACCTCGGGGTTATCTTTGACTGCACACTTTCTTTCTCTGCCCACATCTCTGAGGTCTCTAAAAAGTCAAACTTCCTATTGCACTTCGTCAGAGGCACTCTTCCCTTTCTCTCCTTCCCCCAGAAGCTCACTGTCTCCCAAGCTCTGGTTCTCTCTAGGTTGGACTACTGTAACAGCCTCTTTCTAAATCTACCTGCCTCTACTCTTCGCCCTCTGCAACTAATCCAGAACAGGACTGCAACACTTGTCCTTGGTCTCAAGCCTTGGAATCGTATCTCTCCAGCTCTGAAATCTCTCCATTGGCTCCCAGTGGATGCAAGGATTAAGTTAAAAACCCTCTGCATTTTCCACAAGGCTTTCTGGGGCCTGGGTCCAAAATACCTTCAGCTATCCCTCCGCAAATACCTCCCCACTCGAGCTCTTCGCTCCTCTACCTCTAACTCCCTCAGGGTCAGTCGTTTCTCAAAGAAACAAGCCGGGGGTAGATCTCTGTCTTCTGCTGGGGCCTCCCTCTGGAACAGCCTCCCTGCTACTCTAAAACTTCAAGAGAACCATCTCTGGTTTCAGAAGCACCTCAAGACCTTCTTTGCATCTGCCTTTGCTCCCCCTCTCCCTTGCTGATCTGCTCTCTCTTGGCGCTGTGCATCTGGCCACCCTCCGTCCCCTTGGCCCAGTTACCTGGTCACCCTGCCACCTTTCTGCTCTGCCTCCCAGCCACCCCTTGCACTGGGGACTGTATCTGTACCCACACAGTCCCCCATTCCCCTATTTTCTTCTTTTTATGCACTTATCAGACTTATCCAATTCTGCTGCCGTAAACACAGCATTTGCCATTTGCAGGCTGTACTACCCCTGCACTACCCCTCTATAATGCTCCATTATATATTTCATTTGTATTTATTATTATTTATCTGTTTATCCTCTGCTCTGAACTTTCCACTCCCTCCCTCCCATGCACTTTCCCTCTTTCCCTTTTCCATGCACTTGCACAATCTCAATGTCACTGGGCCTAGTAAGTTTGTTGTTTTGTTCTCCCCTGTTCCCCTCCCTTGCCTTGTCGTGCTCTGAAACACTTGTGTACAAGCGCGATATAAATATTATATCATATTATAAGGGACACAGAAGGGGCAGGATGAATCAAATTGGAGGTGGCTCATAATCACACTCAGGAAGGCAATAGCACAGCTAAAAGATATGAAAGGTTCCCTTTAGCGTAGGAACTGACCTTGCACTAATTGGCTGGAACGTACAAGGATTTTCTGCATTATGTTCAAATGTGTTGCTGTGTACATTTTTCAGTTCTGCCTCAATCATTAGTCTACAAGAAACTTGGTTGACAGATTGAACTATATTCCAAGGCTATGAGCTAGCACATGAATCAGCTATACAGGGGCAGAGGGGATGCCCGGCTGGCGGCCTACTGACTGCTGTCAAACAAGCAATGGGTTTATCTATTGTTAGCCAATGTAACATATGTAAAGGTGTTTTCAAAGTGATTTTAAAAATGGATAATGCTAAATCTGTGAACTTTGTAATGGTGTTTAACATATAATGGAATCTGGAAGGAAACCTTGACAATACTCTTGCACTGGTGAATTAATAGATCGAAGAATGGTACCTGGAATGTCCAGGGGGTCAACTGGTGATGTTAGGAGATTTCAATGCAGATTGCACG
The DNA here is from genome assembly GCF_040938575.1 of Ambystoma mexicanum. NCBI lineage: Eukaryota > Metazoa > Chordata > Amphibia > Caudata > Ambystomatidae > Ambystoma > Ambystoma mexicanum. The sequence goes on from NC_090924.1 coordinate 723,992,464, forward strand.
AATTCCCCACCAGCGTGTGAAACGGGAAATATAAAGTGCCTCCTTTGCGATTAATGTTGGCTTAAGCCTAGTGCTCTACGAGAAAAACCGCATTGCAAAGTTCCGATTTTGGATCGACTTTGCGGCCATTTTAAGATTCATCCGCCATTTTGATTTCTGTTTGTACGATTCTCTGTTCTAAAATGGACTGTGGACTGTGTTTTCAACTTGCAACCAAGCCTCCTGACCTTTGAGTCCTGTTAATGTTTAGGCTGTCAGAGAGCCGACTGTTTAGACAAGGTAGAGAGACCTTGCGCTCCATATGAACTGTCATCTAAGTATTGTCTGTGCACATAAGACTCATCCTTGTTTAAACGTTGGGACAATGTAGAACAAACCTTGAGTGTATACTTAGGCCGAACTGCATTGTGTAGGAATATAGACTAAGGCTTACTGCAGGATTTGGGAACATACATCGCCATTGTATCTCTATGAAAATGCAAACCTGTGTAATCCTTTGCTTATTATTGTATAAGCTGTATGTGTACTAGGCACAAAATCTAGACCACGAATTATTAACATGAAGAGAGGCTGGGCCTCCAGCACTCTCTCATCTCTCTTTGTCAGGCTGGTATACGTTGTGGGGTGTTGAGAGCCAGATAGTTATCTGTGTTTCTTTGTAAACTGTGCAGAATAAAAGATCTGTGAATCTTTTCAGCCCGTGATTGGTGTATTTCATTTGTGGTACTCAGCTTCGATATTTCTTTGCTCTTACAAGTGGGCTGTGATTAACTTCTAGAAGCTTCCTCCCCAAAATATAAAAAGGGGGGAGGAAGAAACTATAATTGGGACCACGATTGCCAGACATAAAAAGATACATAGTCAGAGATGGCGCTATAATCTGAAAACCTGGGGCCTCCAATTGCTATCTGTAATTTCAGAGGGGAATGCACAGGCCAATGCATCTTGCTTTGGTAATAACACCTCCTCATGTATAAATTCAAGACATTTGGTACTTCACAATTTGTGCCAGTCACATTTAGGTTAACACGTGTTTTGGCATTGGCCTTTTTCAAAACTGCCATATATGCATGTGCAACTAAAGGTACTCTTATCAAGAAAAATAAATGAAAGGCTTTGCTGCACGTGTGATTTTGTCCGCTACATGTGTAATATAAAAGTGCTCTATACCAGAAGATGAGGAGGAAATGCGTTGCTGCATCATGGAAACCGGAACTTTAGATCGCGTCGCGTCTAGACAGAATGTGATTCTTAGCATGTACCACACATAGAATTCTGAACTTTAGCTCGCGTCGAATCTAGACAGAAATGTGACTGTTAGCATGTGCCAAACTAGTACGGAATTCTGAACTTTAGCAGGTGTCGCATATAGATAGAAATGTGACTGTTAGCATGCACCACACTTAGAATTCTGAACTTTAGCTTGCGTCGAATCTAGATAGAAATGTGACTGCTAGCATGTGCCGCACCTGGATGGAATTCCACAATTGCAAGGACAGCAATGCTAACTAACCAAACAACTAACAATTCCATCCCTCTGCATACACTTCTCAAACTATAACCAAACACAACCACAAGCCTAAAAGGCAGCAATCTGCACAAACTTCACAACAATGCAACAACAAAACAAACCACACATAGACTTGCACAACAGCACACGACGACTACTGACCATAAAACACCCCAAGCCCAGCCAACGGACCCACCGGGCTGAGCTGCCAACAGCACATCACTGCTCTCTTGCACTTTTCCAGCTTATTCCCACTAACCCACCCCTCTGCTCCCCTTTTCAGAGCCGCCAGAGCACCAGGGGACCACTTCGGTGGTGATAGTGCATGGTACAAATGTCCTTTAACATTAACATTAACATTAACATTAACATTAACATTAACATAAGAGTGTTCTAAAGAAGAGGGGAAGAAAGTACAGAGGAAATGCTTTGCTGCATGTGTAATATTTCTCTGTTGGACCTCTCCACAGCATCCATGACTGCCCTCTTGCCTGCTAAACCACTGACCCCTTAGTAAAGCAACTACCCTGTGGAAATTATCATTGCACGCATGTGTTTTTGTGTGCGGCGCCGGCTCCCTGGTGTGTGGAACAACTATATGTTCTTTGAATATGCTGTGTGCCACCAAACCTGTGAACTTTGCATCACCACGTTACTCTCATAGCTTTTATGTATCCCCCCCTTCGGGATGCTGGACCTGCAGAGTCACACCTCTTTCAATTAATTGAAAACTCCTCCTTTCGCTCCCACCCATCCTTCAGTACCCATATCTTACACACCCCATGCACACCTTTCCTGCCTAGCTGCATATTCCTCCAGGGTGCAGATCAAAAAGCAACATCCCCCATTGCCATAACAGTTTACCCAGTGTTCAGTATAATTTTGAGGGCGTGCTGGTGGGTTAGAAAGTGTCCCTGGAGAACCAATTGGTTCACTTATTTCAACCATGCAGGTCATTGGGTCTGCATTCTATTTGACTGTTTGTGTAGGAATAGTTCTGGATGCGGCTGTGGTGCCATTGTCCATTTTAACTGAAAGGGACATTATATATGTACTAGTACCGGCCTTCTAACATTTCAATCCCATTTGACATGAACAGAAAGTAATTAGAGCCACTACGAGAATTGGGACAAGAATTGGGAGAATCTTTGACAACCATATTGGCACTGAACCAAATATTTTATTAAACCAATTTTGTGTACCCACTCTTCTAGTGCCTTTTAATATAGTTTCGTGGAGGGTATGCAGGACATCAATAGCGTCTGAAAATGTGCCATTCTCTGTGTCATTTGCTGGTACATACGTGCAGCAACAGCTGCCTATCTTAGCATAGACCATGCCCTCCATAACTAATTAAAATGAGAACATAACAATTCTGAAGAGTGGCCAATCCTACATGCTTGAAACTCCTCCTTGATGGTGTTCAACCCCTTCTCAGTTCCATTAGCTAGCTGCAGCAACTCCTAGCAAGTTTTCTGAAACCCCTTTGCATTGGCAGAGATCTGTACCCCCAGTGCAAGAAGAGAAGTGAAGAACACTGCATCCCACAGATATTGCTGACAGTTTATCCGTGGACTTCTGAGACCAATAACGACTTGCTCAGCATTTCCTATGTAAAGTCGAGGATAAATTGGCATGTGTCTATGCCGTCCCTTGAAGAGTTGGATGTTCTGACAATGGCTCAAGGTCCAAATGGGGCACTACTAGAGTGGGGGTGTGGAGGGTGACCAACAAGCATTGGTTGCCCCTGTGCAGTGGGAGCTGGGCATGGGCTTGGGTGCCACAGGCCCATACAGATCAATAAGGACCACTGTCCCTTCTCGCAGGTTCAGGAGCTCCATTCCTTTCGTGCACTGCCAATTGGATGGCTTCTGTCAATCTGAAACATAAAGAATTTTGTGTTAGTGCCTTTATGTGTACAGGTTGCTTTCTGTTATCAATCCACGTGAAAGCCTGAATATGACTCTCCGAAATTGTGTTACAATTTCTAGCCCACATATCCCTCTACCCTACATCCTATCACCCCCTCCACCCACTCGCTATTATAGAATACTATCCCCTCAATACACATGTGTGGCCTATTTCTACACCATGCAGTGTATGCCCTGTTTCGTACATGCAAGACAGTGTGCACTGGACAGTGAATAATTGGTCCCCCCTGCTTGCGCCCTATGTCTCATAATGGAGAGCTATATTTTTGATTTCTTCTTGATCCAACATCTTTTTCAGCTTAATATAATTGTCTTCCTACAGAACGTCCCCCTCTTCTACCCACTTTACTTGTATTGTATGTCCCTGGAATAGGCCCAAACGTTCCACAAAGCCAGATGTGCCAAGCAGTTTGCTGTGTTGGCACTTCCTGGGGAATTGCTGATTCCTACGGACCAGTACCACACGTTTCGTTACCTCAAAAATATTAAGTTTCTTAGATTAGTAGTATGGTGCAGTGGAGAAAAACAACCCTAACACTAGATTGTGTCCATAGTTAAATAAACAAACAGGTGTCCACAACCTTGTGGAACACTCCCACCCACTGCACACCAAATTGTAATGTAGTCCCATCAATATTTTAGACCATCTAAATCGATTTCTTTCTGTAGTAACTTTCTACTACAATCAATAATTACAATTGTTCACAAAAAATCAGTAATGCCCGATTATCATTCTTTTGTGTATATATATATATTTTAAGTTGTTTTTTTTAAATATGCCAAAAATTCATATATCAATAACTAATAAATCATCAGTACAAAAATCACATGCTCTATGCGTTTTGGGAAATTCGTTCCCTTCTTCAGGAGCTATTATTGATACTTTTCATGCATAAAGTTGCTTGTTCCTTTCCAAAATTTGCAAAGAAAACAGAGTTTACTTTTTAGTGTGAACATCCATGCATAACCTTACTATATACATACATTAGGTAATCAGTATCTATCATGGTTTTTCTTTAATACTCACCTGGTGTCTGTTGAGCTCACGCCAAACTGTGAGGACTATGTTCAGAGAGCAATATTACAGCTGATAAAGTGGACCAGAAAATCCAGTAAACCCTAATGAGTAGAAAACAAACTGTAAGCTACTTGGTCTGTAGAAAAATAGTGGTCCTTCTTAGCTACCAAACCCATTAATCTCATCAGCTATATTTGAGGACATGTCTTCCTTTTCTTTCCACCAAAAAAGGAATTCTCTCGTATTGATGGCCCGTTCTTATTTGTAATGGTGTTACCAATATTGGTGCCCATAATGCCATCCACAATCAAATAGAGTCTGTTGGTGTAAACAAATGTGCATAATGCACTACATTTCCCATGGGTTCCTGATAACAATGCATTGCTAGTGTTTCAGAATTTCTAGATCTCACGGGTTCTAACTGTTTAATGAGACCTAGCTGTTCCCTGTGTCCTCTCGCGTCTATTCAGTTTGCCACCTAAGTCTCGGCTGATTTCAAAATGGCCGCTATTTACTGCATGACATCACTCCGTAGCGTGATGATGTTACGCTCATTACTCGATTCAGTATACTCAAAATGATTTATATTTAATCATCAATGTGGATCATAAAGTTAAATACGATTCCCACGTTCATGGAACCTCCAATGTCTATGAATCTCCCTGAAGAGCAGTACCGCACCATTGTCTGGAATCTCAATGTTTATGAGAAACCACTGACCTTATCTAAGATTCCTTAGAGTGATTGTTAAATACATCTACTTGTTCGACTGCCAAGAAGGGAATTATAATACACATCCCATTTCACTAAAAAGTCACTTCAATGTTGTTAAAAACTCAAGGTGCAATATTAATGAAATCCCATGCTTCCATTCTATTATTTTTCATAATGGTCTGTGCACCTTGCAGTTTCCCACTTTACTGGTACAATTGTACTCCATTAAGTATCTTTATTTGGCAATGCAGGAATGGTTTAGTTCTAGGTTAGACTTTATTAGTCGCCGCACATAATGTGGACCACTTCCAGTATGATACTTTTGAGTTGGGCCACTGTGTGTCTTTTTTCTGTGAAATGTCTTGCTACTGGGGAGTGTTTATTTTCTTATATTGCTTCTATGTTCATTCCCTCTTTCCTTTGCTTTTCATGTTGTCTGCCCCACACAGAAAATCCCACAGGGGCAACTAAGACCATAAATGATGGATTGCAAATCACAAGTAGGAAAGTCCTTGAGTTTAATTTGAGCACTAGTCCATGGATGTCCTACTGTGTTTCCCCTCATGATGTTACAATTGTTGCAATTGAGGCATAGGGATGTGCCTGTTTTTCTTTTTTCAAATGTCCGTTATTGATTCACTCTCGGTTTCTCAGCCTTCACAAGTGATCCTTGAAATTGTGACCTCTTTTATATGTGATGATGGGGGGTTTGGGAAATGATTTCTGTAGCTCTGAATCCAATTGTATGAGTTTCCAATTTTTCTTGATGAGTCTTGTTACGTGATGACTTTGACTGGAATATTTTAAGGCATACAAAAGTGGTGTTTCTTTGTCTTTATTCTTCGGCACAAAGAGATCCTCCCGTCTTAGTCAGCTTAGTTAGGTCTGGGCTGTATCGGCTATCCTCTGTGGGTAACTTCTCCAAGTACTTCTGGGTAATTTTGGCATAAATTTGGCATTCACGGCTGTCAATGTTTTCATCTTCTGATACTATGTGTTTTACCCTACGGAACTGACTGTAAGGAAGATTATTTTTCAAGTGGAGAGGTTGATGACTGAGGTAGTGTAGAGAATTATTTACATCAGTCGTTTTGCGGAAGATGTTTGTTACTAAACTGCCTTCTCTTAGCTCTAGCTCCAATTCCAAAAAGTGTAGTTTGGGCATGCATACTTTCATGGTAAATTGGATACTCTCATGTATGGTGTTCAGGTATTCTAGAAACTTGCCTAATTCTGTTAAATTTCCTTTCCAGATGATGAATACATCATCTATATATTGTTTCTATGGCCTCAGTTTTAATGACCAATGTGGATGATTGAGTATTTGTTCACACTGTAGGTTATAAATAAACAAATTTGCATATGCTGGTGCAATTGATGACCCCATACTTGTGCCGTCCACCTCAAGGTAAAACTGTGTTTAATAGCGCAAGAAATTGTTACATAATATAACTTTTGTGAGTACAAGTATGAAGATCTTATTTGCCTAACAATTTTTCTCTCATCGTATCGACCACTCCAGTACCTCCAGTCCATCATGGTGGAGAATTTATGTATATAGACTTTGTACATCAAAGGATACCAGTATGTCAGGCTCTTGTAAATCTTCTATTTATTTCAAGGTACGTATCGCTTAAGTATGTTGCTGTTCTTTGCACTATTGGCTGTAGTACTTTATCAACATAAACTGCCATGAGAACGAAGATACTTTCCGTCCCCACTACAATTGGTCTGAGCAGTGGATTTTTCACATTCTTATGTATTTTTGGAGGCCCTAAAATAAACGAGTAATAGGATGCTCTTTAATCATAAACCTCATTATTTTTGCATTAATCCAGTCATTCTCAAGTGCTTTCTCTAGAGTTTCATGCATCAATGTCGCTATAGAATTGGTTGGATCGTGATCAATTATAATATAAGTGTTAGTATCATTCAGTAAGCACATACATTGTGAGGTATAGCCCAACCTTTACCTGCTGGCTTTAGTGTAAGCATGTGGTCATCAGCCAGAAATCTGATTAAATGGCGTTGATGTCTCATGATGTTCTGTCATGTTGTTTTATTGAAGTCTATACTCTTTAGATCATTAATCATCTGCTTCCCAAACAGTTTCATAGCCATACTATTCACCTGTGGGTCGAAGGTACTCTTTGGTCTCATTTCGTGATAATCAAATGTTTCAGATGGTTATTCTATTGGGGGTTGTAACTCAAAAAAGATCTTAAGCCTCATTTTTTTGAATTAGTCTGAACAAAAATTGATTTTCTCTTCAAGTAACTTGGAATTTTGTGTTGGAGTGAAAGATAATCACCAATTCAACACGTTCATTTATTTTTGTGTCTAATTCTTTGAGGATATATATTCACGACTAGTTGTTCTTTTTGTTTCACAACCTTAGGTCTCTTGTTGCCTCAACTTGACATTGTTTTTCTAAAAAAGAGACTGGGCAGGTATCTGACGTTGACACCTGCTGTGATGAGTGCAGGACAAATGTTGACCCTGTTCTTACTGTGGTACTCTCCATAGACAAAGTTCTGATGGTGCTAATGATATTACCAGTTGTGTGGTTTCCTCTACCTTCCTCCCCACTGTCAGGTGCATCACTGCTCAGATCACTCTCTTCCTTTCCCAAGGATTTTAGTTGTGATTTGGCTTTTGGAGGGTGGTGTGTTATATTGATAATGTTCCTGCCAGGTACAGACTATTTCTTGTGAATAGTTTAGAATGTCTCTTCTGAACTTCCTTACTTACCTTTGCTCAATGTCCTTCTTGTACCCTTCTGTTGTGGAATTTATATCAGAAAGAATTGTCTGTAATTCTTCTCCACTTTAAAATTTTGCTAGCTGCTCAGTTAGCTCCTTAGTTTCTGTGTCTAAATGTAATATTTTTTTTTAAATTTTAAACGGTATAGTTTATTTCTAAACTTTTCATTTATCTACAATTCTTGATTTCTATGATCGTGTTTGAACAGAATTAATACGGAGTCTAGAGATTTGTGTCCTCTGGTTTTCAGTCTTTCTTTAGGATTCTTCTCCAAAATTGAATGATCGTGAATATCATTTTGTTGTTGTTGCCTAGAAGAATTTGGTCCCATCGATCTTTTGCATCCAATTGTGTCATGAGTTTCACATATATTTCCCTGTAGGTGTTTCTCAAGTCCGACAGATTCTCGCATTCCATTATTAGATGGAAGAGCGACTCAGGATGGTCAGGGTCTTTATAGAATCTACAGTATGCCAGGCCTTTTGGTAGTTGCTTTATTTTCGTCAGTCTTTCACGGGTTGGCAAAAAGTTAAAACGTAGTCGCAGGAATAGATCAAATATGTCTTTGTCAGAGAACAATTTCAAATAATTGGGAAGCTGATTAATCACCATATCCTCTGATATGCAGTTGAGATTCATGTGATATTGTGTTTTGGCTTCGATTATTTGAATCCAATCATTGAGCATGATTTTTTTTTTCGCATGCTGAGGGCGTTGAATCAGCATTTTGTTTGAGATTTCTGATTTCACAAGTGCAAGGTCCATAATCTTTTTCCAGCTGTGTAAGGAGGTTATGTTACTCAGAGTTGAGTTGCTAGAAGGAATTTTCATGGCTGGGACTTGATCTTCATTCTGGGTTTTTTGGAACATGTCAAGATTTTTCCATAGTACAATGGATTGGAGTGATTGTGTGGCGATCTTGTAGCGGATTCTAGCCATGGGGAATGTTGGGGGCAGTGATAACACCTTACACCAGAATATGACCTCAAGTTGTTGCCATATATCTGGGTCAAGGTTAAACATTGCCTCAGCTCCATAAGTAAGTATTGCTACTACTTTCTGGCGAAAGAACGTGAGCACCAGTTTCAATGAAAATTTTCCATATTTTCTATGGGTGAAGCTGCCTTGTCTCGCCACGGCGTATGCTTTAGACTTTAGGTGGATGCACCATTCTATCTCAGATTTGGATTGATTGATCCACATTCCCAGATATTTCATGGAATTTGCTTGGACAAGTTTTTTATGTTGTAAGAACCAGGAAGGTTTCAACTTTGAATGTTTCTTGGTTAACAGCATGATCTGGGTTTTCTCGATGTTGATCTTTAATTCATTCAGCATCATGTGGTCTTCGAGTCGATCAAAGCAGGTCTGGAGGCCTCTTGGTTTTTTATCGAAGATCACAATGTCGTCAGCATACATCATCTGTGGTAGGGCTGTAGCCTTGAGTTTCGATTTTGGGTCGGAATGTTCATATACTCATCAAAGTCAAAAGTGAACAGATTGAAGAGTATCGCCGCCAAGGGACAGCCCTGTTTCAGGCCGTTTGACGTCATTATTGGTTTTGAAACTATGCCGTCCACTGTCATACATATTTGTATACTGGTGTTGGTATATAATAGTTTGACAGGCTGTAGAATGTCCTTGGGACATCCCCAGGCTTTCAGTTTGGACCAGAGCGATTGTCTGTTGATCCTATCGAAGGCAAGTTTTAAATCGACGAAGACCGCATGTATTTGAATTTTATTTGAATGGCATCTTGTTTCAGAAGATTTAATAGAAACAAATTGAGGTTGGTACCGACCTTTTTTTCTGTGCCTAAATGTAATACTGATTTTCAAAGCTCCTTAATGGTTAGTAGGATAAGATCTAGTGAGCATTTGTTCAAAATATACTCCCATCTCTTTACAAATTCTGGATTGTCTTTACAGAGTGTTGGTCGTAAGTACAACCTCAAGCCACTGAGGATTCTCTGTGCCTAATAGTACTGTGCAAGTGTGGTTGTGCAAGTTTCTGTGAAATGTCTCTCTGAATAAGTTTTTCTAATTGGAATATGATACAATTGGGATTAGTTGCTGTTGGTAAACATGTTTCTATGTCTCTTATTAATCCAAGAATATGAGTAGCTTTGTTTTCAACATATGCAAGAGTATTCACAAGTTTCTCTTTGATAGTATTGATTTAAGAAAAAGGAATTAACAGTTTGGGTGTGCCGGTAACATGTGGGATGAGAGGGAACACATTGCATGTGTCATTTGCCCTCTCCCCGCACACTGGTTTCATGTGATTGCAACACACATTGTCACAATCGGTATGATGCCTGCCCTTAATGCTCTCCACAAATAAATATGTGTTAAACCACTCCCTCTTCTTCCTACTCACAGACAGTTTGTTGGTCCCTGGCATATGCACATTATTTACAGTGGGGGTAAACGACCCCTTTTCTATTTTGAACAAAAAGTAAGAAAGAGAGATAAACAGAAAAACGCTAAAAATGTCTAAACACATATGTAAACTTCACATTTCTATTCTGTCCTTCTGTTTGCTGCTTGTCCATGCATTGTCACCTAAAGGAAATAGTATGGCCTTCTGAAAAGCCAAAGTGGTATTAAAACAGTCAAATTGCTAATACTCCCTTTAGCACATTCCCCATTTCTTCTTCCAGCTAGTGGTTGGTCCCTTTGTCTTGATGAATGTCTGATACGTGGCTCCAGATGCGTTACCCATCCACCTTCACTGCGGTGGGGTGTGGCGCACGTCACAGTGTAAGGTCCCACGAAGGGGGCCCATTCCATTGCCGGGTGAAATGTCTGATGTATATTTTCTCGTCCGGGTACAGTGGAGGCTGCTGCTGTAAGGATGCTTCCTATTGTGGTGTGGGATGCTCTGTGGAGGAGGAGGCTGTCTGGCTTTTGGAAGGTACAAATAGACTTTAGGCAACCGGTAAGCTGCTTAAGGTCCCCCCTGAGTTCTTCCCCAAGAACTTGTGCAGCGCTATGAGCATCCAAGATTGTATGTGCAGTTGCTAGTGATGCATGCATTCCCCTGCATGTAAGGATATTGTGTGGTGTTAGGTGGTGGTCAGAGTCAGGTGTGTTATGCAGTGCAAAGCAACCAAGCGGCAAGCAGTGGACCCGCCTCTTGCGAAGAGTCTCTCACATCATCGCAAGGTGCTCCTTGAGCAAGCTGTTGAGGCGTTCTACAATACTGCTGACCTGAGTGTGGTACAAACGGAACATAGTGCAGGAAAATGCAACTGATATAGGACAATTGTTAGCAGCACTTGGGGCATCACAGGCTTTCCTGTGCTGTTTTGTCTCCGAATCAAATCTGTAGGTGACAAGGAGCACCCTCCTTTTCTCCATAATTCCTGCTCTTACTGTGGCACAGGCCCCTGTAGCTCTATTATCTGAGGCAGGTTCAGGTGCATGGGAAACATTTCTGCATGGTGCACCCCTTATTGCAAATAGTATGCCTCTTTGGCTGCTGAGTCTGCCCTATCATTACCTTGGAAAATCAAATCTGTAGCTTTCATATGGGCTACACATTGTACAACAGCCTGTTCTGTAGGAAGGGGAAAGGCCTCTATTAATCTAGATAATAGCTCCACATGTTGCACTGGAGTGCCATCCCTTTTTCTGAATCCCCTCCTCTTCCATCTTGACAACCCCGAGTGCAATGTGGAGGTAACATACACTGAATCTGGGTAGATGGTAGCGCAGTTCCCATGTGACATTTTTACTGTTGTAATTAATGCCACCATCTCTTCCGCTTGTGCAGAGTAGTGTTGGGGCAGTCTGATTTTGACCCAAACCTGAAACTCCCCCTCATGATAGCAAACCAACGCTACTCCTGTGTGCCGATAACCCACATTCTTATTGATAATTGATGACCCGTCAATAAAGAATACTTCTCCCTCCTCTAAGGCATCTTTCTGTACTATGGTGAGGCTATAAACTGTGTCCATGTAGCTGGTGAAATCATGCACATAATCTCCTGCCTGCAATGGTTCTGTTATGAATGTTGCTGGTTTTACAACTTGGCATCTCACTAAGTGGATTGAAGGGTTGGACAGTATGACCTCATACCCTGAAGCTTGCTGAGTGGTAAGGGTATTTTTGATTTGTCCAATACATCAAACACGGTTTGTTCCACATAGTGCATCACTGGACAGCCGATAGTGATTGTGGAGCTATTCTGTATTGCAAATGCTGCTGCTGCGAGTGCTTGCTCGTATTGAAAATGTCACTGCATTACTGGGTCTAGTGGACCACTGTAATAGGCCAGTGTCCTGTCCCCTTGAAATGTTGTCTGTGCGAGAACAGCCATCATAACCTGGCCATGAAAAAAGGAAAACGTGTTTGCAATATTTTGGGGTTGCTAAAACAGGCACAGTGCAGAGCGTGTATTTTAATTCCTGGAATGTCCCAACCATTTCCTGTGTCCACTCTATGGAGTTGTTCACCTTCTGTGCCTCCTTAAACCCCTTTAAAAGGGGCTTAGTATGGGAGGCGTAGTCAAAAATCCAAGACCAGCAATAGTTGCACAGCATCAAAAATTGCTGCATCTCTTTTCCTGTGATTGGCTGTGGTGTGTTCAGTACTGCTGCTGCCCTTTCTCAGTAATCCTTCTCTCTTCTGAGCATATTATCTGTCCTACGTACACAACCTCTTTCTGGCAATACTGCAGCTTCTCCTTATCCACCATGTACCCTTTGTCGGCTAACAGTGTTAATGGTGTCACTGAGTCCTCTCTGCACTGTTCTTCCATGGTATTGGATCACCACGCTGGGCATATGCAAGTTCTCTAGATCCATTTGTAATACCTTGTTGAAAACACTTGGGGATTCAAAATACCCTTGTGGTAACTGAGTGGTTTGTAACCTGGCACTGTGGAAGGTAAACTCAGTGAGGTACTGTGAGTCTGGGTGTAATGGTATTGAAAAGAATGCATTCTTCAAATCTTTGAATGCGAAGTGTGTTGCTTCAGTGGGTATATTACACAAAATGGTGGCTGGGTTCAATACCACTGGGAACTCCGCCTCCACTATATTGTTCAATGGGCAGAGGTCCTGTATCATTCTCCATAACCCCCCTTTCACTTTCTTGACAGGGTTTATGGCCATGTTGTATCAGAAGTCTAAAATCTGAATTAATTCCTCTGCAATAATGCTAGATACATGTCATATATTCCCTCATTTGACTCCTGTGACAAGTGGTACTTTCCTACTCATAGTAACATTGTCCCTGATTACATTTGATGTGGACAGCCACTACACATTTCAGCAGCTGACATTGTGGGGGCCGCTGGTCCATACTTCTTTAGGAATACTATTTAAATCTTTGTGTAAGTATGGTGGTGCTGTCTTTGTGGCCAATATCTTTTGGGGGACAAGCAAACTTTGGGGGAATTTTTTTGGACCTCACTCTTCAACCTCCGCAACTAATAATAAGATACCAGCTTTTCTGTGTCGCAATGATGCATGCAGAAAACAAAGACACAGAGTTCCCCTACTTCGTTTGTCAAAGCTGAGAGAAAAGGGGATTCTGCACACATCTATTACTGCGCCACACATAGATTTTGCTTTTTTCCCCATATTTTATTAGTGGCCCATAGTGATAACACGTGTTTCGGCACCCTTAACGTGCCTATTTCAAATCTGGGCAATAAGGTACAAGTTGCTGTATTCACGCAAGACTATACACAACATATTGTAAAAGTGAATATAATCATGTTGGTCATCATATGTATTACATTTTGTTTCCCCATATAGAAGATAAAATAAATCATTTTCCAACATTTGGGGCAATTAAAGACACACAATGAAAGGAAATAAAGTATCAAGAAATTCACGTAATGTAAAATGTAAAGGAGAACGGGTTAAGGCGCACCGCTTCACAGTGATTACAAAAACCCATATTACAAAGAGAAAAGAGAGAGAAAAAAGAGAGTAAATAAGTGGATCTTTCTTTACAACAAATGCATCTAAGTTGTCAGATATGTAACTAATTAGACTGGGAGTATATACAGAGAAACTAACGCATCCTTAACTATTCTTTACCGTTACAAGCACCGGCTATGTTACGAGTCTGATGGGACTCTTTTCACTCAAACGGATACATTAATAGAGACTTTTTGAACACTAAAAGATAGGTAAGCGTTTTTGAAGACATCTTACAAATAAAATAGTTAATTATTTATAGTTGTCCTAACTTTACCCTCACAAAGTTTTTTGTTCTTTTTCTTTTTACCACAATGGCCCTCATTACGACCCTTGCGGAAATCGACTGACCGGAGCGCCACAGCGTAAATAGCGTTTCCGCCATTGCACGAAGGAGCAAAGTGCGGCCCATTCCGACCCATCGGGCACGAGCACCACGGCATGGCGGAAGTGCAAAGTCCGCGATGGCGGAAAAGACCCCAAAACGGCCCACACCGCCGCCGTACGGCGCCCCAGGTGCAATACCGCCACCCCTCTTAGCGGTCACCGCAGTGTGCGCCTACCGGAAAGTACGGTGGCCGGAAATATACGGAAACGGGAGTTAAAACACGGGCCCGGAACGGGAAACATCCCGGCGTACACCTATAAATACACTAAAACCACACAACCACTAAAAACACTACCCTGAGACACACCCCACCCCGTCAACCACCCTAGCTAAACCAAGAAAAATGGGAAAAGCAGCGAAGAAAGCGTGCGACCGCAAGCGGCAGACAGAGACCCTCCAGGAGAATGCTGCCGTGGTCTTCTCCACGCAAATGACCAGGACGGCACTTGCAAACAAGAAGGCCATATGGGCTCTGGTTGCACAGCGGGTAAGTGCGGTGGGGACCGCACCCCGCACCCCACAGCAATGCCGCAAGCGATGGGACGACCTGCGGATACGCGTCCGCAGCATACTCTCTGCCAACCGCAACATTGCCACAGCCACCGGGGGAGGTCCTGAATCACCCATCAAGTTGACCCCCTGGGAAGAAATCTGTGCCTCCACCATCGGAATGGAGAGCATAGAGGGAGTCGGAGGGATGGAGAAAGGAGTGCAGACATCCGAAGATTCAGGTAGGTGGGCCAGATAAAACAATCCACACAGTCCATCCATGTGAAGTACCATGCGTCCACATAGTGCAACAGAAACACATGTCCAGGAGAACGTCCACACACATCGGCCTGATAGCGCACGTTAAAACCCACAATAAATACATAAATAATTAAAAACCCCTAAAACACCCACTACATGTGCAGCAGGCACACCCTAACTGCAGGCTGCCAAACAACTGCACCCTCACTCCACACACAAATGAAAGCACCTCCAAGGCCCCGACCCAAATCACCCTCAGGTACCACCCCAATGCATGTGATACAATGCCATTCCAATACCCACAGACCCATTAATAACCCTCGCCCTCCTTTACTCCACCACAGGGTCCGATCCAAACGACGAGCATCAGGACACCCCTACCAGCACACCTGCAAAGAGGGCCAAGACCAACGGCCAAAGACCCTCCACCTCAGCTGCACGCATCAAGACACGGCAGCAGACCAAATCAGGTGGCAGCACAGAGGAGGGAACATCAACAGGCACCCCAGCAGCCAGCATGCCCACAACACCACCACCACAGGTCCCCCCAACGGATGCCACAGAAGGCACTGCCTCTGGTGGCAGCAGCACCATAGGTGACACCCCATTGATGGCAGCATGCTCCGACACAGAAGACGGGGATGTCGAAGTCAGATCCATCCATGACCTGTCCCAATCCCCCTGTCTGTCCCATCCCGTACAACATGAGGATACCACGCAGGGGCACCCACAAGACGACGACTGGCCATCCCCCACAAGCCCTGTGGCAAGGCAACATGAGGTCAACAGCCCCTCTGTGACACCCCCGCAAATGGCCATGGCCCAGCAGAGGCAACAGTCCCTCGACCAGTTAATCGTGCAACAGCAGCAACTGGCCACGCTCCTCAAGGACCATGCCGATGAATGTGGGGGCACTAAGGCAGACATAGAAACATCAACTGAGACACTTAGGGCAGAAATGGAGAGAAGTACAGAGACACTAAGGGCACAAATGGAGAGTAGCACCGAGAGCCTGAGAGTACAAATGGAGAGTGGCACCGAGAGCCTGAGAGTCCAAATGGAGAGAAGCACCGAGAGCCTGAGGGGGGAACTGCATGCGACGTCCAAAGACGTATGTGCCGAACTTGCCGCAGTGCGCCGTGTGCTCACTGAGCTCTCACAAACCCTTAGGGACATGCATGGACGTGAGGAGGCAGAGACATCATCCGTTGCAAATTCCGTCCAGGGCAGCCCCCAACGTAGATCTGGGAGGAACCTGCGCTCCACAGGCAGGGGTGCCCCTGATACCCGCAGAGGGGGCTTGCAATAGCGACAGCCCACTGACAATGAGCATCTTTGGACACTGGTGTTCGGGGGGGAGGTAGGAGGGTGGAGGGGGTGTGTTGGGCTCACTTGGGTGGCGGGTCGATAGGGTGTTCAACATGATATCACATATGCCATAAACAGTGCACGATCAACCAATGAGATGTGTGGACAATGATCTTTGTGTACTAGGCCATCATAGGCGTACAGTCCATATTGTGCATGTCCCAGACACACACAGTGCCACGAGTCCCGTGTCCATGTATCAGCCACCAGGCATGAGTGCTAGAAGCATACATCAATGAGATGCTGACGAATGTCACGGGCCTCCTGTGCCTCGCAGACTCCTTGAGGTGCTGCCACATCCCCACCCTCATCATGACCATCATCCGGTGCTTGCAGTTCTGCGTCAGGGGGCATGGGCACATTTCTACGTACGCACATGTTGTGGAGCATGACACATGCCATCACCATCTTTGCAACCTTCTCATGGCGGTACAGGAGTGCCCCGCCAGACCTGCTGAGGCAGCGGAAACGGCCCTTCAGTAGGCCGAATGCCTGCTCAATAACTACACGGGTACGTGAGTGGGCATGGTTGTAGTCCTCCTCATGCTGGTCCCGTGGGTTCCGGACTGGTGTGAGGAGCCATCTCTTCAGTGGATATCCAGCATCACCTGTATGTGGACGAGAAACGTAGGATGTGGGATGCCATTGATACGTACGCACACCCCCCCCCCCTTCCTGCCAGTACATTGCCAAATCACATACCCCACATCATCATGCATGCAATGAGACTCACCGAGTAGCCAGGATCTGTTCCCTGCGTGTCGCTCCATGTAGCGTGGTATGGTAGAGTTCCTCAAGACCATGGAATCATGGGCTGATCCAGGGAATCGGGCACAACAATGCGTAAAGATCCTGTTGGAGTCACACACCATTTGTACATTCAGGGAATGAAATTGTTTTCGGTTGCGGTACTGGGCCTCCATGGCATGTGGCACGACCAATTCAACATGGGTGCAGTCGATGGCACCAATGCAACCCGGTATGCCGGCAAGTGCATGGAATCCCACTTATGTTTTGGTTAGTTCCTGCTCCGAGCGTGGTAGGGAGATGTAGTCGTCTGCGTGCTGCAGGAGGGCATCGAGCACTTGGAATAGTGTCCGTGAGAACAGTGGCTGAGAAATGCCATGCAACTGTCCGACTGTGTGCTGGTAGGTGCCTGTGGCCAGGAAGTGGAGTACAGACACCACCTTCAGTAGGGGTGGGATTGCGGTTGGGCTATCTATCATGCTGACCAGGTCAGCCTGTGTCATGTCCACAATGGCGGCTATGGTGTCCCGGTCCAGACGGTAGAGGGTGTGGATCTGCTCATCAGTGAGGTTGAACGGATGTGCTCGGAGGCGTGGGATTGCGGGCTGCCTGCGTGGTGGTAGTGGCTGTGCTGCTGGGCCTTGCTGGCCCTGCCTTGGCCTCCTCCTCCTCCTGCGTCTCCTCCGTGCGGCTGGTTGTAGTTGTTGTTCGTCTTCTTCTTGGAGTCGGAGCACTTGCAGTGCTATCAGGTCCCCCAGGGCCAACATCGCGAGTCCTGCCGGTAGCATTTCGCTGTGGTTGTGGGAGGAGACTGGCTGTGCAATTTATGTGTTTCCAGGCTGTATGGCCTCCACCTGTGGTGATTGATTCCACCTGTGCAAACTGCTCTCCCCTTTGGCCGAGCACGTCCCGCGCACTACGCTGCAATTCGGGGAATGGTATCTTGCTATTGCAATCATGTATTTGTACCCGATGGGCGTGTAAGATTGGTTGATATGTTCATTCTGCTGTGGTCCCATTGTTTCCCATACTATCTGTGCAGTCGCGAACGGACTTGTGAAGGGTCAGTGGAACGTAGTACTCGAGTAACGGTGGGCCCTCATGCATCACTGTACCGAGTTGCAACGACGGGCGGGGCGTCCCATTTGTGGGTGAAGGCAGTTGCCATTTTCACACACAGCCGCACTCGATGGAATAATTAGTGATTTCAAACGGCCACAGATGCCTTTTCGACGTGATGTTGCAAATGAGGAATTCGAAGGGCGGCGCTTTCGGTTTCCAGCTAGCGGCGAGGAGATGCCCACAGGTCTGACTGCAGATATAACGTTCTATTGTTCTATGTCCTTGAGACAGGGCCCATGGCGAGGGAGCAATGATTGATATGAATAGTTTGGGATGCGCAATAGCTACGTGGGCGATGAGGCCGGCCATTCCCAAATACATGTTACTTCACAACACTGGATTTACGGGCTGGGGCACTGTGGATTTAGCAGGCTGCATTACGCACAGACTCAATGGACGTTTCTAATGTCATGTGAGTAATTATTCAGGCGTTTTGATCCCGGGATGAGGGAATGATGAATGGATGCATGGGCAGGTGATTTGATGCAGAGTTTGCCATGTACAGGGCTTCTTGGGATCTATCCGCCTCCCCTACGCTATGTGATGCAGGGCTGCCATAGTGGGACCATCGTCTATCTGGCCTTGTTGAGCCCTCCCTGTCTCGACGCGCCCTCAGACACTTGTGTCCATGCACGTTAACATTCCCATCTGATGGATTCTGTTTTGGCAGACGCATGCACAGGTACACTCGTTCGTGATGGTGTTTACACCTAGGTATAGATGGTTATGAGTCGCAAGTGGCTTTGGGGTGGTGATGATCCTTTGGAGTGGGCTAGCATGCATATGGCTGTGGATTTCGTGTGCTCATTGAAGTGAGTTGTTCGAATGTAGTTCTGATGGCCATTCTGTTCTTGTTCTTTTCTTTTGGTTGACAGGTATCTCCTCCCCTTTTGCCACTGCCATCTGTATGCCACTCCTGCAGATGGATTTTACTCCCGACACCTGCTGCTTCGTGTTAATCGGTGGAGCAGCATTACGATCTTATGGGACGATCGCCAGTGGCCCACATGCCCTTACGCAGTACTGGTGGCTCGGAGCAACATTTCGGCCTTTCAGCTGGACTAGTGCCTCCCCATTGGGACGGCCCTGCGGTTGTGTGCGCTTCCTTTTTGCCTTTTCGTACGTGATTGTGGCTCTGTGTACCATGATGGGACAGGGCGTCACACAAGTAGTGGCTGGTCATTTCTTGCGGATGCAGCCCACAATGGTGAAATGTGTTTTGGAGTTCATGGCCTGATGGCTGTATGGGCTTGGTGATTTTGTTGTGCATTAAATTTCTATTCTGATTTGGCCCGTGTAGCGTTTTTCTTTGCAAGTGATGTGGCATGTGCCTATATGTGGGGCGATGTATTGTGAGGAGATCTGCATTGGGTTCCTGCTTCGGGGTTTAGTTGCGTGGTACTGTGCTGGGCGCGTTTGCCTACTGAGCCCGTGAGGTCAGGGATGGGGGCTGCCTATATGACTGTTTGGATGTTGTCATGCTCAGGGGCGGGGGATTGGATTTTGTGTGACAGATGGCGGTCAGCCAGGTGGACTGGTGGAATGATGTGATTTTCGGAATGTTGCTGGTCACAGGTGCCTGTGTTTGCGTGCGTTTCTTGGTGGGGGACTGTGGTCATGTCCATTGGGATGGCTTCTGTATTCGTGCCATCTGTGACCTGCAGCTCCCATTGGCCCCTCTTGTGTTGCTTTTGTTCGTTGGCATGCATGGGTGCTTTGTACATTTCACTGGTTGCATTGTGACTTCATTGCACCTACAGGGAGTTGTACTTTGTGGGCAGGGAGCGGTGTACAGGCACTCAGTGGGGCCGTTTACGGTTGATTCGCGATGCCGTACTTCTCGCCATGGCGGAATGGTCCATTCCGCCATGCCTGATGGCGTTAGGTACATGTCCGCTGGGGTCGGAATTGGCGTACCGTTGCACCATGGTGGTGTTTGCGGTTTGGCATGGCGCGCGCGCGCGTGCTTAGTGCAGTTAGCGTTGGCGTTCACTACGGTGTCGCTAATGGCTTCGTACTTTGCGGTGACGGGTCATAGTCGCACCGAGCGCTATTCGATGGCGGTATTGCATTTCCGCCATCGTTTTCCCCTTTCCGCCAGGGTCGTAATGAGGGCCAATGTCTTTTCACCCCTACCTTTCCTCTGCTCATATATCAACAACACAACTGGCCACCATGATGGTATGTGTTAACATTTTACATTACGTGAATTTCTTGATACTTTATTTCCTTTCATTGTGTGTCTTTGATTGCCCCAAATGTTGGAAAATGATTTATTTTATGTTCTATATGGGGAAACAAAATGTAATACATATGATGACCAATATGATTATATTCACTTTTACAATATATTGTGTATAATTTTGCGTGAATGCAGCATCTTGTACCTTATTGCCCAGATTTGAAAAAGGCACGTTAAGGGTGCCGAAACACGTGTTATCACTATGGGCCACTAATAAAATATGGGAAAAAAGCAAAATCTATGTGTGGCGCAGTAAAAGATGTGTGCAGAAGTGCAGAATCCCCTTTTCTCTCATCTTTTGGGGGACCTCTCTGTATTCTACAACTACCTGACACAGCGTGCATATCTGGAACACTGCCTTCCCTGTGTCACCATCATCTGAAAAGAGCTGTTCATATGTCAAATCTGTCAATCATAGTGTGGGATGAATGCATACCTCAGTGCATCATTCAGTATCATCTTTTTTCATTTATTTACATTTTTATAGCGCACAAAACAGCCCATGGGCATCGCTGCACTGTTACTTGCAGGCAGCTTAGTCACAGGGAGGTACAATATAAATAAGGGAGGTACAATATCAATATTTTACATTTTACATAATTTACATTGGTAACACATTAATGTGTTACCAATGTAACTTCATCATCTGTACCACGCCAAATGACCATGTCCTTCTTTGTAACCTTCTCAGTGAATTGTGATTGTGGTGCCTGGTGCTAACTCCTTGTGAACTGCTGGTCTGAATAAAAACTCTCTGGGCAACTGAAATGTGTGACCCTTAATTCTGGGCACCCAACCTAACAATATTTGCACCCCATTAAGAAAGAGCTATGGGTGGAGCGGTGTGCCTCACAGAGTACTGTGTGCACAATAAGCTTGTATCAGTGCTGCCACTTGCATGTGATAAATGCATGGTGTGGAGCACACAATGGGTCTCATTATGATACTGGTGGTAGCCTTGTCTGTAAAACCGGCATGGCTGCTGCTGGTATAATTTTGTTTCCGGCACCCGCGAATGGCCAATTACCGGGTCATTATGGCCTTGCCGGACCTGGTAACTGCCCATTCGTGGGTGCAGGAAAATATTTTTCCCCATTCCCATTTGAGCCCTATAGGGCTCAAATGGGAATGGGAAGCCGGATGCACCGGCACCATTTGTGAATGGTGCCGGTGCATCCGACATGCTCTGCTCTCGGGTGCCGGTCCGCCTGCCAGGTCAGACCTGGTGGGCAAAAAGGCACCCATGAGCAGAACTCGTAGTTTTCTGGTCTGGTAGTAATGGCGCTGGTAGATTACCAGCACCATTACTACCGGACCGGCAAACTTATAATGAAGCCCAATGCCATGTTTAGAAAAATAAATTGTCATGTTCAATTTGCTCATAATGTCTCTGCCCCTCTGGTAAATCTTTGGGGAATAGGATCCATTTCAACAGCCCCAGAGAAACCCTACATGTCTATTTCTTTGTCCAACCGAGGAAACCTAGCCTTCTAAATAGAGGACTCAGTAGCTCCTGTGTAGACCAAAAATTAGAATTATTTCTGCCTATCATCATTGCAACCTCTTTTGGGTCTGCAGTTACCGAAAGAACTGGGCATGTCAGAGTTCTATGTGAGCTGGCCTATTGGGGATTCTGGAAAGGGCTACCTCTGAAAACTGTTATCCCTGTGTATCGTGGTACTGCGTCTGGAGTCAACAAATTACTGTCCCATGGCTGGGTTGGTGTTAGTGATTGCACATATGCTTGCAGAGCATTTGGTTGTATAAACTGGGGTGTATGCGGTTGTTGAGCAATATTTTGGGGGAGGTAGCTGCTGGTTGGTGATTTTGTGCAAACAGTATTTGCATCTGCTGGGGCGGTATTTGTTGATGTGGCATCTGGGGCTGTGGAATCTGTACCTGGGGTTGTGACTTCTGTATCTGGGGTTTTGAGGGATAGGTGGTTGTCTGATATACTGGGAGTCAACCCTGATCATACTGTACTCTGGGCCTGCTCCTACAATCTCGTGCAAACTGCCCCTCTCTGCCACAAATAAAGCATCCTCCAAACTTGGGCCTCGACCCTCCATATCCAAACCCCATAGTTCCAACTCCTCTGGGGGAAGTACCCTGCTTGCGGTGAATATCCCCATTTTTGGCTATACCCCTGTGGAACATACCCTCCCTGTTGAACGTATCCTCCCCCTTGTGTAATATACCAGCTCTGTTGGACGTACCCTATCTAGGCCCCTTTGGTTGAACATACATTAGTTGAGCCCTGGTTCCTGTGCAAGGTTGTGTTCCGTGTGTACCAGTACAACATTGCTAATTACTTTGCCTTCTATGCTAATCTTAGCCAATTCCTTTTGCACCAATTCTGCCTCTGCCTCTGCCTCTGAGTTCTGCGTATCAATTATTATCTCTCCTTGTCTTGTTTCGCTCGACAGTGGTGTATTATGTTCTTGTGTATTTTAGGCCATCCTTTCATCTCAATTCCCACCACCTTCATCAATTCTCCCTTCGCCACTTCGGGGAGACCTCTCAACATTATGTGGTAAAGCACAGGATAATCTTATCCCTAGGCTGACGTGTTTCTAACCACCACATTTCCGGTATATCATGAATGTACTATGGGTGGTCTTCATCTAGCAACAGAATGCGTGCAAAGATAGATTGCATGTCTAATGTGTCGGGGTACATCTCTCTTAATATTTTCCATATGTGTGTTCGGCAACTTTTTAATGGCATGCAGCCATGGACATTACTACTCAATGTTATCCCTGCATATCATGTTCCCATATTCCATCTGCGTGTGCCCATATTCCATGTGCCTGCTCACCCACAATAGAGGTGAACAAACTCTTCATGTCTCCGATTGCTGAAGTAGTCCCTGCTGTGCACTTCTCTAAGGCATGAATCAATTTGCCTGCCCCTGACGCAAGGGTCCGCAAACTATCAATCAATTTCTCGTTGTCCATATGTGGACACGGGAAATACTGTGACCCCTGTGACCTTTCTGTTATAAAGGGAGCATTTCTGGGCCAGCGATGTGCTCTCGCTCACTTCAATGTAAAGGGGCCCTCCCACACATGATCCAAAAAAAACCCCAAATACTCCAAAATGGAGTGTACACGGTACAAGGAAAAACACAGCTTTATTAATCCAAACTTCCGGGAGAAAGACAAACAATCAGTACTGAAAACCATCTCAATTTGCCTCTTCCGGGCTACAGTATTTAAAGAAAAAAACATATTAACGTAATCTTATCATTACACCACTTTTAGGGTAATTTTAGCAAGTTGATTGGCTGTTCATCAGCAAGCACCTAAAGAAACCTTTACATTAAGAAGTCCCATTGGATGTTTTGCTTCTTGGACCATAAAAACATACCACCCCTCAATGACATCACATTTTGCTGACCGACATATACCATGCACCCCTCATTGGTTGGCACTTCTCATAATACATTTTGATGAACCTCCTGATTGGACAATTGCTCTGGAGATAGTGCAGGCATTCGCATTCCACTGAGTCCATGCAACAAAACTGTGAATATACAACAGCAAGATCAAAGATTTGTTTGCTTCCCCTGGAACACCCAATAATCCCCTTCCCCTGATTGGTTGCCTGGTCCCTCACCCTTCTGCTCCAGCTCCCTTCTCATAATGTGTGCCAACTTAACTTGAAAAACTTGTGAGGGCGGGCTGCTGGAAATCGATCCCTCCTATTGAATTAATTCTACCATAGCAGTAGCAGTTTTATATTCCTTGGAAGAATGGCCTATGTTCATTGTGTACCAAAATGTAGACTGATAGTCTATAAAACACTGTAAAACCTGTTAGCAGCAATCCTTGTCACAGCCTATTCGTTACACTGGTCCCCATCTGCCGATTCTCCCTTCAATGACCCTTCAATGACCCCACAGAGTGATTCGAGTGTCACTCCTTTCACATCCATAATGTGGGCTTTTTCCCCATAACTACCTTCACCCACGCTGCATATGCCCTGCCCCCCATCCCTGCCCCTCACCCTGTGTGTGCCCTCTAAATGCCGGGTTTCAACATCATACCTGCCTTTGGCTATGGCCCATCACATTCCCCCTCACTCCTCTTGCCCACATCCTCACCACCTAACCACCTCACTGCTCCCAATGCAGTCCTAGGCGCCACCTTCTTCTGATCCTGTCCCCTTGCCAGGAAATTCTCTAGGAATACTGGAAGAGACTCTGAACTTGACTTATGGGTCATGAGGACTGTGCCACCAGCTAATGGGTACTATGCCCCTACCACAGTGCAGTGTCTCCTCCATACATTTGCGGCATTTGAAGTAACAAACAGAATCATTCTGTCTAATCGAAGACTGATAGCACCAGACACATAGGGTGGTGATGCCCAGTGTTGAATTGGCCCTAATGAAGAATAGTCTTCCAAGCTCTTCATCGAATCTGGTCTTGTTTGGTCATCACAAACCAGTTGTTGCACTGTTTGTACACTACCAAGTGACAACCTACAACCTAATTCTCCATATGTGGGCTACATGACTTAATACAATATGAGATATTTGCACTGCACTTAATTGTCAGCACGTGTAGCACTTTGATTAACTATTGCACTTTGTAACCTACTAACTTAGGCTGATGCATAGATGCGTCGGCCTAAGTTGAATTGTTTTTAATTTGCACTTTTTGTGCTGTAGGTTTGTGTTATTTGTGAATTTGATGATGCATTTATATATTTATAAGTGTAAACAATGATTTTGTATTTCCAATTATGCTCTATTGATAAACATGCTTTGAATTATATCAGTGTGTTCAGGGTGAATTAAAGTAGTTGGTACCATAGGGTCTAGTACCCATCAGTAAAGAGTAGGCGATTTAGCCACCTATTTTATTTGATTGTATGTTGTTCTATTACGCGCTGGACTCAAAAAGCATCAGGGCGTGATACACAGGACAACAAGACAAACACATCAAACAATAAGGCTATCCAAGAGAGTGTGATAATGCGAATGAGTTAATTTGACAATTATTGTTAGCATTACTTTGTACACTATGAAGAAATTGCCTTCTTTTAGAGGAAGCTCTCCTGGGCCTGTTTATTTATTTATTTATTCAGATTTGTAGAGCGCGCGTCAGCCCGAGGGCATCGTGGCGCTTGTTACAGACATGTCTTAGTTACATAGAATACATAGTTCAAACACAATAAGTTATTTACAGTGGTAGATATGAAATTTGTACAAATTTGTGATGCAGTGTATTTACATAGGTTGATGATTGACATATCTTATTGGGCAAGGAAAGAGGTCTTCAGTTTCCTACGAAATCTCAGGAGTGAGGTTTCCGCTCTAATGTCTGCAGGAAGGGCATTCCAGGTCTTGGCGGCAATGGAGGGGAAGCTTAGGCCACCGGCTTTGACTTTTTTGATGCGTGGGAAGTAGAGTAAGTTGGTGTATTGCGTTCTTGTGGGACGGGAGGAGGAGGGTTTGGAGATAGTCTCTGATAGATAGGACGGGGCGGAGAGAGAGAGGCATTTGTGTGTAAGAGTGAGGATTTTGAGCGTGATCCGCTCTTTGACCGGGAGCCATTGGGCTGAGTGTCTGGCATGGGAGATGTGCTCTCTTCTTGGGATGCTGAGAGCGGCCCGTAGAGCATTGTTCTGAGTGACATGAAGTCTGTTTAGGTTTTTTGTTGATGTGCCTGCTAGAAGGGCATTGCAATAGTCAAGTTTGGCTCCAATGGTTGCTCTAGCTATGGAGAGGCAGTTGGGTTTAGAGAGGTATGACTTGATGGCGTTTAAGAGTTTGGTGGTATGCGCCAAAGAGGAGGTGATTGCGCTGACTTGCCTGGTCATAGATAGTGAGGAGTCTAGGTATACTCCCAGTGTCTTTACAGCTGAGGATACGGGGATGGTGGAGTTGTCAATGGAGAAGTTTGCGTACAGTTTGTCCAGTTTGTCCAGGGTGCTCTGTTGACCCAATATCATGATTTCAGTCTTGTCTCCATTTAGGCAGAGGCCATTGACTGCCATCCAGGCCTGGATGATGGAGTAGATCGTGTGGAGTGCCTTGGCATCTTCGTGGTATGAGCCTGAGAGGGGAAGAAGTACCTGTGTGTCGTCCGCGTAGTTCGTGTATGTGATACTGTATGAGTCGAGTTTGTCAAAAAGAGGCTTAGTGAACAAGTTGTAGAGTGTGGGTGCAGTGCAAGATCCTTGAGCGACCCTGCAGTGGATTGTAGTGGGGGTGGCGTTGGCAATGTTCGAAAAGACTTTCATGGCTCTTCCCTCTAGGAAGGAAGAGACCCAGAAGGCTGATTCTCTCGAGAAGTTGGCAGAGTGAGTGAGGTGTGATGTGGGGGTCTTGTGGTCAACCAGATCGAAAGCGGCTGAGAGATCTAGAAGGAGCAGAAGGGCTGGCTTGCCCTTGTCCATGATTTGAGTGATCTGATTCTTTAGATCCACCAGGATTGTTTCTGTGCCGTGTCCTTTCCGGAAACCTGATTGCCTGGTCCCGAGGATGGAGTGGGTTTCAAAAAAGTGTTTCATTTGGCAGTGTGCGGCCTTGTCCAGTAGTTTCAGGAGGAATGGCACTGTGGTTATTGGTCTGTAGTTGTTGGGTTGTAGAGGGTCGAGTGTAGGTTTTTTAGGAGGGGCCGGACCCAGGCCTCTTTGAGACTCGCTGGGATGATGCCTGTTTTAAAAGACACTTTGATGAATGCTGTAAAGAGCGGCACAAAGCAGTCTGCTCAGTCTTTGATGAGTTTTGGTGGGCAGATATCGCCTTTGCAGGGGGATGGTTTGAGATTTTTTAGTAGATTGATGACTTCAGGTTCGGTGATGTCCCTGAAGGAGAAGTCAGGTATGGTGGGCTTGGATGAGGTGGGTGGGGTGTTGGTAGGCTTGGTTCCTGTCTGTTGGGGTAATGCTTTGCAATGGTCTTTGATTTTCTTTTGGAGAAGGTCAATTTTGTATAGCATGGCAGCTTGAATGCTGGCACACCAGGCTTCATCTTTGGTTATTTCCTCCGGTTTATTAGGGGGGGGAGATGAGCTTGTTGAAAATGGTGAAGATCTCTTTAGAATGTGATTTGGCATTAGAGATACGTGTATGGAAGGCGTTGGCTTTGGCAGTGGTAATGGCTGTTTTGTATTGGTGAGAGATTGAGTTGAATATGTTTTTGGAGCTACTGCAAGGGTTGGATTTCCAGTTTTTTAGAGCGGCTCTTTTTTGGGAGCGTATTGAGTGCAGTTCTTCAGTGAACCATGAGTTGGAATGTAGTGATTTCTTTTCTTTTTTCCATTCGAGTGGTGCTATTTCATTGATGGCTTTAGTAACGACATCTTTGTAGATGTCAGCTAGAATATTGGGGTCATTAGCGAATGGGGGTGCTAGTTCGGAGATGTTGAGGTAGGGGCGCAGGTTATCCTCTTTGAGTTTTTTTGAGCTTCTGACTTGTGCAGCGATGGCTGGGGTCAGAGTTTTGTGTTTTTTAGTGATGGGAATAGAGAATTCGATGCAGTTGTGGTCGGTCCAGAGTAGTGGGGAGTTAGAGGTGATTGTGGAGAGACAGTTTTGGTCAGCGATCCAATCTAGAATGCGGCCTTTGACGTGGGTAGGACTTTCTACTTTTTGGGTTAAACCTAGGTCACTAAGTTCTTTAGTGAGGGTGACTGCAGATTTGTCTTTAGTATCATTGAATCTTAAGTAGAAGGGTTTTGGTGGAGCTTTTGATGTTATTGCTGAGGACGTGGGTGATGTTTTCCTGAGGGTCTGGGCTGAAGACTGGGGGGCGGTATAGTAGGTGAATGTTAATGGTGCTGTTGGGTGATAGTGTGAGTTGGGCCGATAATAGGTCGGAGTTGTTGGTTGAGGAGTGATTGACAAGTCAGAGCTGGAGGTTCTCCTTGTAGATGATGGCTACTCCTCCTCCTATTCGTTCGGGTCTGTCTTGTCTGAGTATGATGTAGCCAGGTGCTAGTGCAAGTGCTACGGCGGGGCCTGATGCTTCATGTAACCATGTTTCTGTGATGGCTAGTAGGTCAATGTTGTTGTTGGCTATGAGGTCATGAATATCAGAAGCATGAGCTGGGAGGGAGCGGACATTGAGGAGGGCACATTTGATGTGAGGTGTGTGAAGTTTGTTTGTGGATGAGTGGGAGGTGGATGTGTCTGTTGTGTTGTGTGTGGTGATAATTTGGGGGGTGGTTTGGTTAGTGGGTGGTTGTTTGTGTGAAAGTGGGTATTCGTGTGCGGGATGTATTTAGGCATGATGCGGGAGCTCAGTCTATAGTTTCTATATTCTATGGGAGGGGGTTGTGTGTTGAATTTAGTGGTGTTCATACCAAAGCAACAGCCAGCTGCAATTGGCTGCATTGACTCTCCATTTTCATGGCACTGCAATTGGGGAGTGCCACATTTGGGGGCTTAGGGGCATAGATTTAAGCTGAGTGATCAGCACTCTGATGGTTGGGTAAGAAGGATAAAGCCGGAACATGTACTGTCCAGGTGATTTGGGACTTTTCTGGCAGTGATGTCTATGTTTTATTGATGTATTAGTTAGTAGTTGAAATGGTGTGGATTTGGAGCACCTGATGTCCATGAGGCCACACAGTAGCAGGGTATTGTGTGCCACTAGTTAATGTGCTTCTATGCACTGTAGGAAGGGGCAGTTGAGCTGGTTGTACGATTTTCAGTGGTGGCAACAGGGGTCATGCTGAGTCCAAAATTCAAAGTTCGGGAAGGATTCGATTAAGAGCTTGCGATGTCTCATGTTTAGCTTAGAGCATTACCAAGCCCTTTACTGCAGACATTCATCATAACTTTATGGACCTAAAGTACAAGCAAGCTGGATTCCCATTATATGGCACCATTAGCCAATCAAGGTTCCACTGCCTTGCAAATTGCTTTAAGAGTTGGAAGCCATATTTTTCAGTCAGGAGAGTTGATCAAGATATCAGTGACCGATTATGAGATATGCATCTTTGTTTACAGCATACAGTATTTAAATTATGTCAAAACCATTACAAGCATTGGTATAGCATGACAGGGTAAAGTTATGTGTGTGGTGATTATTCAATGATTGGAATAACGCATTTGGGAGATTCTGTTTGTGGTGCATAAGGCATGTGCTTAATTCCAGATGATTGCACATACAAAGAAAAATGAAATAAATGAGAAATTGAACATGTTGTGTTTTACTTTATTACTAGTAGGGCGAACTAGGCTCTAGTGCAGCGGAACACTTCACAAAAGAAGGGTGCCAACATTGGACTTGGCATTTTATACTGTAATGCACAACTGTTGGTAAACCATCCCTAGACCGCCTTAACCCCAACACCTCCGTTAGCAGTAGATGCCACATATCCACAGCATCTTCCCTTCCTTTTGCCGGTATATCTTTGAGACATTGATTACCTTTATCATGGTCTCGGACTGACACTGATCTATAATTATCTTGCGTTTAAATGATTAAAAATGAATATTATTGGCACCTTAATGAATGTCAATAGACTATACGTACTATGGGCCTCATTTCGGGGTCGCCGGTAAAACCCGCCAGTAGGCCACGGGCTACCGCCGACCCCGTAACACTGTTTCCACCGCATGACATCCCGGTGCCATCATATATCATAGGCGGTGGCGAAACAGTAATTTTCCATTCCCATGGAATTACAGAGGACTCCATGGGAATGGGAAGCCTGAATCACCAGCATTTTTAGTAACGGTGCCGGTGCTTCCGTAAAATACCTGCTGGTAGGGGCATGAATTGCCAGCAGGTCAGGCCTGCTGGGAGAACTGTGCCTCTACCGGCAGATTCTTAGTTTGGCGGTCCGGAAAGGGTGCCTGTGCGTTGCTACTGGCACCCTTATGTACTGACTGCCAAACTTGTAATGAAGCCCTTAGTTTGGCAATCCGGAAATGTTGCCGGTATGTTGCTCCCGGCACCCTTATTTTCGGACTGCCAAACGTGTATTGATGCCCTATATGTAAATATTTACATTAGTCCACAAATGAGCACTCAAATCGGCTCCTTGGAACAGCCACTTCAGGATGATTATTGCCAATCTTGAGTAACTCTTAAATATATGGATTACTGGAAGTCTGGCTTATTCTGATGATGCTGCTTCCCATATAAAAGTAAACACATGGACACATTGTATCTCTGCATCATACAGTAGACAATGTAACTGGAAATGAAATGGTTGTGTATGTGCTTTAGATATCTCTCTTTCTCTCTCTTCCTCTCTTGTGTGTGTGTGCGTATACATGGTTATGAGGTGTGCTCAGTCCAGTGATACAATGTGTCCCACTGAATGCATCCTCTCCTGCACTTCATCCCCCGCATCTGGTGGCAGGTTCACAACTTCCATGTTCAGACTTGCCTCCTCTGAGCTGTCTCTCAATATGCCATATCAGGCAAGACCCGGTGTGGCAACAGCCATCTGGCACCTATCCCCACAACTACAGGAGGAACACCATTCTTCTTCAAGACCTCCAAAAGAAAATTAATATCTTCAACCCTCTGAAATGTACCACCTCTGCGTCAACCCTTTCTCCCACCAAATATGACCCACATCCCATCTCCATAATTTCAATGTATTTCTAATGAAGGACTCATACTAGACAAATACAACAAAGACGAATTATTGACTAGGACACCAACAATTGATTTGCATGACAATCTCGCAGACAATCGAAGAGGAATCTCCGACACACAAAGGAAGGTGACTAAAACACAGGAAAGATCCCCAGGCTCACACACATATGAGAAAGCTCATTAGGTTTCACACAAACACATGAGAGTGGTAAAGGGAAAAGGATTTTTCTTTTTTCATGTTTGGAAGTAAGTCAAGCTAGAGAAGACGTTACACAAGGCCTAATAAATCAGTAGATCAGACGCACAGCCAAATAGCATTGGGCTTAAAATGAAAGGGGCTTTTTCCTTTTTAAAAATGTTGAGGCCACACAAAGGGGAGAGTGAACAGGGGAAAGCAAAGTGTGAACTATCTTTGGTGTTATTTAAACAAGGGAAAGAAATGGTAAAATCGAAAAACACAGAAACTGACAAAAGAGGGCTCCTAGGAGTCCTATAGCGCTAAAAAGCAATGCAGTGCACAAATACACTGCCAGCTTCTTCAATGGCTACTAAAACCGCTCTAAAACACATTTTGTGTCTTGGTCTGTGCATTCCTACTCTTAAAAGAAACTCACAAGGTAAGGTGAAGGTCAACTGGGCCTTTTATAGAGTCATCAAACTCCCCAGCACAACCTGATCTTGCACGAAACTCCTACGGTTTTCACAATCCTGCTGAAGTGTAACCCATGCCAGCGATCCCCCAATATGCTTCAGGCATTGTTTTGGGCTTCCGATGAGTTCCACGAGATTTCCCAGGTCCACCTAATCTTGGCCATGAGACAAATCTCATGCCGTGAAAAAATGTGGTCACTAAATCAATCTGTTTTTGTAGTTGTATTTGTTTATTATTTAAATAGTGCCTTATGGCAATGCACTGTAAATATCCAGTTTACATTAAAATTAAAATTTGAACATAATGGTAAAAGTTTCCGAAAAACACTTCAGAACAAGGAGAAGGAACTAAAAGTTAAGATTGTAGTAACATGTTTTTCATGGCAGTATGGAAAGCAGGATAAGAGTCGATAAAAAAGAGAAAGGGGAGAGCATTTCAATGAAAAGGGGTAAGCAGTGAAAAAGAATAAAATCCTGACTGTGCACAAGGAGGGCGAGGAACTGATAAACTAACAAGTTGTGAATGAAGAGGTCGAGAAGGAGCATAAAAAGACATTTTTGGTGCAAGAGCGTGAAGAGAATTAAATATCATTCAAAGGAAATTGAAATTAAATTTGAGTCGTCAGTGGAAAGAAAGCCATGTTAGAGAAGATAACGAGGCAGAACATAGAGAACATGAATTGAAGAGTAAAAACATAGACTTTAGAGGGGCTAAACTAGAAATAAGAAGACCACATGAGGTGAAACAGCCTCCATTAAGGGAGCAGGCACATGGGTAAGTAGTAACCAAAGTTTGACTTGCCAGATTGGCCGTGGGGAAGTTCGACCACCATTACTTTAGAGGCATCTAATCAAAAATGATTGTATCTAGATTGGTCGTTGCCATGAGCAACAGTCCCATGATTGCAAGTACAGGCGCTGGACATTACAGTGTCTGCAGCATGGTGACATCATCACCAAATGTGCTGCCAACATTAAAGGAAGCCTGCTTGTGTTGCCCAGTTTCTTAGAATGTGAAGGACGCTTGTGAATTCTGCAACCTCCCTTAAAATATGTGTTCCCTCTTATGCATTGTTGGGAAGATGCCATGCATAGGTCCGGTTTACAGTGACAATACAATGTTTAGCAACACAATTCGTGTCACAAATACTACATATTTTGTCATCAGAATACTGGGCAGTCTGTCCCACAGCGCTCTTATCATTGACTCTTTCTTGTATAGATATGTCTTCCCCACATTTTCATTACTCCAATTTTGCAGAGGCTGAAACAATGCCATTTTGCATGCTACACATATATGTCAATTTAACAGGTAATTCTTCACATACCATGAGCCATGCAGATTTTGCCTCTCTCAGGAAGCTCTGTAGAAGCAGAGCTTGAGGGTTAGCCCTGCCATGCTTTGACACCCACTGAGCGGGAATAGCCATGTTTCTTCTCTCCAGACATCTTTTGCTCCGTCATATGTGCCAATGTGAACGTTTTTGGCCAGAGAAGCTTTTTGTCAGTCAAACTGTACATTTCATTTCTTTTTTACCTCACCATAGCATGATCATCTTTGGAGAATCCTAAACATTGTTTTGACCAATCTGACTCTCTTGTCACCAGAGGCATGACCTACAAGCAAGTTACACATTTACCAAAAGAAACAATTCTCATTCTCATGGAGGCAACTTGGAAGCTGGCTGCTTATCCTTGTTTCTGTCCAACTCACTAGGGCCATTTCACTGCATTTGGTGAATGGCCGCCAAACCACATTTTTTGCAGTATCTTTTAGGTTAGGTGCGGCTTAAGGGTATATTTGCGGGGGGATTATTGGGCAGTTTAGTGGATAGGAAAGGGGGGGCATAGTAGGGCGTATAGCAGGCTCTCAACCCATAACAAAATTCTGCTCAGAAAAATCAGTGCATTAGCCACTGCATTAAGTTGTCCCAGATCCACTTACTCTGGAACGTGCTCAACTATTTACATGTCTCTCACACTAAAGAAACCCACAACTTTATACGCCCTCCAATGTACTCTGGAATTGATAGGATAACCTAGATTCATGTTGTAGCTATTGCAATTCTAGCTATGCTGCTGTCCATCTTTGTTAAATCCATATCTTCTCGCCCTTTGGCAGTCATCCTCTGTCTGACCAAAACACTCCACACCATAGACGTATTTACTAGGCCCAGGCCTAGGGCAGCCCATTGCCAGAGGAGCGAGCAGCATATTATTGCAGTTTATTTTTAATTTAATGGTTCTCATTTTTTAAATATAAAGCAAACGTGTCTCCGAGTCTGGCTGATCCACAACACTGAGAGTAATTAGGAGCTCTTGACAGTCATTCTTCTCTGACAGATAGAGTTTTTGATGGCCAAACTTGTATATATGCTTGATATTTACATAAGCTTTATTGTTAGGGTAACTTTTCTTTATATGAAAATAAAAGGAAACGCGTACCAAACGCAGCATGCTTTGGATGTCTAGTGATCCAGTCATACAACTCTGAAAGACATATATGACGAATGTAAAGCTCCTTGGTCATTCTTATCATTCCAAAATGCTCTTTTAATATTCAAAATAGCAAACACCTCGTTGGCCTTATTGGTGCCACTTCACATTATCTTTGGAGTTCTTTCTAATCAATACACACATACACTGCGTTAGCAACCACTTTTATATTCAATTACACAACATGCATTTTTTAAACTGTTGCACAAATTGGGGTTTTCCCTTCAGAAAAGTATAGATTAAATATGATGCATCCTTTTTCAATATTAAATGCATGCCTATGCTTAAGTGAAGTGCACAGTTATGATATGATATTTATAACCTGCCTGTACACAAGTGTTTCTAGGTGCCCCAAGACTAGGCAAGGGAGACAGAGGGAAGACAAGACACATGATCTTACTAGGCTTTGTGACATTGGAATCGTGCAAGTGTGACAATGAGAAGTGCAGGGGGAAGGGAGAGGGGGAACTGCAGGGGAAAGGTAGGGCGAGTGTGATCATGGCAGCATGGCTCTGAGTAAGTGCAGCCAGGACAGCGCAGCTCTGGGTATGTGCAAGGAGGCAGGAGTGCTGTAGGGGTTGCAGTTACAGTCCCTAAGGCCGTGCTAGGCCCAGAGGCAGTGCGAGGAAGACAGGTAATGGAGGAGCCTAGTGCCCAGTGAGAATTTTAGGGTACCAAGCAACCAGTCGGCGGTGCAGGCAGGTAAGTTAGCAAGGAAGCGAGGGAGAGAAGGCAAAGAAGAAAAGGAGGGTCTTGAGCCACTTCTGGAATGTCAGGCGGTCTGGCTCAAGTTTGAGATGGGCACGGAGGTCATTCCAGAGAGAGGCACCTGAAGAGGAGAGAGATCTATCCCCCACTCTCTGCTTGGAGAAGAGTCAGACCCTCAGATAGTTAGAGGTAGCTGAGCAAAGGGCTCTAGAAGGAAGTAATTTAGGCAGAGAGAGTTGGATATAGTGAGGCCCTAGGCCCCAGAAGGCCTTGTTGATGAAGCAGAGGGTCATGAACTTGATCCTTGCCACCAGCGGGAGCCAGTGGAGAGATTTCGGGCATGAGAGATGCGGTCTCTCCGCATGAGGCCAAGGATAAGTCTTGCAGTCCTGTTCTGGATTAGTTGCAGGAGGCGTAGAGTAGAGTTATGAAGATTGAGAAAGAGGCTGTTGCAGTAGTCCAGCCTGGATAGAATCAGGGCTCTAGAGACAGTGAACTTCTGGGGGAATGTGAGAGAATGGAGAATCCCTCTGAGAGGTGCAGCTGGAAGTGGGCCTTCTTGGCAAGGTCTGTGATGTGAGGAGAGAAGGAGAGAGTGAAGTCGAAGATGACACCAAGGTTTTTTGCCACACAGGAAGACGAGGGAATAGGGCCTAAGGAGGGTGGCCAGAGTGAGTGAGGGCAAGTGGGAGCAGGGGTCCCAATGAGAAGGATCTCAGTCTTACTGACATTAAGGCAGAGATCATTGGAGGTGCACCAAACCTGAATCATGGATAGACATAAGGAATGAGCGAGGAAGGAGAAGAGGCTGAGGGAAGCCTGAAAGAGAGCTGAGTATCATCTGCATAATGCTGAAAGTTAGAAGAGAAGGTGGAGATCAGGTGGGCCAAAGGGGCCAGATAGACATTGAAGAGCCAGAGTGATAGAATAGAGCCTGGGTGTACACCACATGTGGAGAGAGAGGCAGTGGAGAGTAAGGTCCCAAGTTGGACCTGGGAGGGTTGGTCCAGGAGGAAGAGGGTCAGCCACACCAGGGCCTAATCTGTGATGCCCAGATTCACACTGAGTTGCTTTATCAGGGTAGTGTGATTAACTGTATCGAAAGCAGAGGAAAGGTCAAGAAGGTGAGGTCAGAGGGGGAGCTGGAATCAAGATTAGAGAGCAGATCTTCACAGGTGTTCAGAAGAGCAGTTGCTGTGCCTCTGGCAGCTCTGAAGCCAGTTTGAAGGTCATGGAGACTACCAACAGATTCAGTGTGTAGAGTAAGCTGGGAGATGGCCAGCTTTTCCAAGAGTTTGCCAAGGAAAGGAGTGACAGAAATTGGCCAATAGTTAGCCAGACAGGTAGGATAGGCAGAGTCTTTTTTAAAAGGGGGTGCACAAGGGAGTGCTTGAGGAGAGAGGGGAAAGATCGAGTGGTGAAAGAATGATTACAGAAATCGACCAAAGCTGGTGCAAGGGTGGAGACGTGGTCCTTAATAGTTCTGGAGGAGCAGGTGAGCACCTGTTTAGACGATACTTTCATAGATCAGACTTGTCTGGAAACATCATCAGGTGCTGTCGGTGAGAAGGAGGAGAAAGGCGGACAAAGGGGGCCTGTGAGAGATAGAGGGGGAGAGAGAGGAGGAGGAAAGTGAGGCCAGGATTTTCTGAGCTTTAGTGGTGAAATTAGATGCCAAGGCCATACAGAGAGCCTGGAGGGAACAGGAGTAGTGGAGACTGCAGTAGGATTGGTCAGCTCCGTGCAGATTTTAAAGATTTCAGCCGTGTTGTTAAAGGCCACAGAGATGTGGTTTTGAATGTGGACCCTCTTCTTGGAGAAGACAGATGGTCTGTATTGCCAGTGTATGTATTGTTCTTGACCTCAGCACTCTTTAGTGTGACATAGAATTCTGTTTTCTGTATTTTCCAGAAAGCAAACAAAGAAGGCACTCCCAGTTCACGTGGGAGTGCCTCCACATGAACAGTTTGTGGGACACCCAAGATGGAGCGAAGGAGTTTAGCCTCTAGACTATCCAGCCAAGTTACCATTTTAGAAAGAAGAACCTCCAAACCATACAATATGCAAGGAATAATACCTGTTCTGTAAATTTGTAGTAGGTCTTCAATGTTAGATCATCCATTTCGTCCAATAAAATTGCATATTACTGTCCATTTCCTCATTACTTTGGTTGGTACATAATTTCCCACATAAGAGCAGTTAGGGTTTGTCATTACCAGGATGCCAAGGTAAATGTACAAATCCACTATTTCAAGCTTTTCTCTATCTTCAAATAAAATTTCATATTTCTACATGTCCCCCTATTAATCACCATATCCTTTGTTTTACCTATATTTTATTTCATATTATTGTTTGTTCCATAATTTACCAGGGTGTCTAGCGATTGTTGGATGACTATAGGTGTAAGATCAAGCAGGATTGTGCCATCCACATAGGCTAACCATTGAACTGTTGTTTCTCCCACTTTTGGAGGGAAACAATGCACTGTTCTTATGTGAGCGTCCATATCCGCTATATATAGATTGTAAAGTGTAGGTGACAAAATACAACCCTGCTTGAATCCTATATTGGTTTATGTAGGTTCAGTGAGACGACCATCTGCATCCAAATGAACCAAGACTGAATTATTCATATGCAGCAATTTTAGGAAATGGAGCAATCTATACTCCAATTCTACAATTTACCCCAAAGTAATTGTTCATACACTCTGTTGAAGGTTCGAGAATAGTCTACATAACGTAAGTATAATTTCCTTCCTCTCTGTCAGTATATAGTTGTGCTTATATAATTCAGGGCACAGAGATTGTGAGTTGTGCTATAACCACTCCTAATCCCTGTTTGAAATGCAGGTAAAAGACCCTTTTCCTCTATCCATGTGTTACATTTTTTCAGTATGAGACCTGCAAAGATTGTGTTGCTAGAATCCAATATAGCTAAGAGTCTGTATGATTCAGGATTTAGTCTATTTCCTTTTTTAAAGATGAGAATGATAATAGATTTGATTTTCCCCAGCTCTTAGGGATCTTTCCAGTATGGAGAATTTTAGCAATTAAGGCAGTCAAGACCTTTGCCCAATATGTGGGGTTATTCTTAAATATCACATTTGCCTAATGATCGGGACCAGGGGCTCTTGATCCCTTAGGTGTATTAATTACCATTGATATGTCTATCTCCTTGAATCCATTCAAACATATTTGTTTTCTGTAATGGTGTTTCCTATTAATTTCCACTAGAGGAGTTAAGTAATTTTTCATGATTGATGTAACCCATATATCTTCTGTTGTTGGATTAAGAATTAAAGGGTTCTTACCAGATACATATTTTCTATAGGTGTGCCAAAATGTGCGACTATCATTTGATTTCATCATAGTGAATACACAGGAGAGATAGCCTTTGTGATTTCTCAACAAGATTTTATAACTGGCCTGTTTGATAACTATTGTACCAAGTTTTTCTTTGGCTGTAAGGGTAATATCTCGTTTAATCATTCGAACTTCTCTGTGATGTTGTTTTTTCCTATTAGCTATTAATATATAAAAGATACCCAATCTTTGTTCTTCCCCAGTTTGATTTATTTGTTACAACCTACACAACATTTGGCAATCACTATGTCCACCAATGCATCTAAGTTCCACTCGTCCTCCACCAGTTGTATTTCAATGGGGGCCTAAATATTCATCATAGATGCATTAAATCTGTTCACATTAAAGGTACTCCATATCAGTCTGGTTCCTTGGATCTTTGCTTCAACCTTTGCATTACTAATATTACATTGTTTTCCTTGAACACAATGCATGCTCCATGTGAGCATTGCATGGTCACTTGGTCCTGTATGAGACAACATTACAATGGTGGTTAATTTTCTAACTGACGCACTAACTAATGTATAGTCCAAATGATAGCGTATTCTCCCATTAGTCCAGGGAAAAACTTAATTTTCATCACTCTCATTTTCCATCACTCTCATTTTCCATAAGCATACCATTCAATTCCCATTGCGACAGCAAAGTAACCCACTCACTCGCACAATCAATTTCGTTTGTCCTATGTACAACCATTTTCGTTACTAAGCAAAACAACACGAGAGCTCAACTCACATTCTATATGATTAGTTACACGTTTCACGATTTCTCGATCATTGAATTCGCCCAAATCAGAATATTTCCATTACCTTTTTAGTTTTTCTGCAAGTGTGTAATAATTGAATTCATTTTATCTTTTATTTTCCTAGTGTTAATTTCCTCAGGTGGATCATATACATAATAAGTAACACCTTTTTTCCTGTAATGGAAAGGCCTTCTATTTCTACACTGACGACAAAAGGGCACACTTTTACTTTAACTATCCTAACTTTAAGGTGAGTCTTTACCCCAATGCAAAGACCTGCCATTGGTGTGCCTTGGGTCACATCCATGGCAGGTTGCTGTATAATGGTATACCAACCTATCACATTTTTTTTAGTGCAGAAAATGTCTTTTGGTGCAAATATGTCACTTTTTACACGTTTTCCCAAACCTGGTTTATTGTACAGAAGGGAGCGCTATCCTCTCCAGTTCCAGGACAGAAAAACATCTTTACTCTTAAGCATATCATGAGTTTTCGTTTCCTAATGATTCCGGGATCCATCTTTCTTGCATGTCCGACAATCTTTTTACCAAATTCATTTTAAAGGTACATGCTAATAAACTGGATCGCTCTGGTGTATGCATCTCTTGCAAGGCTTTATTTTTACTTAATTTAGGACATATTATTTCCGCAAGTTTTATTTCTTCATAATGTTTGCGACTTATCATCACATTAAACCCTTTGTTGTGTATAATGTTAAAAGGTCTGCATAGGAGATCGATCACCAAAGGGGACACTAATTCTATGAGTGCTCAATTCTCTACGCAGTCAATGTTTGGTAATTCCACTCGCTTGATGTCTGTGGAGTTTATGCGTTTCAAAGGGCCATTTCAAAGGGCTGTTTCCAAGGTCCTGTTTCCAAGGTCCATGATGCCTGTCTTGGCCTGTGTGGAGGACATCAGCTCAGGCGAGCTGCATCATCCAGATAACCCCCCCCCCCCCACTGCCCTCTGCACTTCCATTGCAGGCACTGAAGATGAACGAGGGAGAAAGCCCTTCCAAAATGGCCACCGCCATGACCACAGACCCACTCAGCACCCAGAATGCCTTTGAACAGGCCTCCGGAACTGCCCATACAACATATGGCGACACTACCCCAAAGCAGGCAGGCGCAGCTGGCCCATTTCGAAGGGCTGTTTCCATGGGCCATGATGCCTGTCTCGGCCTGCCCTGGACAGTGTGACACACCGTCCACCCCTTCTCCATGTCCGCAGAAGGATGCATGAGTTCTGCTAACAGCCATACACAAGCGAAAATGATGCCTGTGCCTCCATTCCAACATCCCAACCTTGCTGTAATATCACATGTTACTGCCCTTGATTGTAGCCTCATCAATACTGCCAGTATTACACTCTGCCCTAATCAGCTGCCCCTCCCACAGCCCACTTTTTTCCTTCCTCCCCTCATCTTTGAGCCTGTCGTCGCTCCCACTTTCACTTCCAACTGCAGTGACCTGCTAGAGTACAGGCCCTCCGAGACACATTGCCTGCAACTGCGCTCCCCTGTTAAACAGCATTGCTCCCCATGTCCCCCACCCACAATAGCATTCGAAATCTGGAGGTCCCAGCACACTTCAAGCACACACCCCACAAGTGGTATTGCCCAATTTGTTTGAATTTAATTGATTGCATGATAAATTTGGCCGAATTCGGCCAGTACCATTTGATCAATTTAATTTTAACAAATTTGGCAATCAACTGAACATGGGGAGTGTGGGTTGTGGGGGTGAAGCCCGCTCCCCTTGTTTGGTAGTGATTGCCTTGGGGGTACCAGGAGTTATCCCCGATTCCTGAGGACTAGAGGCGGGGGATGAAAAAAACAAAACAAAGAAAAGCAGACCGTGCAGCATCAGATCTGACCACGTAAGAGGGACGGAACTGACACTGCAGGGCCAGAAGCAAGCAGAGAAGAGAAAGGTAAGTAGGGGGATTTTGGAGGGATGTATTGGGGGGTCAACGTTTTGCCAGATTTGCCCGTGGCAAAATTGTATTTGCAGTGAATGGGATCACAGTCAAGTCCGCTGCGAACAATTCTGCCACATTTAAATCATATATATCCACGGAAGCAACTCACATAAGACAGCAGAGCATAAATACACCCTTTCCGATACTCACGCAAAACAGCTAGCAACACCAGTGGGTGTCGCCGCAAGGACACACTCATCCAAAATCCAGCAATGATATCTCCACCTCACTGCTGCATAGCACTCATGACCAACAAGCCATTAGACACATGTTACCCAAACCAACCCCCTTCCTTCCCTCACTTATGCACTTTGGTACCTCCCTAAGCCCCACCAGCTGGCCCACACCTGCTACTGTTGTCAAGGCCACCAGCAATGATGCCCCCTTATTCCAGGATGCTGGGTACAGGACCCAACGTTTTGAAAAGCCTGAACCATCCCTCGCTAGTTGCGCAGGCATAAAACCATTAGTCATTCCTGGTATCGTCTCCTACCCACAAGGTACCTCAACCAGAAACTCCCGCCTAGGTGACCGCATACCAAAATCCAAAACAAAGCAACTGGCCCTCCCTCAATTTACCACTAACAGAAACACCTGTCTAGTTGATCACATAGTCATTACTCTAGGGTCCAGATCAAAACTGTTAGCACTGCCCAGCTCAAACAACCCCTCTAGGCCGCTGAACCCTCAGAAGGTCAGGAAACCTACCACCTCAGACAATGATATAATAAATCGTCCCCACGTCTCCCAAATGCTGCAA
The DNA here is from genome assembly GCF_040938575.1 of Ambystoma mexicanum. Lineage (NCBI taxonomy): Eukaryota > Metazoa > Chordata > Amphibia > Caudata > Ambystomatidae > Ambystoma > Ambystoma mexicanum. The sequence goes on from NC_090924.1 coordinate 724,034,231, forward strand.
AGCAAGGTATTAGCTAAAATGATACCAGCCAGCACACCTATTAAACCATGTACCCTCTTCACTCTTAAACTGTGGTCTCATCAATGCAAGTTCTATACCTGCACACACCCTCGACATCCATGATTTGATCACCACTTGAAATCTTGACATCCTAGCAACCACTGAAACATGGCTGAATACTGCTTAAGGCTCTACCCTTTCAATTGCAATCCACCCAGATTTCACAATCTCCTGCTGTGACAGATCTAATGCCAGGGGTGGTGAGGTAGCACTCATAGCAAGGGATTCCCTATCCATCAGAGTCTTTAACTCCACTTTATCTGACAATTGTGATATCCTGTCTGTTAACTTGACTTTCTCAGTCCCCAACACTATTACTCTCCATACCATCTACTGCTCCCCACCAACCCCCCAGGCTCTGCACCCTCCTTCGAAGAGAACACCATACACACTTTGGGTACTAATATTAAAACTACTTCCAAAATTATTCTTTTGGGAGACCTCAACCTAGGATCTAGTTGCATCTTCACCCGCTAACTCACTGAATGCATTAGGCTTTCCAGAAACTGTTTCCTCCCCTGTGCACAACAAATGACACATCCTAGACTGGATTTCTGACCTAAACTGCCATCTCAGCATCCTTACAAATAACCCTTGTCCATGGTTGGACCATAAATTTGTGCGCTTCCCCATCTTGCATGCAGCCCAGTCTACACTGAGCGCCCATTTACCCCAGGTTCTGGAGCGCTATATAAAACAAATAAACAAACAAAAATAAACAAACATCCCGCTGCCTCCTACCCTAGCTCGCATCTCTAAGAATGTCACTAAAGAGCATATCGCCCGCCTGCTAAATTCTCTCTTACCGGAGCCACCCTTTCCCATTGAGCCTAACACACTTGCTGACTTGTACTGCAAGACCTTGACAGAGGCCATTAACACTAATGCACTGCGCAAACTCAACCCATCTGTATACAGGAACTCATGGTTTACCCCCAAGCTGCAAACAGTAAGAGTAGCTCTTACTTACGCTTGTCTTTCTATTCTCTTTCCATAATAAAATGAGTAGTAAGTCAGAGTTACTCCTGGTAACTTTCTTATGAATTGAATAGTTACTTTCCAGGAGTTAGTAAAGAGTACGTTTGATTTACTGTTGTTAACGTATTTTTTAAACTTCCCCAAAATCATCTCTCATCCTCTTTGTCTGCACACATCCAACTTGGGTTTCTCTGTGTTCTACCCTCTCTCTAGAGCCTCTATCATGGCTAATTTCATCCCGTGGATTTACCTGCTAAAACTTAGCTGATGACACACTGAAATGTACCCTACTCCAGATCTTCCCAACTTTGTATATGTATGTATTATTTTGTCATAGGGAAGAAGAGCTTTTAACTGTAGCTATGTAAACTATAGTAAGCAGAGAAATCCTGTTGCTATCTTACTATTGAAATGCCGTGAAATACTGATGGTACATAAAATCAGTTGGTGAAGGGGAGGTCGGACAGGAAAGAGCGTAGGAGCTAACTGATGAAATGCATATCTTAAAATACAAATGTATTTTATGTGACCGGGAAAAATCCTTAAAGGGAGTCAATTGTAAAACCGAGGAGCTCCTTTGCGAGGGATACTATTTCCTTCTTGATGATCTTAAAGTCCTACCTAGTGGTGTGATTTATAATTTACTGTGTGGGTGCATTAGAATGGTGGAGATGGGTGGAAGCAATTTGCAGTCGAATCGTGGGAGCTGCGGGGCCATGACGGCATGTGATGGCAGGTTTAAGTAGGAGTGTGTCATCATTTAATGATGAGGAGTACAAAATAAAACAAAGTCAAGAGCAAATGGTGCAGCATAGTCGTGAGTGGAGGTGAGTGAGGAGGTCAAAAGTGTACAGGTGGTAAAGTCACATACTTTGTGGAGTGGAGAAAAGGAGCAGCGGTAAAGACCCACAGTGCAAGTCATCCTAACTATGGATGAGAAGTCCAAAAGAAGAAACTTTGACAGCTAATAGTGCAGCATACTGAGTTAGTCTGTGCTTATCCCATTAAAGAAGGTGGGCGAGGAGTGAAAGAGGTTGAAGAGACTGAAAGAGGTTGAAGAGTTTGCAGGTTGCAAAGTAAACTACTTTGTGGAGTGGAGAAAAGGAGTAGAGACCAAAACCTACTCGGATGTTTGAGCTCACAAGTGCAGAAGTACGATCCAGATTTAAATGGAAGGAAAGGTGAGGTATGGCTCGATTTTGAATTAGGCCACAGTGGCCATCAGGGTGTTGAGATTTTGAGACAGTCACATTGAAGTGAAACCTACCTTATGTTCTGAGGCTTGAAGGTTGAGGAGATGAGGCAATCAGGAAAAACTTTAAGGGAGGGTACAATGGGTGGGACTAATGGACCTACTAGGGGCTTGCATTGTTTTATTGGATTTGAGTACGAGGAACAGTAGTGACATCCAGAAACCAATTGTAGATAGATATGTGGAGATGTGAGTAAATAGTGAAGGAGGTGAAGGAGGATCTGCAGAAGAACATTTGCATATTTTAAATATCACAGGCTATATAATAGTCCCAGCTCTTGCCCAGCTTGCAGGCAGTCCCTCGTCCAATCTTCCTTTGTATAATCCATTTCTTAAACAACACTCCTTCTCTTCCTAGCAAGGTTTGAACTTCATCAATACCTGACATACATACTGTCATGTAGGCAATGGAGACCACAAGGAATCCAGCTTCGGTCGCAGGTAAATGGCCTTTAATCAACGCATACATCACCTCCGGGTGCCCCATTCTGATGTTGGCGCAGTGGGTGTGCTAAAGAACACAAATCACTGTGCCAAACCTCGATGCCCAAGCTCCACCACTATTCTTAAGTGGTTCTGGGTGTCCTCAGAGTGCATTCCACCTGTCTTAGTCGACAACGGGTGGAATGGAATTTCTCGGCAGCACTTTCGTTAAATAACAAAACATTAATTATTTTACAAAAGTGCTGCCGAGAACACAGCAGCACCTTGAAATTCAATACCTATACATTTACATGCATTCCAGTTATCACTAGCATGCACCCCTTCTCTGGTATTTCCCTTATATAAAGTCACTTAAGGCTTTCTGTTTGGTTCAGTCACCTTCCACATTTTGCCCTTCCTGCTTCTTTCTTTGTTACCCAAAAAACACGGTGCAGGTTCACTATTTACCACATTTAAATCACAATAGAGTGTGAGGACAGACTGTTGCCAGTCGTTCTGCCACATCAAGTGAATTGTTTACAGTTGATAAGATTTCCGAGCACCTCTCTGGCACTCTCAGGGCCCGATTCTCTACAAGGTGTTAATTACTCAAAAAGTTGTGTGAAGGCTTTCTGTCAGTTTTGGTAATTAACACCTATTTTGAAGTATGCCCATTTTACAGAAAGCACCACTTATGGAACCTCTGCGCTGGTTTCTAGGATTGACTGGAAACCAACTAGCAACAGGCATTTTTACAAAATGTTTCTTTGCACAACTATTCTGGTGTCACTCCTCCACAATAGCGATCGACTGAAATCGGCACAGATAGACGGTACCTCTTTGGTGGCAGTCTGTATGGCTGTTGTGGAGGAGTGACACCAGAGAGTCTGTCAGAAATGTTGATTTATTTTGTAAGCTCTGGAAGACACTGTGCAGCAGCTTTACGCTTCACTCAGCGCCTCAGAAGCATGACATGAATTGCTTAGATCCGCAATCACTTTCTCTGCTCGTATACTGCCACCCATTGACTGCACATGGACATCCTAATCGCTTTGGCAATACCCACCCAGTTCCAACCCCTTCCTGCTCAAAACACTTCCTTACAATCATCAAGAGGGGTTATCAGCAGCAATTTCGTTAAATGAAACTGTGCTGAAACTTGCAGTCTCCCCCTTTTCTCCAAAAAGAGGCGGATTGCAGACACTGCGCACTGCGCTGATGCCCAGGCCCACTTCAGAATAAGCGTGGTGCCTGGGCGGCAGGAAAAGGCACAGTGAAGCACGCTGTTTAGCATGCTCACTGCGCCTCGATGAGAATCAGGCCCTCAGTTTCTTTGTTTCTTTCTCCAAAGGTTCTTCAGCTGATCTCTTATTGATGGTGGAATACACGTATCTTTGGCTCTTCCTTTAGGTTCTGTACATGTCGTGTCTCTGTCACTGGTCGATGGTACTGCTGAATTTTCTCTTACAGCGGTAAAGTGGGTCAACACTGAATTGTGAGTTTGCCTTATCACTTCCACTTTCTATAATCCTGACTTCTATGCGGTGCAGTACTTCTCTACTTCTGTTCTAATCCTGACTCTTTTACATGCCACATGCATGTACCACATCCCACAGTGTGCTTAGTTCCTTTTAATAGGGGTCTCCTGATATCTTTCTCCAACCAACTCCTGAAGTTTCACTCCTTTCACTGTGTAGCGTTCCTCCTTTATGATGCCTAATATCGGTCTTCAACCAGCTCACATGTTCCTTCTGCCCCTGTGGTCTGAATCCTTCTCCACACCTTCCCCCCACTCTCCCAATCTCTCTCTCTCTCTTTCTCTCACTGTCTCTCTCTGCTATTTCTACTGCCTTCTCATTGATCCACCATCCTTCTCCAAACTTATGTCACAACCTTCTACAAATGCCCACACATGCCCTTCCTAGGTAATTACTTATATATTTTAATTGCCCATCTCCTGGGGCAGCCATGTTATTGGACAGATTGGTAAAGCAAAAGGAAATATCGAGGCTGAGTACCACAAATGAGTGCCACAAATTGAAATACATCAAACACGGGCTATAAAGATTCACAGATCTTTTATTCTGCGCAGTTTACAAAGAAACATAGAAACAGATAGCTATCTGGCTCTCAACACCCCACAATGAGTACCAGCCCGTCAAAGAGAGGAGAGAGAGTGCCGGACATCTGAACATTCATGCTTTTTATACATTTCTAACAATATTGTCCAGACCCTCTACATGTAAATAATCTGCGATCTAGAGTTCGTGCCGAGTTCACATACAGCTTATATAATAATATGCAGAATGATTACATGAGTTTGCATTTCCATCAAGTTACAATGGCGATGTATATTCTCGGAACCCGCAGTAAGCCTTAGTCTATATCCCAACACAATGTAGTTCAGCCTGTGTCCACGCTTGGTGTTTGCATTACATTGTCGGCGATGTGTATTCGTGGATGAGGATTGTTAGCGTAAACAATACTGAGACGACTGTTCATTCGTAGTACAAGGTCTCTTTACCTAGTCTAAACAGTCGGCCCGCGGACAGTCTAACCGTTAACAGAACTCAAAGGTCGGGAGGCTTGGTTGCAAGTCAGAAACACAGTCCACCATTTTAGAACAGAGAATCATACAAAGAGAAATCAAAATGGCGGAAGATTCTAAAATGGCGGCAAAGTCGATCAGAAATCGGAACTTTGCAACACGGTTTTCTTCGCAGAGCAACTAGGCTTAGGCCAATATAAGTCAAAAGGAGGCCTAATATGATTTCCGTTTAACAAACCCTCCTTTTGGCCTAAGCCAAGTGCTAAACTAAGAACTAATCACTTTACGAGTAACTCCACGTCTCAATGTCCAGACAACCAGAATCACATTCATTAGATATATTAATCGCCATAAGATCTGCAGCGGAAATTTCTTTTGTCACAAATTCGTTGGTCATTCTTTTTGGTGGGTGTACCCATGGTCCTAACATTCCCACAGTCTGTGCACAACATCCCCCTAATATTGAACATATGGCAGCAAGACATTGTATACAGCAATGACAGAACAACAGAATACCCAGAATAATCCATAAGACTGAGAGAAGCTTCCATCCCCAAGGTCGTAAGAAGTCCCAGAACCAAGCACTAAGATACCAATTTCCCTCAGGAACATGCACTTCAGAGCTTAGGACATGCAGATTTTGTATTGCCTTAAAGGTGGTTGGGGAGGAATCTGGTGCAAAAACACAGCACGCGGCCCCCACTAATTTGCATACTCCACCACGCTCAGCGAAGATGACGTCTAATACCATCCGGTTTTGTAGCACCACTAATCTGATTGCTTTCTGCTCTAGAGTCATGTTATAGAGTATGTCAGTGGTCCGTTGATGGTTTTCTCCAGTACTCTCACTAGTCTCCTAATATCCTCAGAATTCCTAATTTGTCCCCAAAATGGTACAAAAGATTTTGCTACATCACCCAGAATTTGTGGAGCAGTATCATTGCTCTCGTCCCGCCTTGGACGAGCCTTAGAGATTTCTATGATACTAGCTATAAATACCCCTAGTAGCAGAATTCCCAAAAAACAAGTTCCCTGCTAGTCCCTAGGTAGCCAATAGGAGCAACATTAAGCTTGCTCCTATTTGCGAAGAGTGAGCATCCCAGAGGTGTTAGATCTCGCCTTTCAAACTCGTTCAAATTTGTCCCATCAAGTTCCCTGAGATGCTATCATTCCATCGGCCAAAGAATAGTGCCCGTAGAGAAGCATAACATGCAGTAATTAGAGGCAAAGGATGAGTAGACCAGCCCAACCCTTTTTCCCCATGTTGCAGTAAATGAGAGCAAACCCAGCAGTCTGTCTTATTTAAAATGGCATGGGTTGCGTTCATTATTAACAGTAATGTATTATTGTGGTAGCTCTGTCTATGTTGAGAGTCTCTAGGAGATAGAGTGTGCAGGTGCACGAAAGGTGTAGATACAGTTGGAACATTCTCAGTAGGCAATAACGTTTGAAGTGGGCGTACTTCTTCCATATACCAAAATCCTAAGGCAACTAATACTACGAAACCAGTGAACATTATTACAATACGTCTTGAAAGACCATGTATTTGATCATCCATTGTCATCGCTGGCCACACAATCACTTATTTGTTCCGTACGAGTAGAGGCGATAACAGGCATTGTTCCTTTGAAACGAAAACTCTGTAGTCTGTTTGCTGGTGATCTCCTGATCACGCATTTTCTTAGCCTTTCCCTATCCCCAGCCACCTACTTTCCTTCAGATGCAAAAGATGGGACGAAGGACAAGCCCTAGGATTACCAGTCCTAGTCTGTGGGGTTGTTCGCATCGAGAGTAACATTATCGGTAAGGCATCCTGCCATTTAAAATTGGTGCCGGCACACGTCTTAGCGAGCTTCTTCTTCAAGATTCCATTGTGTCTTTCTACCAACTCAGCACTATGTGTGTGTCTGGCCGAATGGAACCGTTTATTGATGTGTAATCCCGCACATATTTGTAGAATTACAGCAGTGATAAAATGTGGACCATTGTCCGACCAGATGACCTTTGGCAAAACAAACCTAGGAAAATATTCCTTAAGCATGGTTTTCACCGTTGTCATTGCTGTGGCATCTTTTACAGGAAAGGCTTCAACCCATTTACTGAAAGCACAAATAACAACCAAAACAAATTTTAAATTATTACAACGCTCCATTTCAATAAAGTCAAAGTGGATCACTTCGAAAGGGACAGAAGGTGGACCAAATCTACCCCTGGTGTTGATGTACCCTTCCCCATATTATGCTGTAAACAGACAATACAACTCTGGACAAAACACTTTCGGGATGTTAACATTTACCCAGACAGTTTCTAACATTTTACAAATTTTGCTAGCGCCTATGTGAGTGGGACCATGAGCCATTGAAATCATCATAGTGATATATACGCATCTGGCAGCATCCATTTTCCCTCCAGGTTATCCACCCAACACCCATCATCATCCAACCTCGCCAAGCCCTCAGCCCATTGCTTAGTTTCTTCTAGAGTGGCATTGGCTTGGATATTCTTTATAGACTCAATTCTTCGTCTATGGTACAGACTCAGGGGCTAATTCATGGAATATTTGCGCCAAAAAAAACGGGATTTGTGCGCCATTCTGCCTGCAAATCCCCATTTGTTAAACAGGGATTTGCGCTCAGAATGGCGCACAAATCCTGTTTTTTCGGCGCAAATATTCCATGAATTACCCCCTCAATTCCTTCGTCTATGGTACAGACATTCATGGCTTCCCTTGTAGTATACATATCTGAATAGATATCAGTAGCAGTCTGTTTGACCGCGCACTTCATAATTGCTAGCTGAGTGGGAAGTGCAAGCGCTGAGAGTAGCTGAACTATCCAGGTCCCATATCAAATCTTCGTTCCATGTGAGGTCAAGAAACCTCGTTCTGCCCAAAGTCTACCCAAGTTGTGAACCACCCCAAAAGCATACTGACTATCAGTAAAATATGTTTACTCTAAGCCCTTTGGAAAGTTCACAAGCTCGGGTCAATGCAGTAATCTCTGCAGCCTGCGCGAAATTATGCAAAATTCTTTTGGTTACCACATTTGTGCTCAGTGTAGTGATGGCATAAGCAGCAGTGGATGTACCTTCCGATAGTTTGAAACAGGAGCCATCACAAAACAACTCCCCTTGTGGATCGTTCAAAGGTGTATCTTTCAAATCAATTCTGCCTTTAGTTTCTTGTTCTGTGGCATAAAGGCAGTCATGTGCCATTTCATCACTGCAAGCAGTATCTTGCGGGAGAGGTAATAATTCAGCCGGATTCAGTACACAACATCTCTTAATTTTAATATGCGGTGCAAACAAGATTAATTTGAATCTCGGTAATCGTGCAGAGTTGAGGTGTTGTGTTTGCGTTCTATTTAATAGAACGTCTACAGAGTGAGGTACCAACAAGGTTAAAGCATGGCCTAGGACCACACCCTCGCTCTGTTTCACAGACGGAGCAGCAGCAACAGCTCTCAGACATCTCGGCAAAGCACATGCAACAGGATCAAGGGCAGAGGAAAAGTAGCCGCACAGCCTATTCTTTCCCCCATGTTCCTGCGTCAACACAGCCAAAGCACATCCATCACGTTCATGCACATACAACTCGAAGCCCTTTTCATAATTTGGTGTGCCCAAAACTGGTGCTGAACACAGTGCAGTCTTGAGCAAATGAAAAGCTTTCTGGTGTTCCAAATTCCATGGCGATGGCAAAGAAATGCCCTTCTTTGTCACAGCCAACATTGGTTTAATCACTAGTGAGAAGTTTGGGATCCACTGCCTACAGTTAAGAAGCCATTCCTATTAAGGCTCTGACTTCCTTCTGCGTATTTGGGACAGACATGCCCGCAATGATTTTAATCCGCTCAGGCGTCCATCTTCTGCCCTCCTTTGACAGGAGATAGCCTAAATAGGCAACCTCCTGTCGATAATATTGAAACTTTTTCAGTGAAGCTTTATGTCCATGCTTTGCTAGGTGAATAAGCAACAACACAGTGCCCTCCTTGCAGGCACTTTCTGAATCTGCAGTTAAAAGAAGGTCATCGGCATACTGGAGCAATGTACAAGTAACAGGCAACTCAAGTGTATCAAGCTGTTCTTTCAAAGCCCTACTGTAGATGCTCAGACTTTCCGTGTACCCCTGTGGCGCTTGGGTGAACGTAAACGAGCATACCCCTAGGGTGAACGCGAACAAGTATCTGCTATCTTTGTGTATATGAATGCTAAAGAAGGCATTCTTAAGATCTATGACACTAAAATGAGTAGCAGAAGCTGGAATCATTGTTAATATCCTTGTCACATCAGGCACAATAGGAAATTGTGCAGCGACTGTGGAAACAGAAAAATAATATGAGGCCGGGAAGCCCAAAAAGAAACACACCAACACAGGTTACAAAGAACATTGAAGTGCTTTATTTAAAAGCTACAACAGTTACCAAAGTCAATTAACAAACGGATAGCTATTCGGCTCTCAGAGTAACGTAACAAACTTCAACGAAGGTTCGATGCATTAGTAAGAGAGACCGTACATTGGAATACTTGGGTCTTTTATATGATTTGTCCAGCCCTTGGCCAACCCTCTCGCAGGTTAACCATTCTAGGGATCGGGCCTATGGGTTCCTAGCCAGGTCAATCCTATAATTTATGCATTTTGATTGGTTTCGCTGTTATAGTTGTACATTTAAACAGGTCAGCAATAGGACAAGGTCTCAGTTCGCGACCCCGACAAGTGGCCTGCAGGCATGTTAATTATTCGTGTGTACGGAGGTCACAACGGCCAGAATCTTACTCAGAATGTCATTCGGCCTCCATTTTGATGTTCAGGGTGACTTCCATCTTACAAGAGAAAATGGCGGCTTAATCCAAGATGGCGACTTACATTACTTTCTCTAAGGTCAAGACCTTGCCGCAGAGTTTGTTCGCATATGATGTTTTAGACAACTTGGCATAGGCCAATATACATACAATTACTGCGATAGGAGGCATAATATTGTTTCAATTCCGACACGACGATTTTATTGATAGCGCGTAAATCGATAATGAAACAAAAAGGAATCGCATTATCCTCTTTCTTATACACTGGTAAAATCGGACTATTGCACAAACTACCTGCAATTTCTGCAATTACCCCACGGTGTACAAAATCGGAAACTATACACTTCAAAGTTGCTCACCATCAATCGAAATCTTATACTGAGGAATACGTGGCAACTTTACTCCAGGTTTCAAGACAATTTTAACAGGCTCAATTTGTAAAACACCAACATCATTGTCATCCATCAGCCATAAACACTCTGGAACATCACTAAATTCCGGCAGCAAAGGTCTAGTCAGGAACTGTGAGACAGAAGGTTGCTGTGGTGAAATCGTCAAATGCACTCCATCCGAAGAACAATGAATTACTGCATTTAATTCCTTCAACAGATTGAACCCCAACAAATTCTCACCACAGTTTGATGTCAAAAGAAACGGACAGTGATCCGTGAATGGACCCAGTGAAATCGGTACCGGCGAATAAACCGGACTACCACTGACGTACCAGAAAACCCAACAGAAACATTAGTTTGCCCTGACAGTGGAATGTCTGGAACCCATGAATGGTCAATGGAACACTTCTGTGCTCCTGTATTTATCAAAAATAGATATTTCCTTTTTCCCGCTATCATCTCAACGTAGGGGCCTTTCTGATTAACGGGAATAGGTATAGGTTCAAACCCTGCTGAACTGGTTTATCCAGACATCCATAGCGGGTTCCTCGAGGGAACCAGGGAGCTAACAACGGGCCCATTATGAGTGGGTCCGTTGTTAGCTCCCTCCCCATTCCATTGAGCCCTATGGGGGCTCAAATGAGAATTAGGAAGGAACGGGCCCGGGTTCCCTGAAGGGGAATTACCGAGCCCTCCAAACACGGAATGGCCCGGTAATTCCCCATTCAGAGAACCCGGACACGGTTTTGGAGGCAGCCATAGCGCCAATAGCTCCATGGCTGCCTCCAAAGTCGTAATGAGGCCCTATCTCTTTATAGAACCCTGTCGGATTCTTTCTAATATCTGGGATGGATTTTCTGATGGTGTTCACTTCCTGTCTTGAGAACGGGACATGAAAAAACTGGGATACATAATGTGCATCAATGTCATAGGCGGCTACACCCGTTGCGGCATTAGCTGGAACCTCGACTTTAGGGACAAATGTCGTAGGTACCTCTCTCATAGGCAACTGAGAAATAGGCAACTCTGAACGCTTACTGAGCAACAGAGCCAAATCGAGCGCTAAAGCAGCTGAAGGAGTGTTTCTTTCCTTATATACATTCATCCTGCAAGTATTCTACCATTACCTGTATCACTTTCCTCTGCATTTCTGGCGTATACTGAATATACGTGTCATATACTTCTATGGCAGATATCGACATATCTGAAATCCATCTAAGTGCATCTCTCGTGCAAATTCGTGCTTCTTCACTCATGGATTTACAAAGAGGAAGGCACCATTTCTTTACAAAAATAGCGCCCAAACTATCACCATCTATTTCTTCGTTCCGTAACTTTTCCAATTCCCTTCTACACTCAAAAACCCTCTCGACGTTCTCATATACTTTCTCTGCAGTGTCTCTTGAATATGCTAAAACATTCAGATCCCTCAACCCTTGTGGGATATCTGTATTGTTCAGTCTGTTCCACATTATGTATCAATGGATTCCCAGTCCTTCAAGAAACACAGTTTTCTCAGGAAAACCTTCTAGATTAGAGAGTGTAGCAAGAACATCAGATTGTTCACCTTTCTCCATGCACTGTCTAGCCCATGCATTCAAATCTCACTTTCTTTCTTTAGAAACTGTATTGCGAGTTACAATCTTTGAGTCCGCTCCTTTATCAACTACAAGTGGAATAGAACCACTTGGAAGAGAAAGAGCAGACAATTCTTGTACACTAGGCAACGAAGGAGCTATCACTGGTGAAAAAGACAAATCTACCAAACCCATAGCAGCAGGCAAAGGTGGAGGTACAGATGGAGGAGCAACAATAGAAAGAGGAGCAATAGCTAATAGTGGAGGAGCGATAGGAGGAGTAATAAGAGGTGCAGGAATTACTATAGGAGGAGGAACAACAGCAGGAAGAGGTGAAGCAACAGGAATAGGTACATACAGAGCTTTAAAAGCTTGTCAATTAATTCATCAGATGCATGAAAATCTTTAGACTGGTATATTTTCTGAATGCCAAGTTGAAAAGCCCTGTCCATATTTCTAACTGACTCTGACTGTTTCTGTTGATCGTACAATAACGCTTTCTCGGCGTTCGACATATGTCGGCGCGCATGTTTCTCTCTACTCTTAAACTGCTGCATAGCTTCTTTTTTCCAATTTTGCAATACATCAAACGCTGCAGGTCTAGCTTTTTTCTTTAATAATATAGATTCTAAATATTCTATACGAGAAATCTCAAAGCTACCATTGACTGGTGTCATGAACCGATTCCTCAGGTAGGTACACTCCCCCCTTGTTTATAAAAGGATACAAGACGAAGGTCAGACAGTAAAAGGATACGTGATGACATTTCTAGCCGGTAGGTTTCTGAACGCAGACACTGATGATCCACTACAGAGACTAATCAATATCAGACCTTCCAATTGATAAAGCCCTCTGTCTGACAAGAGCTACAGGCAGAGCGAATGATCAATGGAAAGGGCCAGGAACAGGAAGGAACACCAAGCTGTGAGAAAACAGATAACGCAATGAATATGATGTTATAATAAATCACTCTATCCACACCCCTTTTGGATCTGCACTAACCTGTTGGTGTAAGCCAGGATATCCACGTAGAGCTCCAGGTAATCCAATGGGGAATCAACGTCAAGGAAGGGAAAGGTAGTAAGGAATCAAATCCCGAACGGCACGACGGTCGCGCTAGTGTTGGGTTGGTGCACTCCTGCATAGCGTCCCAAAAGTCTGTGCACTGAGTAGTTGGGAATAGAGTTCTGATCTTCCAGTGGAATTTGGATTACCTTTTAAATGGAAATCCCAGTACCCATTAGAAAATAAACCTGACCCAAAAGTATAATAGGCACCACCCCAATACTGCTTGAGAAACAGTGCCAAAGTAAAGTTATTTAGGAAAATAATGCCCTCTAAACTGCTTGAGGAAATGCCAGTTCAGTTATTAGTTTGTATGGAGGGAAATGGGAGTTGTTGTTCCAGATACGGAATGCAGAGGCAATACCTGAAAGATTAGCAGGAACTGCTTACTTGGTTGGAAGCCCGCCGTGAGTTCGTTCCAGGAACTGGGGTGTGAGCTTGGAAAGCCTGCTGTGAATTTGTTCCAGAAACTGGGGTCTGAGCTTAGAAAGCCTGCCGTGAATTAGTTCCAGGAACCGGCAGTGCACAGAATGCTGGGAGGAACGCGAGTGGGAAACTGTCCGGGTCGTAGAACCGAGTTGAAAAGAGTTCCTGATGGTGAGCCGCACAATAAACGCTGCCCGGAAGAGAACAGTCAGAATGTTTTGTTTGGATACAACTGAGCAGAATAAGGATTCCAAACGTAGTCCGCTCCGTGGGTTGAAGAGGAGCTACTAAATGTAGGGAAAATGACTCAAAAGAGCAGAGCTTCAGAAAGGTAGCGAACGTTCAATAATTAGAAGCTGCAAACAGCTGTTGCTGTACGCCTAAATGCTTGCGACCAAGCCACGTTATTGGAACAGAGTCACGTGTTCCTAGCGGCGTAGCCACTGATGCCGCCTACCAGGAAGTGCATCCAGGAGCCGCCAGCGCATGTAGAACGGTCTGGTTATTCTATGTGCAACACGCAGAGACCGTTGACAGGCGAGAGGGGGAGCCGTTGGAATTGTGTGGACATTGTTATGAGGCACAGTTGTGACAGTTGGCCACTGAAGTTCGGAAGCATGTCTGGTTTGTCTGTGCCAAATATCATTACACTATACTACCAATGCCGTGCTTACAGTACATAGTACACACCGGCGACCCCTCCTGTGGCGCCGGCCAGCCAAATTCCAAAGATTGTCTGTCTCTGCGGAACAATGCCCTGAAACAGGTAGACAATTTCTCAGGCATATCAGATTTCTGGTGTTACCTGGTCAATAATTGTTCTCGCGAGGACAATACGTCAAATAAAATTATCAGGATACTTGGGAATCGGGGCACCACTCACCTGATCAAAGAACTAAGGGAGATCCGATCGGATTACTAAGGACAACAAAGGACCCTCGGCAAAACTGCCCACCTCGATATATGGAGCCTCGGCAAGATGCCGTCTCGGATCACGTGCTCACCGTCCGGGGACCGGGACGTGCAGTACTGTTGAGGTGTCGCGTCTCATCCAAGAAGGGGCCCCCTTTCTCACCGTCCGATCTCGGTCCGATACCCATGTCAACTCTTCAACGAGATGGCATCAATCTTGAGGGTCCCTATTCGGGTGCCATCTGTTAAAGCAAAAGGAAATATCAAGGCTGAGTACCACAAATTGAAATACACCAAACACGGGCTATAAAGATTCACTGATCTTTTATTCTGCGCAGTTTACAAAGAAACATAGAAACAGATAGCTATCTGGCTCTCAACATCCCATAATGAGTACCAGCTTGTCAAAGAGAGGAGAGAGAGTGCCGGACATCTGAACATTCATGCTTTTTATACATTTCTAACAATATTGTCCAGCCCCTCTACATGTTAATAATCTGCGGTCTAGAGTTTGTGCCGAGTTCAGATACAGCTTATACAATAATATGCAGAAGGATTACATGAGTTTGCATTTCCAACAAGTTACAATGGCGATGTATATTCTCGGATCCCACGGTAACCCTTAGTCTACATCCCAATACAATGTAGTTCAGCCTGTGTCCACGCTTGGTGTTTGCATTACATTGTCGCCGATATGTATTCGTGGATGAGGCTTGTTAGCGTAGACAATACTGAGACGACGGTTCATTCGTAGTACAAGGTCTCTTTACCTAGTCTAAACAGTCGGCCCGCAGACAGTCTAACCATTAACAGAACTCAAAAGTCGGGAGGCTTGGTTGCAAGTTAGAAACACAGTCCACCATTTTAGAACAGAGAATCATACAAACAGAAATCAAAATGGCGTATGATTCTAAAATGGCGGCGAAGTCGATCAGAAATCGGAACTTTGCAACGCGGTTTTCTTCGCAGAGCAACTAGGCTTAGGCCAATATAAGTCAAAAGGAGGCCTAATATGATTTCCGTTAACAAGATTATGATTGATTTTCTACCTCAGGCGCAATGTAATATTGAATATTTGATTATATCAACTGTGAGACCATGGGTCATTACGAGTTTGGAGGTAGCCATGGCGGGGTAGCCAGAATGGGGACTTACCGGGTCATTCCAACCTTGGAGGAGCCGGTAAATCCGCATTCTGAAAACCATTCCCCATTCCCATTCGAGCCCCCATAGGGCTCAATGGGAATGAGGAAGGAGCGAATAACGGGCCCGCAAATAGCGGGCCCGTTATTAGCTCCCTGGTCCCTTAGCGGGTCCCGCTAAGGGTGGCTGGTAAAACCAGTCGGCCTTAGCGGGACCCACTAAGGGACCTCGGAATGCGGCGGTAGGGGGTTAATGGCACCGGCATCCTTACCGGTGCCGTTAACCCTCTACTGCCATACTCGTAATGAGGCCCCATGTCTTTAAGATGCTGCGCTGTCATCTTGGATTTCCTGTCTTTTTCTCTCTACCCATGCAAACAGGTGTCCGTACCTCACAGGGGAGCCAAATATACCATAGGAGCTACAATGAGTGCTGTCAGAGCATCCATGTTATTGAGTTGATGCATGGATTGTATTTGGTTGGGTAGAGGATACCCTGTTCCGAAAATGGGGTTGACAAAGGGATCCTAGAAACACTGCCCGGGGGTCATCATCCACTAGTCTTCTCAGAAACTCAGCTCTGACCCAATCCTCACTACTCTACAACTCAATCCTCTATAACTTGTTCTTGACAGCAATGATGTTCTCACTCCTTTCCTCATTTTATCATACTCTATACTGTTTCTCTTGACTACTCCCCTACTTCCTCTTTCTTCTTCTCCTCTCTCCAACTCTTCTACTTTCCACATCCTACTAGATGTTCCTCGGATCCATACTTGTTGGTTCCTTCTGTTTCGGGTATCCCACAAGTCTACCTCTTCCCTACCCACTGGCCATTAGCTTCTTGGGGGACACTCATGCCTAGAGGGTTGGGGCCTTTCGGTACCTGGTTAGGCAGTATCCCCACAGGTTTTGGAATGAGGAGACTGGAAAATCATCGTTATACGTCCTCTGGGCCTTACATTATTGAGCCGGAGGTAATCCCCAGCCCCAGTGCCTTCCCAGTCTGAACACCCATCCTCCTACATGGGTCTTTGCCACAGTTGGCAGAGAATGTTGTGTTGAACTATCAGCAGCAGCAGTCAGCCATTCAGTAGCCACACATTTACTTAATACTGGATGTTGAGGAGCTGGAGTGGGTGAATGCAAGAAGGATTGTTCACAGTGTGAAAGGCACCTGAGAGGTCATCAAGGTTGAGGATGAATAATAATATGAAGTGCTGTCCATTACTGATGGATTTTGAGAAGTGAGTGACTCTTGTCTCGGTGAAGTGCTTGCTATGAAACCTGGATTGGAGGGTGTCACACAATTTGTTTTTCTCAATAGAGGATTTCATTGAGTGGAATATGACATGTTGTCAATTTTTAGAGTGGAAAGGGTGAGATAAAAAAACAATAGTTGTCTGGTAAGGTCACTTCAGCAGATGGCTCTTCAAAAGTGGCTAAGATGGTAGTTACCTGAGACCATTCTGGTCTGTAGACTTTGAAATAAGGCATGTAGCAACATTCACCAAAAAATGAATGTCCTTGTAACATTAGAAACATTTGACAATGGAGGATTAGATCATGAGATCCTAAACTGCCCTCTCTCTTCTTGAAACACAAAACATACATAAGTGAACATACATAGATTAAGGACAACCAACATAGGGCATTTTTATGTACAGGTAGGTGGTACGGCCAGCTGTGCTCGGGACTTGACCATGATGGGTGAAGTGGTAGAATGGAGTTAGAGGAAGTGACAGACAGAGGCAGATTAGAGCTGAGGGAAAAATGAAAGCTAGCAGAAAGATGAGAGGTAGGTTAAAAGAGTAAGTAGGTTAAAAGGGTAATTCAGAGGCGAGGAGGTAGGCTTTTAGTTTGCTTTTGAACAGTTCTATGTGGACTGTTTTTCGGATGTCCAGGGAGGAGAATTCCATGCAAGTGGAGCAAGAAGCAAGAAAGAGCGGAAGCGATAGGAAGAACAGCGAGGGCGAGGAGATCCAAGGGTAATCGAGGAGGCAATGCATAGATTTTGAGAAGGCTTATAGATTTGGATAGAGAGGACTAGATACAGCAGTGCCTTACTGTGGAAAGATTTGTGAACCAGGAGAAGAAAGTTAAATCTGGCCCTGTTTGCATCATCAGCCATCCAGCCGGGTGACAGTATGAGGAAGTATGTGTGAAGTGAGGAAGTTCAGATAGAGTGCTGATAGCAAAGTTAATGATCTTGTTGAGAGGACAGATAGCATGGTTGGGAAGACCAAAGATGATACTGGCACAGTGGTCCAGTTTGGAGAAGAAAAGAGTGGTTAAGAGATCCTTGGTGGTGTTGAAAGGAAGGAGGTGCCGGATCTTCCCAATATTTGGGAGGTTGAGGTGAGCTGCTGTGCCAATGTTGGAGATGAAAGTAGAGAAGGTGTGAGAAGGGTCATAGGTGATGCTGAGGTTTCGAGCTGGGGAAAAGTAGGGGAGAGTGCCATTTGGGAACTGGAAAGGCAGAGGAAGAGAGTTTTTGGTAGGGAAGAAGAGTACCTCTGTTTTGCTAGAGTTTAACGTCAAATAGTGTGAAACCAACCAATATTTAATGGCAGAGAGACAGACATTTTGATACAGAGAGCAGAGGAGAGTTCAGAAAAAGAGAAGATGCAGATGTCATACATGAAGAGTTGGTATGAGTACCCAAAGGAGGAGATAAGTGCCCCAAGAGAAGATGTGTAGAGTGTAAAGAGAAGCAGACCCAAGACATAGCCTTGTGGAACACCAACAGTTGGAGGAGTGAGTTGATAGGTTTTGTTGCTCCAGGAGACAGAGAATTGGTGAGCTGCAAGGTAGGGTTCAATACAGGCAAGGGCTTGATTGCTTATCCCAAGAAGAAACAGAGTCTTTTGGAGATCATAGTGATCAACAGTGTCAAATGCAGCAGACAGCTCAAGGAGACTTAGGATAGAGGATAGGTTTGAGTACTCAGCAGAGGCGATTAAGTTGTACACATTCATAAGAGCAGTTTCCTTGGAGTGAGAGGTGTGGAAACCTGCTTGCTGAGGGTTTTTAAGGTTGTGGATGTCTAATAAGTTTGTAATACAGTTGAACACAACCCTTTTAAGCACTTTTGAGTAGTGTGGAAGGAGAGACTCAAGGCAAAAGTTAGTCGGTAGGCTCGGGTCAGCCCCTTGCTTTTTTAGGATAGGGATGACCACAGCTGTTTTGAAAACAGAAGGAAAGCAAGTGGAGTCAACGGACAGGTTAAAGAGGTCATCAAGGTGAGAGGCCACTATAGGGGCAATAGGATTGACTAGCTGAGGACCAAAGGGTCTGAAGGGGCACAAGAGAGGTTAGCTTCTGTCAGGCCAGTTTATCAAGCAATTTGTGTACTTTCCATGTCAGGTCTACAAAATTGGGTATTATTTTAGTCCATGAAAGACAAACCCTCACCAACCCTTGCAGATTGATTTCCAACAAGAACTGAGGAAACAATGCGGTCAACTGCAATATTGCAGACTGGGCTGAAATCCAATATACACCTCTTAACCAATAGTTGTGATCACAGCCAACCCATTTCACCTCATAGTGCCTAATCTGTCAAAATACTCAGCCCCTAAATATTTCGAAATTGTCAGCCTCTTTAAAGGAATTTAGTTCTCTGGTAAGCTGTCCAAAAGGATTTCACTCATGGTATAACAGGCTACAGTGTTGTCTTATATATAATGATAGCAGCAACCATAGAAATATTGAGTCACTTATGTCTTGGCTCACTCATGGCAATACCACTTGATTACTATAGTCCTCTTCTAATCCCTATTTTTGAATATGAGCATTTTCCTGGTAGTTTCTAATCCCTATCTCCCATCTATGCTATGGTTCATGTACCTTCCTTGGTGCTTCCAATCTGTCTCCTGTCGATATGTGTGGACAATTCTACATTGTGTGATGCTGCTAATCTCTTCCCGGCATCTAGGCTAGGCTATGTGAACGTTCCTCATAGCTTCTAATGCCAGTATTGTATGTGTGCTAAAACATGTATATCTTTTTCATGACTCCCAATTTGTATCGTTTATGCATGCTAGAGGATGTGTATCTCCATCATGGGTTCCAAACTCAAACACACAACATATGCTCTTGTATAAATGCCGGCCTCAGAATATTTTATCAGAGTTCTGTGTCTGTGCTTTGGCATGTGTACCTTTTACTTGTGGCTACAGATGTGCATCCTTTGGAATAAAGTACTTAAATTGTTTTCCACTTTTGATGCAGGAATATTTTGGGGTGATTTGTGGGACAAATGAGGAAATAATGCATGATATTCATAGTCATGGTGACCCATGGAATGTATTCCTCCATCCCATAGGTTGAAATGTTCCCACATGTTTCTAAGTGACATGACTGATGTGCAGGGGCTGTAGAATGTGCACACAGTTTTGCAGGATGAAGCAGAGTTGGGAGAGAGAGGAGGAGGAGGTTGAGTTGGAGAGCAAGAAGGAGAAAGGAATAATAGTCATGGTTCTTTTTGGGGCCTACTGGTATTAGGGGACGTGCTCTGCCTTCATCCTGTGTCAAGAGTTGAGAGGCCCCCATCCTATTGGTAATACGGGGGATAGATGAGGCCCAGGAGGCTGTGGGCCACAATCTGGCCAGATATTGCCTACATTGTTGACTAGAGAATCCCCCATCTTCCCTCTGCTGAATCCTGGACTCCATGTGGTGCTTGGTATTATCCTGTTCAGCTCTTACCAGGACATCAATGAGACTGTCTGATGACTGATTTCATTCTATATGTCAAAGAGAGTGGGTATTTTCCTGCAGACCACAGTGGACTGCCTGAATATCCTTCACACCCTTCCTAATTCACAGCTGCTGCCAAATATAAGTTACTTTTCAATACCAAGGCCCCCGTCAATGGTCCATTGCCAAGCTCTTATCAATGATTGTGCAGTGCTTGATAGTGTAGGGGGAGCAGAAAGCGCTGGTGCAGTTGTTCCTCTGGACTGTAAGTGATTTCAATCCGGCACGCACCCAAGTCAATGCCTATCGTGTAAATCACAACTGAAGTCCTAATTTATTTGTGTCTAAAAGTTATTTTATTCTGAACGATGTACCACCCATATGTCGCCCCTCTCCTGGAACCCCCCGATCACACTGAACCAGGAATCAGGCTGGTTTGTAAAGTTAAAATATTTATTTATGTATTTACAATGTAATCACACTATGTTTTTATGGGTATACAATCATCACCAATGGGGTGATGTACCACCAAATAATCTCTTTAATACACAATGAGTAATAATGATCAAAACAATTCAGCACAGAAATAATACTTTTGTGTGTGTGAGCAGATCAAATAGCACTGTGGTTTAAAGTTCCCCCTGCACTCCCCTCAACCCCCCAATAGGCAATGTAAAGAGATAGGAGGAGAGAGCAGGTATTCAGGAATGGCAGAATTCAAACAATATAACAATCCCACTTTCCCCCCAGCAAACACAAGAGAAAACAGAATTGACTGTCAAGCAGTCTGAATGGCTTTTAAAGTTATCTTGAGAATGGATTGGGCAAAAACACTAAATATGGTTTAAATTGCTGAAATTGTTATAATTCTGATGGGAGCCGCTTTAGATAGTTGCACACAAACACTAGCAATGATTTAATACCAAGAAACTATTTTAAATCTTAAAATTAAGGAAATTCACGGCAAACTTTTTACTGTGTGATAATCGTGATAACACGATAACTGTAAAGATTTGGGATGCGGTTGTAGATGTGATTTAAAGCTGTGGATGTTAGCTACCATCAGAAGTTGAAATTTTGTTTCTAGCACAAAAACAGAGGACGTTATGGACGTTTTAGTAGAGGTCGTTTTTTTGAGATAGGTGCTAGAATGGGAAAACGGGAATGCGCTTTTAAAGTGACAAATGGGATTTCTAACACGAGAGGATAACTATGAAGACAACGAATACCACACAGGAACACAGCCACTTGATCAGGGTGACTGCCTGCAGTGGTCCCACCTTCTTCAGATGAGAAAAGATCAGCGCAGAGATACTTTTAACAAAACTAGCACAGGAGGAAGATAGGAGGGATTGGATAGAGAGTTCAGACAATTCAAAAATACTTGTAACAATATCAGGTTCTGAAGACAAGATAGGATGGGTTTAAGATAGGGATTAACTAAGCAAGGTACATAGGCTAGTGACACAGTTCTATCTATAGATACTCACTAGATATGTTTCAAACGGAACCATCAGGATTCTGGTCAGGGATTCTGGTCAGGGATTCGGGATTCTGGTCAGGGATTCTGCTGGGCACATCGGATTTGGGCAGCATCAAGGCGCTCTGGACACCGCACGGCACAGGACTGGATCTGATCGGCAATGCACTCTGGCAGCACGGCACAGGACTGGATTGGATCTGCCCTTTTTGGTTCAGATGATAATTATTTCAGCAGGCAAGCAGTACAGCGCAGCCCGGCTGTATTTTAGTTCCCCTTAGGTTTGTGGGGTTGGTTCTGGTTCTGGAAATTGAGGCCTAGCCGAAAGTGGTTCAACTATGCAATGGGTTCTGCTTTGCCAAGTTTCTGGAGTCTGGAGCAAGGAAGATGGAAAGTTCAGCAGCAGGGCGCTCTGCCAGCATTCGGATAGTGGGTGAATCCGTCTGTGTTTTTCTGCCCTTTGCTGTCTCCAATTTATGCTATGCTAAAGGGGGTGTGTGTGCTGGTTTAGCCTAAGCTCGACCCTCTGACAGGGATTGGTCAGAATCTCCTCTCTATCTTGATAGGAGGCAAAAAACAGGGTGTCACCTTTATGGTGTGGGTTTATGAGGCTTAGAGTCCGCCACTAGCCTCTTGAACACAAAATCTACTTTTGACATAATACATATTTACACATATGCAACCTCTATAACAACCACATATATAGATTACATATTTTACTCCTCCATACCCCTAGCTGTGGGATCTTGTGTCTGCTTTTCCCAGAATTTCGCCCTTTTCATCAGAAATACAATGTCCCATTTATCAGCAAATTTCTACAACTGTGTGCGTATAACATGGGCATATATGTATAAAGTTTCATACTTCCAGCAAAAATACATTTGGTGTAAAATCACATTTTCTGCCGTTTCCTTCCAAAATATGTCACACGATCTTGCCACCTCTTGAAATGTGCAGCCAAAAATTAGATTTACAATTCTGTTATTTTTGTGTTTTTGACAATTTTAAATGGCAAGTTATATGTAGTTAAACAAAATGTTCTATGTGAATGTCCAGCCAGAGATGGCTGTTTGTCTCTGCCTCTTTTTGTCTCCCTTCAGTTCAGAAGCAGTCTCCTCCCTGTTCTCTTGGCAGAGGGCATTTTACGATGGTCCTCACACCTAGCCTTTCCTGCTTTGCAGCTGTTCATAGTTTCCTTCCCCACTGCAGACCAGGTTCTTCCCGACCTTATAATTACAATTTAGGTGTGATTTCCTGGTGGAGGAAGCTGGAGGGGGAGGCCGTTCCTTTGTGAGGAAAGCTGCCATTCCGGTTTGGTAGCTTTAGTCAGGCTTAAATTTAAATTTAAATGTTAATTCTGTTGAATTTTCCCTTAGCATACAACAAACTTGTGGGATCAAATCACAGCTAAATACTTCTTCAAGATTTTAAACCATGGAATCAAAACAATTACAAGATGGGTTACTCTCAATAAAAGGCCTCTTAGCTTGCAAACATTAATTTATACATGTTTAAAATTTGAATGATTTCTTATACTAAGTGAATTGTAGCACCCAGCAAGAATTCTGGATGTTTGAGGGCGTTTTGTACCGGCATTCTGCAGTTTCAGCAACAAAGAAAAAGGATTTAAAGCAAGATTTTGGGGTTTCCTTGAGAAAAGCACTGCTTTTCCTTCTGTACTCCATCTCCATGTTGTGGAGCCCAGTGACATGTTTCAGGAGTGAGATCTCTGTTCCACCACTGACAACATGCATGGCAGATTGGGCAGCCATCTTTTTGTGTGTTGCAAAGCACGATTTCCAGAGGTTTTGACACACACAAGGGTTTTGCGGCCATTTTGATGTTTCTGGCACCATCAGACCACAATGATGCCGCACGGCAGAGCAACGGGTTGAATCATCCCACAGGACTGTGGTCGTGTAAGGGCTCAGGGAGAAGCCTCAAGCCTGGTCTGTGTCATGTGGGTGGTGGCTCCTCTAGTATAGCTCTCTTCCACTTTCTGTGCTTCCAGTGCATCCTCCAAGTTTGGTAAGGTGAGTTAGAGAGCCAGTGCCATGTGTCTTGTGAGGCAGCATGTTCAGGGGATCTGATGTTTTGAGGTGTCAGCGGCATGACTTCCTCTGTATACTTAGCTTCTTCCTACTCCTCCTTTCTCCATGTCATGGCTTGGGGAGGGATCTCATTTGCAGAGAAAAGGCAGCGTGTGTGTCCTACCACCAGTGTTACTTAATGAGGCCTAAAGAAAACAAGTATGGTAGCAGTCATAGCATTATGTTAGCTTAGGAGACCCAACTACGCTATTGTACGTGAATAGAAACTGCCCTTGTCAGACATATTTCTATTACTTCAATGTCCCTAAATAAATCTTCCTGCCCATGTTATGCATTATTTCTCTCAGGAGTAGGACATATGACACAGAGTCATGCAGTTGTGACAGTGGCAGACATTATGCTTTTTTTAAATGTTGTAATTTGTTTATTAATTGTATTTTGGTTATAAGGAAGGTTATCCCAAGAGTAGTATCCATGGCAGACATATTGGAATGAGTCAAGTACTCATGTCAATGGAGAACAGACAGGTAATGGATGGAAAAGAACATGATATATACCAATCAATAGAGAAAGGTTACGAACCCAAAGTGGGAACATACACAAAACCAAGATGAGCATTACTTGGAATTACATCAACTATGTCTAGCCACGGCTAGTCACGGAAAATGGCATATAACAATGTTATTAAAAAAAAAAGGGGACCCTTTAAAAAAGTGAAGGACCCACAAATTAGTCCATTCATAGCACTGGATCAATCCATGAAAGGCAGAAAAAGAGGGAACAGGATGGAGGTCACATGTAATGCAAAGAAAGGGGCGGTTACAACATGTATCCGTTATGATATGAATGCAGGCGCATCAGCATAAAGTGAAAATGCAAATATGTTAACATAGCAGCGATACAGATTTTGCTGCCAAATAAAAGTTGCCTTTCAATACCAAGGCCCCCGTAAATTGTCCAATGCCAAACTCTTATGAATGATTTTGCACTGCTTGATAATGAAAAGCCTGTGTAGGGGCAGAAGAAAGCGCTGGTATGGTTGTTCATCTGGACAGAGGTCACGTAGGGGCTCAGGGAGAAGCCTCAGGTCTGGTCTGTGTCATATGAGTGGTGGATCCTCTGGTATCATCCTAAGAATGCTACCAGTGAACTCAGCATAGCTCACGTCCTCCTTCTGTGCGTCCAGTGCATCCTACAACTTTGGTAAGGTGAGTTGGAGAGCCAGTAGAGAGCCAGTGCCACATGTCTTGTGAGGCAGCATATTCAGGGAGCTGATGTTTTGAGGTGTCAGCAGCATGACTTCCCCCGCATCCTTAGCTTCTTCCTACTCCTCCTCTCTCCATGTCATGGCTTGGGGGGGATCACAGTAGCAGAGAAAAAAAAAAAGGCAGTGTGTGTCCTTCCACCAGTGTTAGTTAATGAGGCCTAAAGAAAACAAGTACGTTAGCAGGCATAGCATTATGTCAGTTTAGGAGAACCAACTACGCTATTGTACGTGAACAGAAACTGCCCCTGTCAGACATATTTCAATGTACCGAAATAAATCTTCCCGCCCATGTTATGCATTTTTTCTCTCAGGAGTAGGACATGTGACACAAAGTTATGACAGTGGCAGACATTTTGCTTTTTTAAAATGTTGTAATTTGTTTATTTGTTGCATTATGATTATAAAATAACCTTTCACAAAAATACAAATACATTCCAAATGTCATATACCACATCACTTTGCAACAAACATATAGATTCAAAATTCATGAATATTTGCCAATAAAAACATCATCAAGTATATTTCAGAGATATTACACAACTTTCCATAAAAAATAAAAATATGTGTATATATATATATATATACACGGTAGTGGCCATGTAGTTATGGTTAAGTTGCTGTTTCCATAGGAAGAGCACTTTTTGGGCGGCTTATAACTTCGCTCTACCTGGACGGATCCTCACCAATCTTTGCAAAAAAAGTAGTTGGGTCACTCTGAATTTTTTTGCAAGGTTTGGTGAGGATTCGTCCAGGAGGGGAATAGTTATAGGGGGGGTCCCAAAACTTTTTTTTCCCATAGACTGAATGGGAAAAACTTTGCACACGGCTACAGCCCGAACCGCTGGACGGATTTACACCAAATTTGCGGCAGGAGCGGCGGCCTGGTCCCAAAAGCGTGCTTTTGTAAATTTGGTGTAAATCTGTCCAGTAGTTTTTTTAAAAATGACCAAAATGTAAGGCAAAAAAATTAGTGATATCTGTGTTCGCTTCGCGGACGGACTTCCCTGTTTGCTCCGCGGACAGCACCCCGATTGGCCCATGGGCTTGCGTCATGTCCGCAGACATGCGACGTGTTCGCTGATTGGATGGTGAGGGGCGTGGAGCGCGTCAGATTTTCTGTGGCAACCGCCATCTTGTATTCGCAGTCGACCGCATACAGCGCAGTGAAACGTGGATAAAAAATTGTATTTAGTGCCGTGTGTTGGTGTGTAAGAGTGTTTGGGGAGGGTTGCGTTCGATTTGTTCGCGGAGAACACGACTGTTCTGACATTTTGTAAATAAACTAAATGGTGGGGTGTTTAGAGGACGGAGTATGTGTCATTTTTGTTCGCAAGGAAGGTAAAAATGAGCTATGAACACTCGCGGTGTACTTAATTGTTCGTAAATACACAAACTGGGGGTGTCCTCAGGACGCTGTCCGTATTGTAATCTGTCTAGTTGAATGTGTTCTAAGAACACTTGCAGTGTCCCGAAATGGTTGCAATTACACAAAATGGGGGTGTTCTGAGAACGTTGTTTGTATTGTTCGTTGTCAGGGTGAAAGTGTTTTAAGAGCACTCCTTTTGTTCGCTAATAGTACAATTTCCTAGGTGCGTCAACCGACTTTTTGTCCACTAAAGAAACGATAAATCCGGCTGGTGTGCGCCGACATTATGTGATAATCCTATGACTGGCGCTATTGACCTGGCTGACTTGCTTTTGCAACACTAAATCATATCTCCCGCTCCTAAGCCTGATATTATCAAAGCATTCATATTCCCCGCCTTTCTCTGTGACGTTACAGGGTGCGTAATGAAACGCGCCCAGTCGTCTCCAGTACTACGCGACTTTACACAGAACCCGGAAGACAACACACATTATGTCACAACACAGCGCGCCACAATTCGGAATATGAAACTGTGATTTAAAAGCAAAGAGCAAGATTGTAAATGTTGTAAAGTACATTTATTTGACATCAAATGTTTATAGAATATTCAGCAATTTGCATTTGTCTTTGTTGTCGATCCGCAAAGGTTCATGTTGAGACACGCGATGTTCCTTTGCGGTACAGAGAGTGTTAGATCAGCTTACAACTCAGTGCGCCACAATTCGGAATATGAAACTGTGGTTTAAAAGTAAACAGCAGGATTGTACATTTGGTAAAGTACATTTATTTCACATGAAATGTTTAGTGAATATTCAGCGATTTGCTATTGTCTCTGCTGTCGATCAGCAAAAGTTTATTGGAGCCACGCGTTGTTCCTTTGCGGTAGATAGGCTGTTGGTTTATGATAAAAGCAGTAAATGGTCGCTCTGATAATCGGAAGGTTGCTCCAACAACGAGCCATTAGAACACCCTATTGGTTGGTATGTTGTTTGTAGCCGCTAGTACTGTGTAAGGGCATATTGGTCCTTGGCGATTGTCCCATAAAATGGTGAGGGTCATGAAGTTGCATATTTGGACTTGCACCTGGCAGTTGAAGACCCCATCCGCTGGAGTCTGTAAATCGTGACATAGACAAAATGGGGCCACGTACCTGTTTTAAAAAACATAAATTAGTCTCACCAGCCGATCTTCATTAAAAATCATCATTTTATTTATTAGGGCGTGAAACTATTTGCTATCGAAGATAGTGCAACAGAGTATGTTAATAATAAAATAATAATATTTTCCCATTCATATAGCGCTAAGAACTGTGAGGTATGTAAGCGGTGCTTATTATTAACCACGGTGTGTGGTGCTCATTTATCGACCACGGAAGGATGAAAGGCTGAGTTTCGCCTTGCCGGGATTCAAACTTGCGGTAGCAAGCTGTGCACAGATGTCAAAGCGAGTGCTGTACTCGCTGTGCCACTTGACAGGCTACAGTGAAGTGGCACAGCGAGTAGAGCGCTTGACCGCCTATAGACCGGTTACATTATTTCTATTAACCCACCCTGTGTCGTCTTCCTTTTTCAGAGCCCTCTAAACGACAGGGGATCAATTCGGCGGTGATAGTGCGCGGTAGAAAACATTATGCCACTTTCAATGAACAAGTTCAACTTCAGCGGTCTTTAATGCTACGCTATTGTAATTATATTTGGTATAAAGTAATCTAAAGGGTTACTTACAGTACAATTGCAATTTCCATTGTCTACGAGTGGTGCAGTCCCAAAATACGACTCTGCGTGTGCCAACGATCTTTCGCATAGTGATATAATATATAAAAGTGGTTTCGTTTCAGAAATGTCATCTTTATCTTCTCTTACGTTTTAGCAACACTCCTTCAAGGGACGTCTTTCATCACAATCTCTGTCTGTCAAGGTCAAAACACAATACAACCTTATAGTCTGCTTCGTGAGCCTCTCCGGGGCCCGAGAAAAAAATGGAAGCAGCTGACCTTCACTGTGAACGAGCATAAATTCTTACTTTGCAACATTCTGTGTAAAGCCATATGGAGAAGTTGGTTTTTGCACGCGTTGTTTGTATATTGTTTCCGTGATATTAAAAAAAGTTTGTTTAAAGGACGTTATGGTTCTAAGTACAGCCGAAAGACCCCTGAAAATAGCAAGTTATGGTAAGCTATGAAAAATAACTCGCGCCACCACCATGCACTGCTAAGACTAACACCCAGGACATCAAAGATGACATTGCAAATGTCATTGATGAAATCACTGATGACATCACATGTGTATGTACTTTTCATGGAATTTGTGTACTAGGGATTTTTATGATAATGTTCCGAAAAAAGTGTCAAGGATATTGCAATAAATATCATACCGTTATTAATGCTTTGAACGATGCATTGATATAAATAGCATTGTATTATGGGATTCTATGTAGTATACTGAGCTACTAATGGAGAAAGATAGCATTGTGTGCAGAGTACAAGATAAAAGTATAATATTTGTAATGTTAATATGTTGAATAATGAAATGATAATTGTCCTGAAATGTTCGAAAATTCACAAAATGGGGGTGTTCTGAGGACGTTATTCATATTGTGTGATTGCTTAGCTGTATGCAATGAGGGAATGGTACAGAGAGTAAAGTGGACGCCGTCCGCGGACACCGCGGCTGTTCGTGGACAGGGCATGGTACATCCGGGTTTTTCCAGGAAATCCAACATGGAAAGAAGACTGTACGGATCAGCCAATCAGATGTCGAGGTTGTGGATTTGTGTTGAAAGAGACTGTGTGTGGTGAAGATGGCAGAAGTGGAGAAAGTCAGGGTGTTGGTGCTCGGAGATATGTTTGTGCATGGTTTACAGCAGTACGCTGAATGCAGGCATGTTGCAAAGAACTTTGATGTGAAAGGAGTGGAGGTGGTGTGGAGCACTGTGCCTGATTGCAATGTACAGGGAATTGTACAAGTTTGTGCGGATATGGCCACGATGAACAGTCCGCATGTGGTAGTTTTGCACTATGGTGCTTTCCATTTGGGCAACGTCAGTGCCCCTACTTTGTTGGCTGATTTGGAATGCTTGGTTCAAGCCGTAATGAAGATCCTTCCAAATGCGAAAGTCATTTTTTCTGGATTACTACCTAGGGCAATATGGGACAATAGTTCAGTTTTTTGTCCTCAGCAAAACATTGCTAGGTGTGTCATCAACCGAGGCATGTGTGCCTTCATGCTTAGAGCTGGTATGTTCTTCGGTAACAATGAGAATATTGATGCCAGTAATGCTGTTAATTTTAAAGAAGGTGGCATTTCTTTATCTTTTACCGGAAATGCCTTTCTATTTTGGAATGTAAGGGTTGCTTTGGAGAAGGTTATGTGAAGATTTTAGGAGTAAAGTAAGAAAAAAAACAAGAAAAAAAATATAAAAAAGCAGGTGTCTGTCAAGCATCTGTAAAAAAAAAAAAACGGCTCTTTTCAGAGCCAACTTCAAAGGGGAAATGGGGCACACTATTTAAATTTACATTCACCACGCTCAGATTTTCGATGGGTCCGCGGACATGAAAATCACTACGAGGGGGTTAGTATGTTCTAGGTTACATGTCATGGATATTATGGTTAAGTTGTGCTACTAAAAACCTATGAAATTCAGTGAAAAAACTTTGTTAAAGGGACGTTATGGTTAAGTTGCGCTACTAAAAACCTATGAAATTCAGTGAAAAAAACTTTGTTAAAGGGACGTTATGGTTAAGTTGCGCTACTAAAAACCTATGAAATTCAGTGAAAAAACTTTGTTAAAGGGACGTTATGGTTCCAAGTAAAACCGAAAAACCCTTGAAATTCGCCAGTTATGGTAAGCTAAGCAACCATAACTCGCGCCACCACCGTGCACTGCTAAGACTAACACCCAGGACATCAAAGATGACATCACAAATGTCATTGATGACATCACTGATGACATCACATGTGTATGTACTTCTCATGAAATATGTGTAGAAGGGATTCTTATTATGTTGCGAAAAAAGTGTCAAGAATCATTGCAAGAAATATACCCTAATAAGTGCATTGAACGATGCATTGATATAAATAGCATCCTATTATGGGGTTCTATCTAGTATACTAAGCTACTCATACAGAAACATAACATTGTGTGCAGCGTACAAGATGAAGGTATGATATTCGTAATGTTAATATGTTGAATAATGAAATGATAATTGTTTTCTTAATAGATTTTTGTGTACTGTGAAATATGTAATAAGTAGCTAATAAAACCCATGTATTACATAATTGCATTACTATAGACAAAGCACAAAGACAGAAGAACACATACCAATATGGGTAGATACAGGGAAAGTGAAGTTAGCAAAAAAGCACAAGTAGTAGCAGAAACAATTCATAACTTAACTGATTAGTTTCATGCAAAGAAATGATTACTCTGTTTCAAAGCTGCTATTTACCCTATGTATATGTATCACTTGATGTGATTGGACCCTAAGGAAAGTAGTGTGAGTACAATGTATACAAATATGACCATATACAGGGAAAGGACAGCCATAAAAAAAAAAAAAAACAGAACTATCAGAACGTGCTCATAAGTGTAGTGATTATCTTTATGCACAAAAAGGATTGCTGTCTTTCAAGCTTGTGTTTTCCCATATGTATCTGTTTCATATGATGTGACTGTACTCTAAGGGAATTACTGTAAGAACCTAATAGAAGGATATGTCTACAAATAAAATAAAATTCTTAGTTTCTGACTATTACTGAAGAAAACCATGTGGCCTAGATATGTCAGCAAAAGAAAACATAGTGAGCCAGACATGTGATGTCACCAGTGATGTCATCAATGACATTTGTGATGTCATCTTTGATGTCCTGGGTGTTAGTCTTAGCAGTGCATGGTGGTGGCGCGAGTTATGGTTGCTTAGCTTACCATAACTGGCGAATTTCAAGGGTTTTTCGGTTTTACTTGGAACCATAACGTCCCTTAAACAAAGTTTTTTCACTGAATTTTATAGGTTTTTAGTAGCGCAACTTAACCATAATGTCCCTTTAACAAAGTTTTTTTCACTGAATATATATATATATATAAGCACATATCTGTGTACAAAGCCATACACTCAATAGATACAAAAGAGTAGCCATAACATCTCATTCCATTTTCAATGATGATAAAAATCCTGCAACCCCCAAGACCAGTGACGTGGTTCATCCAGCTAGACACAAGTGCCAGAATCAGGCCTCTAACATCACTGCTATGGAATTCTTAAATCTCCTGATATGCAGGTCTCAATTACATCCCAGACGAGGACAATGGGCTACCAAATGCTTTAAAGATTCAGTTAACGTGGAGGGATTACAAAAGCGGGAGAGGCCACATTCTTTTGTCAAAAATCTATGTTGACAAAGGATCTCCCTGGTATGGACAGGTTCCACCGAAATCAAATGAACAAACATTGAATTTAACATTGCGGGTAGACGATCAATAGGGAGCAATAACACCAGCTTATTTAGTGTCCAAACGCAGATGTTTGAAAGAATCATAAGGACGAGAAATATCCATTGTGTGAGCACAATCCTTCCTATAGAGAATTTATTTTCTTCATCTTCTTCGGATTATCAGCATTAGGGACAGTTGCGAATTGAGACTCCCTGCTGGAGGCCAAAGCTCTTGTGTGCCAAGACCAATCCCTACGCTTATCATGGGAGAATGCAGTATTTCTATCAATCTATGGTTGACTCAGATGTATGTTTTCCCATCAAAGGGAGATAACAATCTCCCTTGGTGAAAGCCATTTCTTGCCCCCCTCAGTCAAATCAGCCCTGTGAGGTCTTGATACAGTATAATGCGTAAGATCGCAGCCTAAGGATCTTATTGTCTGTAATTCCTTCATCAACAAATCATGAAAAATCATGGATTTTATATCTAGAATAGCCAGATCAGTTCTGAAATTGTTGATAAAGTCGACTTGATCAATATCACCACTGGCTATTGCAAAAAGGGAAGGAATAGAATGAAACAATCTCAATAAATTATTGTGATTCAAATTAATGTTTCTATTTTCAGGGAATATACTTTCCAATAACAATTGAATGGTGGGGGAGCCAGCCCCTCCACATAGTGACATGGGTTTGCTGAGGGGTGTCAGGGCCCATGTTTTTCTGCAGAGGCGCATTAGTAGCCTCCCTACTGACAGAGTTATAATGATCAGGGCCTCTTGAACCCCTCAACACCGTTTGCACAACTTGTGCTGATTTATTGAAGGGTCTTTGATCTGACTTTAGTTCACTACGAGTAAATGGGGTACATGTTCCCCTGTCTTGAGGTAAAGCACAGAGTAATACTTTTGAAGCCGGTAAGGAGGATAGCCAGGAATTCGATGAGCTCAAAGTCCAAGTTACCTGTTTCACAGAAGAGGAAGCAGCCAATGTGAAACCCAATCCTCCTGAGCAGGATTACTGATCGATCTCATAAAGGCATTTGGTCTAGGGTGTGTATTTATTAGCGAGGCCACCCCTTCCAAATGCTTTTATATGCTTAAGTCAACAATGGGTGCCCATGAAGGATATGCATTTTTACTCGTTGATGCAGATAAGGAACCAGGACAAGGTTAAGTTACTAGATTCCACACATGGGATGTTAGCAAGAAGTTGGGGCTGCCAGCATGATAATTCCAAGGACAAGTTCCGAGGTGGGGGCTTAAACACTAAGACCCTCCCTATGGAATCTTAATTTCCGGGAATGGATAAATGAGTGCTATCCACCATCGGAGCATCAGATATATCAGAGGCCGCCCCTTTAGGCATCAGATTAGCTTTAACATTAGAATTTTTTAGCAACATGCACAGGACATTTTTTGAGACTTGTCTGTTCTTTTCGTTTAAAGGTATATACTTTAATTTCCTGGGATGTTTATGCTGAAGAAGATTTGTTTATCAGTATGTGGCAAGTAAGCAGTATTCCCAGGATGAGGGGCCACTGTTGACAAAACATTTGGCAAGACATTTAACACTAGTGCAGGGGGCAAGGCATTCATAGGTAAATTGCTGCCATCCAAGACCACTAAAGAGGCATCAGAGGTAAGGTCAACAGTTGGCAAATACAGGTTATGGGCTGGCGTAGAAGCCAAATTACAAGTTGATAAAACTATCTAGGTAGTGCCCCAGAGCCAAAGATAAAGTGGTGGGGGATAGAGCCCATGAAATTAAGTCAATACGCTCAGTAGACTGCACAGGCCTCTGAGCTTCTCCAGACAGAGCCTCAGATGGAACATAAAGAAAGGAGGGTTAGTGTGAGATGGATGGCAAAACAACTTGACTATCAGTCCTGCTCCCCTTCCCACAAGTTGGGAGAAATTCCTTCACTATATTATGCAAGTCAATAGACGATGCTCCCATTGAGCGTGCACTGTCATTATGTTACTTGGAGTATACCCTTACGGACATAAATTCTATAGTAATGTGGAACAAGTCCTTAAATCTCAAAATTAAGCCATTGAGGTCTCAAATGAAGCTAATCTATCGGATATACTGCACAATTTCATTTCTCCCTCTTATACAATTGTATTTACTAAAGGTTGAGCCTATATTATTGTATGGCTTGGACATGTGTCGAGCTGACATTGACACTCCATTTGACTCAATTTCAAGAACCACAAGGAGCCCCAGATACAGCCAGCCTTGCCATTAAGGGAGCTCTTATTAACGTATGGTCACTAGTGGTGCACGCCCATGACATTGCTGACCTGATCACCTCCAACCACCTGGACTTTCTCGCCATCACGGAAACCTGGCTACACCCTGCTGCAGGCCCCTCCTTATCTCTGGCCATTCCTGAAAACTATTCTATCATTTGCTCAGACAGAGGCACCGGGAAAGGTGGTGGAGTTGTATTCAAAGGCAAATCACACCTGAACCTTAGAGAATTCCCCAATCCAGGACTTACCTCAGCTGAATTCTTATCAGTCAAACTCTCACTCACTGATACCCATACTATCCAACTTCACCTAATCTATTGACCCTCAGGTGCCTTATTCACCTTTGAGGAAGTTATTACCCACTTCTAACTATAAACTTCAAACCATGTTCACAAATTATATTACTCAGCGACCTCAATCTAGGTCTTCACGACCCTAACGACGCTAGGCCATCTACCTTGGACGACACACTCACACAACTAGGCTTCACCCAACACATTAATGAACCCACTCATGCCAAAGGCAGAACACTGGACTGGTTGGCTGATT
This sequence comes from Ambystoma mexicanum, assembly GCF_040938575.1. Classification (NCBI taxonomy): domain Eukaryota; kingdom Metazoa; phylum Chordata; class Amphibia; order Caudata; family Ambystomatidae; genus Ambystoma; species Ambystoma mexicanum. The sequence continues at coordinate 724,068,907 of NC_090924.1, forward strand.
CCAACTGTGACATCACCTTACTCAACATTACAGCACAGGCCTGGACAGACCATTACTGTATCTCCTTCTCCATACCTAAAGGTACTCACCATAGCACACCAGCTATCACTGTAGCGCAATCCTTGTCTAGGAACAAATGTAACATAACTGTAGAGAACTTGCTGCCTCTTTTACAACCTATCACTAACCTTCTTCCTGGTGCCAACACAGACCCATCCTCTTTGGTTGGCCTTTATAATGGCACCCTCGAACAAGCCTTAAATAAATTGCCCCATTAAAATTTAGAAAGGCCAAACCTGCTGCCCACTTGAACAAATGGTTCTCAGCAGAACTAAAAGCTCTACGCAACATCAAAAGAACAGCAGAAGCCAGTTGGAGAAAAGCCCCATCTTCCCCCAATAAGGTAAGGTTCTACACTGCAACGGCCACATATAAAGCGGCCAATACCAATACATAAAAGCAAATCTTCAATACTAGAATCCAGAACACCAAATCTGGCACTAAAGAACTCTTTTCAATTTTAAGAGAACTAGAGTCCCCAGCGCCACCTACCATTGACTGTATCAAGGACAATGCCTAGTGTGTCAACATCCAGCAAGCCTTTTCAGATAAAATAACACTATTGCAAGCGAAGATTGAGTCAAAAAAGGGTAGCCTTGCCCCTACTGCTCACACTTGCATAGTGCCTAGTCTACACCTTCCCTCCTTCCCTCCTTTCCACTTTTCCCCAGTAATGCTGGAAGAAGTGGTAAATATAATTGCAAGGCTCAAAACTTCTAACTGCCATGGAGACTCTTGCCCAGCTTCAGTTATCAAGGAGGGTGCTAAATAAATGTCACCCTTCATCACAGCACTGATCAATTCCTCCTTCAAGAATTCCTCAGTTCCTAATAACCTCAAAGAAGCTTGGGTCATGCCTCTTCTCAAAAAATCCAACTTAGACCCCAACATTCTGACCAACTACAGACCCATCATGACTGACCCTTTTCTCCTGAAGATCCTAGACAGAGTGGCCTATTTACAAATCGAGCAACATCGGGAGAACAACAAACTCCTAGGACTGCAACAATCGGGCTTCAGAACCAGGCATGGGATGGAAACCGCCCTTGTGGAACTAAAAATCTAAATGGATGAAGTTAAAGACAAGGGCAGCCTGGCCATCCTGCTCTTGTTGGATTTATCCGCAGCATTCAATCTGGTCAACCACCAAATCCTAACTAAACACCTTGCATCGGCTGCCACATTCTCTCCGAATGCCACCAACTGGATCCAATCCTTCCTCTCTAACAAGACGACTAGGTTCTTTGCTCCATCAGCTGCGTCAGACCCAGTTCCCATCCAGTGCGAAGTCCCCCATGGCTCCTGTGTCTCACCGACACTTTACAATATCTTTACTAAGCTCCTTTTTGATCTGCTTGATGGTCTGGGTATTATGTACATTAATTACGCAGAGGACACCAAGGTCCTCATTACCCTCACTGGATGCCACGAAAAGGATACTGTAAAACTCAATGAAATCTACTTAGAAATTCAGGCATGGATGGCTACTCACAGCCTCTGCCTAAACGACTACAAGACGGAACTGCTGATCATTTGTACACAAGCCTGTTTCAACAAACTTGTCAACAAACTTGACCCCCGCTACCAAACCTTCATCATTGACAGCAATATCATCAAGGTCGTCAGAGAGGTTAAAAACCTTGGCATCTACCTCGACTCCACACTCTCACTTAAAAAGCATATAAGCTCCACTGCCTCCTCCACAGCTTATACTAACAAAGTAATCAATGCATGCAAACCCTTTCTGTCCACTAACAGCTGCCTCACCCTAGTGAGGGCCTTCATTTTGTCCAAATTGGATTATTGTAACACTATATTTCTTGGTTCTTCCAATCACAATTTGAACAGAATTCAAGTTCACCAGAACAATGCCCTTCACTGCGCCCACGTGCCAATCACATCTCATCCATTAGACAAGAAGCACGCTGGGTTACCGGTACGTGACAGAATCAAACTACGCACCCTTGTCATCACTCATAAATAGCTATCTGCAACAGCACCCCCATAACTCTAGGAGAAATTCTCAAATTCTGGTGGGTCTGCTCCACCGGACCCACCAGAGCTCCTTATCTACACTGCGTCAACATACCCAAGTTCAATTTGAAATTAGCCAGAGGATCGAGCTTCCCGGTGCTAGCAGCCAAGTTTTGGAACTTGCTCCCCACTGACATCAGAGCACATCCCTCCTTCTGGTCTTTTAGAGCCAAAGTGAAGGACTTTCTCTTTTCCCAGTAACCTTAGCTACCTAACTATCAGGCTTGCCTTAGCAGCAGCTGTACTAAGATTTATGTGCATATTTGGATTAATTTACTTGTATTATTTAGCTGACCACCGCCTGACCATTCTGTAACAAATCTTATCATTGTACCTAGGTTGCTTTTATCGCAACCTCTAGTGTAAAATGTCTACATTTCATGTACTGCACAACCATTTTGTAACCAGTCTTCTCGATGTCTCAACAGTGCTTTTCTCACTACATTACTGTAAATGTCTACATCTCATGCACTTTTTCTGCAAGAGATGCTCCATGTTCAAGCACCCACATACCTCAGGGTTAGGTGGCGCTATACAAATAATAAACTAAACTTAACTAAGCTAAATTAAACTCTCCTGTACAGTTTACAGGGCACGCTTTGAAAACATACTCTAGGACTTGCATCATCATTACCCAATTCTATACTTTACCACACACTGGGATTGTTACAACTCTCATCAAAGTGGCAATGGCGGTTGCTGACTAACTATGTCAAAATTAAAAACCCACCTAGGAATTCAATGTACAAGGAGTTATATCAAATGGTCATTGATTCTAACCCTCCCTCTATAGTGAGATTTGTTGAAAGAATAAACAAAATATTACTGATGACAAATGTAAGTTCGAAAGAATTAAGTGCTCGTCTTCCCAGTGCTAAACGAAAACATCAAGAATTTCACTGGTGCATTCTAACAGAGAAAAATGTGGGGTATGAGTCTTACTATGAATATGCTACATTTATCAGGAAACGAGGGGATAGAGCCCCCTACTGCAGGTGTCCATGTGAAAAGGAGCTGATGCTGTACATGCGCTTTAAGCTGAATCAATTTTCGACAAATGAACGGCTCCAATAATGGTACCGTAATGATCTAGATAGTGGAAATGGATGCTGCTGCTTCTGTTCTGAGACAAAAGAGGTTGAAACCTTAAAATATCTGATCATACACTGTATCCATTTCGAAAATATTCGTATCATGATATTTGATAATTATTTGATAGGCAAATCTATGATTTTCAGAGAAAACATATGGTTAAGATGTATGTGGGGGAATATATAAGTACGTGTGCTAGCACTGACACGCTAACTGATCATTATCGATGAAAAACTAAAACAAAAGTTAAATCAAAGAAAAAAAATTCAATTGTTAAGACACTGTTAGGGAGAATTCTCATATAAGTGCTAATTCCCTTCAGCTTAGAGACCCCCAGAAACTTTGCAGATTTTTGAGGACTTGATTTTTTTACCTGGAAAGAGTGTGAACCTTTTTTCCCACTCTTTCATGCATTTTGATGTGTGTTTTACATTTGTGTTCTTTAATTATGGAGTTTTAGATAACTCCATAGGCATCATCTTTTCATGGGTATTACAAAGCACGTTCAGTACAGTGACACGTGAATGTCTTTTTAGACTTCCCAAAGATTTAAATACCTTCTCTGGGATAAACTACTGTTTCCCAGAGAATGTAAAGTGAAATTGACTTTACTAGTCTTTCCATATTCATAGACCCAGCACACACCATCTTACAATAGAGTGCTGGGGGGGGGGTTACATAGTATCCCCTGTGTCTAAATACTCATGTAGCAGTTAAATGCTACCCTTTCCTATTGAAAAGGATGGTGGCAGTGGTTTTACAACGATCTACCATGATTTTTCCCGACCGCGAACACCGGTAGCTAAAAATCACGGGAGCCATGTTTTTCAAGATGGTGCCTTAAGCCCTTTTGTTTAAACAGGTCCTGGTCTTCTTTTTTTGCTGTTTCTTTTTAGAGAGGTCCTTCTAGTGTTTGTCTCGGTGCGCCAAACCAGGTTTGGTCCCTTTGTTCGTGTGCCTTTGGCGAGCTTCAGGACTGAACACTGCCTCTGGCGTCTGAGTGTCTTGGGTGGGCAGGAAGTGAGGGAAGAGCCCAAAACTCCCTGTGCTTAGTCTCTTAGGAGATCCACATGCACTCTGGTGTGATTGGCTGGTTGACTGTCCGGCAAGGACAGCCACCCTGCTGGGTGAGTGACAGCTAGGCTGAAATGAAAGGGAGAAAACTGTTTAAAAGACGAGTCTCTTGGACTGGAAAGCGGAGTCGACCACTGGAACGAAAGAACCGAAGACGAGCTGGAAGAGGATGGCTGCTTCATCTCCTTGACCGTTGGTTTGCCCGGTGAAGCCCTGCTGCAGGTCTATATTGCCAAACTCCATATGACAGAGAAGCTCCTTCAAGTACGGCTTCTTCCTTTGCGTTGGTGGGATCAATCAACTCATCAGACACCCAGATACCATTCTCAAGGCTGGTTAGGAATAACCACGGAGATGGACAACAGTTTGTGTTCTTGAATCTACAGCTACTGGAACTGAAGTGACTCCATCTTGTTTGCTTTCTTCAACGATCTCGTGCAATGCAGGAGTTCCCCAATGTCCTCCCTCTTGTCCCCACGACTGAGGCTCAGGAACAGCGAGATCTGCAGGACCTGCCAGGAACCATGACTTCAGCAACATTTGTTTCTTCATACAAAGGTACTGTGCCAACCCGATTCAGAGAACGCCACTCTCGCAGTGAAAGTTCGTGAAACTTTCCCAACTTGCAGGCCTAATCAGCTTGTGACCTGACAAATTATCCTTTTTCGTCTAAACTACTTCTGAAATTTTTTGCAAAGACTTTGCCGTTTGATACCAGAATGGCTCTTTCCTATCCAGAACACTAGGTCCATGACTTTGGCCTGGCCTATTGACTTGAATTGAACTCCTCTGGTGAACTGAAACTATTGGCGCTGTCTAGTAAGTATATGTTATCTATTCTACTTACTTTTGTCCTTTTTGCTCGCTGATAAGTAACTGAATTGCCATTTGGCTCCTATTTCAGGGGAGCTCAAACTGTCTCAAAAGCTTACAGTTTTGTATTGAAGTGTATGTGTATATAATATTAAGTTGCCTTCTCCTCGTGAAATGTTTTCTAAATGATTGTGTAATAAATCACTAAGTGTTTTTACCAAGAAACCTTGAGTAGAAGTAGTAGAAGTGTCTACTTGAACCACTGTGATTGAAAGTCATCTGTGTAAATACTTGTACTGCTCACATTCACTCTTGAGATAAGCCTGGCTGCTGAGCTCGCTACCAAAAACTGTGTGGTACAGACTTATACCAAAGGTTGGTTTTTCTAACACCTTTAGTCCTAATTGTGTGTAGTGGTCCCAGAGGGTACTGCCTGAAAATCTGCCTAACACTGGTGTACAGCGGTGAGGATAAAGTATAGTTATTGCATTGAGAGTGCTACTATTACTTTTGTTCAAATAACCTTCACAAGGCTAAGCATCACTACAAAAGCAATTGTTTTATAATGCCAGATATGGATAACTTCAAACAGGAAGTCCTGATAAGTCTTACAGTAGATCAACTGAAAGATATGTGTAAAGTCAGGTCTCTCTCTGTTAAAGGCAAGAAAGATTAATTGATTGAGAAATTGTTGAATCATCAAAGACTGGGAGGTAAAGCTATAACCCCTATCCCTCCAGCAAATGTTGATAATGTTGATGAGGATAATAATGATTCAGAGTCAGGCTCTAATGTTATTGATGAGTTAGAAGAGTCAGGGGAGTCTCAGGAGGAGAGCCCCACTGCACCTTTACTAGCTTTAGGTCCTCAGGCTAAAACCACAGGGACCCTACCAGGTCCAGTACTGAGTCCAGAATGTGTCTCTCTTGAAAAGATGAGACTTGAGTTAGAGTTCAAAAGAATTCAAATGCAAACTGAAAGTAAACATCAAGAACTCAGGCTCAGAGAAATGGAATTGAATCATGAACTTCAAATGAAGAAATTGTATCTTGAAAATGGTTCTCTCCCAGAGTATTCTAGGTCTTCCAGTCCTAAGAGGCCTCGCATGCCTAAAGAAGATGAGAGTATGTATGAGGTGAGACTTGATATTTTAGATTGGTTGGCTGCTTTTCAATATAGCCATGGGATTCAGGGTTTCACAGGGAATCAGTTGATTCCTTGGCTTTTGTCTAGGCTCCGCTAGGTTGCAACTGATGCTGTAATGGAGGTGGGGGAACTTGAAGAAAGATTGGAGTATGAAAATGTGAAGCTATCTTTGATAGCTAGATTTTGGAAAACTCCTTCCCATTACCTTAAGAGGTTTACTACCCTCAAAAATCATGATGGTACAGCGATTCCAAGATGGCCACCGGCACTGAGTAGACGTGCAACGGCAGCTCCGGGACTCTGCGGCCTGGTTCGGCAGCCCCAACCCCCCCCAGTACCGAGGCCCAGAGCTTAGGAGGCAGGAAGCACTGGAGAGCCCAGCGGAGAAGCCCGCGACGCTCCGGGACCCCTGTTGCGTCATTGGTTGAGACCCGGATCGGAGGAGCGGGGTATTCCCCACTACCCCCAGGAGGCGGGACTCCCATCACAGGCCTGCGGGGGAGCTCACGGAGGGGCACTGGGGCCCCAGCAGCACGATCAGAGGTACGCGGGAGGGAGGAGCGGGTAATCCCTCTCCTCCCCCCAGCTGAAGCGCGAGCCTGGGAAACAGGATGCCGGGGGAACCCAGCTGTCACAGGTGGAGTCTGTGGCAGCGCACCGGAGCACCAGCAGTGTCCTCGAAGGAACGCGGACTGGAGGTGCAGGGGGCCCCTCCCCCCCAGGAAGAGCGCACATAATAGCGGCCAGAAGTGGGCCACCGGGGGCCCCCGTGGCGTGGCAGAGAGCACCAGAGAAAGCCAGTGGTGGCCTCGGAGGGGGGGCAGACAGTGGTAAAGAGCAGGCAACAGTTAAAAGAGGAAAGAAGTGGACAAAGGAGTGGCGGCACCTACCCCCGTAACAAACCCAGACCAGAGCAGAGGTGAGGAGTGTGGCAGTGAGAAAGAAGGGGAGCAAAGAGGACTGAGGAGCGAGTGTAGAAAGCAGGCCCCTGAGGAGGGAAGGAGTGTGGGTGTGCCCAGAGGAGTGGCTGGGAAGGTGTGAGCACCAGCTGCCGCTGAGGAGGAGAGAGGTGGTGTTGGCAAGAGTGTGGTCCCCGACGAGTGGTAGACCCCCACACAGCAGAAGTGAACAGGGGCTTGGAGGACAGTGAGGCCCCCGAACGAGGGAGGGGGCATCAGCAGACCACACAACAGCAAAGGGGTTGTTTAAGCCCTGCTCTTAGCTCAGGATAGTCGAGGTGCACCAGTGGTATTGAACCAACTTCGGTCTCCATAGGCAGGCAGCAGTGCATATTCCTGGGCCTGCTCAGATGGGGGGGCCCGGAGCCTGAAGGAAGCTGAGTTCAGCAAGCAGGTGCATGGGGGCACCCTGACTCAGGGACGGCGAGGTCCGGGTGGCAAGGAAGGAGTGGTCCATGGGCCCCGAAGGTGGTGGCGAGTGGAAGCCCACCGGAGGAGACTGTGCAACATAACATAGCGGCCGAAACGGCCACCCACAGTGAGGAAGACCCAGCACACGTGGGGAGAGGTGCCCCCAAGCAATTAAGGAGACAGCGGCGGTCCCGATCGTCTGTGAGTGACGCAGTTGAGTCGCGGAGTGGGCCTACCATAGATGTCTTCCAGGTCCAAGGGGAGGACAGGGAAGGCTGGTCACCTCATGGGTGAGCTCCAGGGAACATTGACTGCACTTTGGCCCACAATCTAGAGGTTTAATCTCGGACCTTTACAGGCTTCTAGAGAGCACTGGCCCGAAGGTTACCTGGACGTACATGAGGGGATGGGAACATCAACCGGGGGCTAGAATGGAAAGAGAGGACTGGGAGAGGTTATGGAAGTTGATTTCGAAGGTGGCAAAAGCGGCCCAGCTGGAGGAGGCCTGGTATAAGTATATTTACAGCTGGCACTGTACCGCGGCCCGCCTACATGCAAAGTACCCGGCAACCTCGGGGGATTGTTGGAGGGGCTGCGGGGGAGAAGGTACAGCAACTCATATTTGGTGGGACTGCCCCATTATTTGGCCTTTCTGGCACGACATCGCACAAGTCCTGTCTCAGGCACTAGGGGAGGGAGCCAGCCAAGACGCCTGGGAGATTTTATTGGGGAAGAGGGCACTGGGGGGCGGAGAGGAGAAGGAGCGCCAAGGCGAAAGTGATTTTCACCCTGGCAGCGATAGCCCTTATCGCACAGAAGTGGAAGAGCCCAACGATCCCGACGGAGTAAGACTGGTTAAGGAAAATGTGGGACATAGTCTCGATGGAATGGGCAACGTATGCGGCCAACAATAAGCTGGGGATTTCTCAGTGGACTGGGGAGAGACGCTGGCCTATCTGAAAGGGGAATTTAGGGAACAGTGGGGGGGGGGATTTTTAGTTTGATGGTGTTTTGATCTGTTTTTATGATGAAAATAATAAAAAGAAGTTAAAAAAAAACATGATGGTACCTCTTGGGCTACGGGTGTGTGAATGTTTGAAACACTTAGATGGTTGGGTAAAGGGTTACAAGGTTAACACTTTTGAAGGAATAGGAAATCTATTTTTGTTGGAGTCTATTTTTGATGCCTGCTCTCCTGAGCTCAGACAGCACTTGGCTGACTCTAAGGAAATTGATCCAAAGAAGTTAGCAAAGGCTGCTGACTTGTGGGTTGACAACAGGGTCACTCACGGGGATTCTGGGGCAACTGAGAAAAAGGATGATGGGAAACAGCAAAATAAAGATGGCAAAGAGAATTCTAATACCTCCAATCCAAAAGAGGGCCCCAAACATAAGAACGGTAAGCCACCAGGGAAACTGAATCAGGCTAGTGAAACTTCTTGTGCCAAACCAGAGGGAGGTTAGCAGAGACCCCCATTTGTCAAAACATTTGGAAAATGTTATGCTTGTGGGTCTGCTGACCATGTGAAAGGAAATCCCAGATGCAAGGGTAAACCTTCAGGGGTCCACACTGTCTCCTTAGCCTTCTCCCCTGAGGAATAAGTACATGTGACAAGTGGTAACTTTCAAGTACTTGCTGAAGACCCCATTGGAGTCTCTGCCAGTGTTCATTTTGTGTCCCTGGGCCTGTGGGAACCGCAGAATTTAGATATCTATAATTCGATTCCAGATAACACCAAAGAATATTACAAGGACAGTGTACTTGTAAATGGTCAGGAGACCTCTGTCATTAGAGACACTGGGGCCAGCATTACTGTAGTGGATGAATCTTTTTTCAAGGCTGAGGATGTTGCTAAGGCACCCAAAAGCCTCACTAAGCTTGCTACAGGCCCTGTCCAAATGCTTCCTAGACTACCAGCTCTCATCCAGTGCAACAACATGACTGTCAAGATGTCTGTTAGTGTGCAGACTGAGGTGCCTGGGAGAGTCCTGTTGGGGAATGACTTAAAAACTCTTGGAGTTGTATCAAGCACCCCCAGGCCTCCCAGCAAAAGGAAACAGGAGCAGACAAGGAGGGCCAGGGAGAGTACCTTAGATGGCTCTCCAGAGGATGACACCTAGCCCACAGGAGCTACTAACTGCTATTTCAAGGAAAAATGAGACAAGGGCAGACACAAGCTCTCTAGGAAAAGTCATAAAGCACTCCTGTGCTACCATGGAGGACATCCCTGAGAGGACTGTCCGCAGTCACACATGTGACTGCTCCACCAGCTGCGGTTGAGTGTGAGGAACAACCACAAAAGGTTGAATCAGCTGCTGAAGTTTCAGAGCTGGAAGAAGACCTGACCCCTGTTGGAGATCTGGATCCTAAAGACCATCCTGAGCTGCAGTCTTTACTGGCAGAAGGTAGCCCCTGTAGGGAAGACTTCAGCAGAGGCCAGACAGAGTGTCCCACTCTTCAGGGTCTTCGCCAACAGGCAGCTTCCCAGCTGGACGGGCAAGAGCCAGGGAAGCACAGGTTGTACTGGAAGATGGCCTCTTCTACAGTGAACCAACTGAGTCTATCCCAGGGCACTACAGAAGACTTGCAAGTGCCTTTAGAGACAAAACACCAGTTCCTACAGTTAGCCCACGAGATCCCTTTGTCTGATCACTTGAAATTCAAGAAAACCAAGGAAAGGCTGTCTCTCTATTTCTACTGGCCTAAATTGGGGTCTGATGTAGATCAATTCTGTAGGAGCTGTCACACTTGTCAGACCTCTGGCAAGAGTGGAGCCCCTCCCAGTGGTGGGAATCCCTTTAGAGAGGGTAGGAATTGACGTTGTTGGTCCCTTAGACCCTCCAACCTGTTAAGGATTTCAATCAGGCACACACCCGGGTCTCGCCTAGCATGTAATGTACAAATGAAATACTTATTTATTGTGTCTATAGGTTCAATATCCTGAGTGATGTACCACTCATATCACACCCGTCTCAAATACCCCCAGGTCACAGTGGACCAGGAATCAGGCTAGTTTGTAAAGGTAAAGGTAAACATTTATTTATTTATTCAAAAGTCAAATCACACATGCGTATATATATATATATATGGGGCAGCAATCACCAATGTGGTGACAATACGAATTAAAAAATAAGGCAATTGAGTTCACTTTTAAGCAGCACAGAAGATAAAACTCAGGGGAAAGACAGTTTTGGCTTGTGAAAAGATAGCGCTTAGGTTAACATTTCCCCCTGCAAAGTTTTTAATTCACACATGACCAATTCTACACAGATGTAAGTACGTAGCAGGTATTCAGGAATAAACAACAGAATACAGTTTTGGAATATTATCTTCCCTCCCCAAACAAGAGACAAAACATTTTTGAAACTTGGACACTTTTAAAAAGTGACAGTTGGAAATGGCTTTGTGAACAATGAAAAGTGTGCAAAAATGTTTACATTGATGCAAATTCCTATGAAAGCAACTCTAAACAGATTCTAACCAACATGAGTTACAAGATGAGCAACAGTACACACTTTAGATCGAAATGGAAGTTAAGAAACCCTTTGGAGGGGAAAAGACATGTGTAAAACTTTTGCAAAATGCAAATGCATGGCAAAATTTCACTATGCGATTTTTAATAAAAAGGGGTCAAATATACTGTTCCACAATTTTTAGTTGTGGATGTAGGTACAGATCTTAGGTTTAACAGAGAGTTCAAATTAGGTCTCTAGCTATGAAATTGAAGAAGTTATGTAAGTTGTAGTGAGAGGCGCTTTTGAAAAAATAGAATAGAGAAAATTAGAAATTCGGTTTTTAAAAATGACAGATTGGGTTTATTAAACTATATCCGTGAATCTACACAGTTACGCACGACCGATTGTAACTCTTCACGTATAATACTCTGGTTTACGTTCTGTATGGGAATTACTTTATTTAACCAAATCACTAATGGGTTATGGTTTTGTAAAACAAATGAGAAAAATCAGCACAAGAATGGTTCTAACAATATTAGAGGTTCTGAAATTAAAGATGGGATGGGTTACGATTGGGATAGGACAAGACAATTATGCTAAGGGTTACTATGATTCCTGTTTATACTTACAGTCCACTGTAATTTAAGATTGGACCGTCAGGGTTCTTGTCATCCCGGATCAGGTCTACCGGCAGGAGGGAACCTCTGGCAGGATGGTCAGCTGAGTGGTTCTGGTCAATTGGACTGGCACCTTAACTGGATTTGGACTGGATTGGCCCTTCTGGTCACTGGACATGGTAGATTAGTAGGATGGCGAGATCAGAAGGTAAACATGAATGGTAGCAAGCCAGACTAGATCAGAATTCATTCCTGAAGTTCTTTTGGGATGGTTCTGTATATCAGCCGTAGTTGAAATGAGTTCAGCAATTGCTGAGCCTTGGTTTTTCCAAATAAGTCTGGAATCAGGACAAGACGAACAGTTCTGGACAGGATGAAGAAGTCAGGAACAAAGCGCTGCACAGAAATCAGGAGGTAGTCAGGAATCAGTGTGTATCTGTGTGTGGTGAAGTTCCTATATTCATCATGCCAAATGACATCACAAAGTTTATGGTAGGGGCAGAATTTCAAACCACACCCTCAAGGCTGTGAGTGGTCAAAGGCACTTGCCTTGTTCTGGTTGGAAGTCAGGAAAGAGCTGTCATCTTTATGATGTGTTTTGGGAACTCCCACATTGATTTTAACCACAATTTAACTTTTGCACAAATTTACATTTCTATAATTATGCCCCTAATAATTGACACATACATTATATATTTTCAGAGTTATCCTTAGGTCCAATTCCCATCTCTCTGAGAGCTGTCTTTGTCGTTCTGTGGAATTTTGTCAATTTTAATCAAAATGTTTTAGCCTAACAATTTCTAATTCAATACATATTTGGGCGATTACGCCTAGCACATGGGTATACAATATCATATTTGCAGCATCAATAGTTTTGCCACAATTAGGGTTTTGGTGTAACTTTGGGTCCTTATGTAGTACAGTGTTCACTAAAGTCTCCACAGAAAGAGCATAAAATTACATGTATAAGTACCAATTTTTAGATTTGTCCTCCTTCATGTTGCAAAGTTAAAGGTTTTCAAAACTTAATCACAAATATGCATTTTAAACAACAGATTTCTCTGAACAGTGTTTTTTTTCTCTCCTTTCAACAAACAACAGCTGTCAAATCCCTTTGATCAGGATGGGGTGTAGAGGGAAGTTTCCTGCCGCTCCCCATAAGGTGCCAATGCTCAGCCTGTCCTTTGTCCTTGGCTCAGCCAAAGACGAATGGCTAATGAGGTCTTTGTTCTAAATATGGGAGAAACTCCAGCATCACTTAAGCCTTCCTGTAGCAGCGGAGTGTCAACAAGTGTCATCTTTTCCAGGCTGGGCACTGTCCAATCAGAATTAACCAGTTAACTCCAAACTGGGTTACTTTAAGATTCTCCTACAATTTTCATTAAAAAGATATAAAATGAACAGAGTTTATAGGGGATTTTGACAAAAAACATGCTTTTAAACAGGCACATTTTGCACCTTCTTCATGGAAAAAGGATATTTAAACTGAGTCTTTTACATCAGAGTTTCCTTTGCAGCATACACATCTACTCAGCACCATTTATGTCCTTGAGTGCTGGAAATTGTCTGCAATCTGGAAGTAAGTAATCAGCCTTTGCTTGGAGTTTTCTCTGCACTGCTGAAATTATTATATGTTGCCACTTTTAGCTGCATTTCACCCGTGGAACTTGAAATAAAGGTTGCTGGGTTGCCTATTTCATGAAATACATTTCTTAGCTGATGTCAGTCAGTGAGGCCTGGTTTTCTCTGAGCCACCTCAGAATCGGTGATTTCAGTACACTTTTAATTTCAATGGTTCACTTGGAAAATGACTGAATTTAGTGCCAAAACAGCACTTTGAAGGTTTCAATTGGTTGGGGAAGCTGCATTTCATAAGGTATTTTCAGTTTTTAGGCCACTTCTGTGGCCTTGCTTCATTTTACATGTAACAGCACCCACTGGCATTCTCCTTCAGTGAATTCTGTTTTTACCTCAACTTTGACTGTGTGTGGCAGGGGTGTGCAGCCTTTTGTGATGGTGAACCATGCACAGTTTTGCAGATTTCTGCATGCAGAGGGGTTAGCACATCCATTTTTGGCTGTTTCTTTCCCCATTGGCAAAGTGGTGCATCGGGGTGCATCGGCATGGGTGAAAATATCCCACAAAGCCCCCCCCCCACCGACTTTGACTTGACTTCCAGTCATGGAGAAGTCAGGCACGTGGGATTTTTCTTTCTGTCCATTTGAAGAAATCCGGTTGCTTCTCCCGTCAGTGACTGATGCGACACGCTCTCTTCGCCAGTTCTGGTTGGGATGGGAAGATACTTCCGTCTTCTCCCCTGCTTTCTTTTCCAGTGTGGAGCGACACTCCGGATCTCTTGGGTTTTTCATCCTTGGTGATTAAGTTATTTAGTGCCATTACTAGAAAACAATACATAACGTGGTTATGAAAATGTTCCCACTACTGTTCCCAGGAGGATTTCAGCAGTGGGATAAACGCATGCATTCAATAACAATTGACAATATTCCCTGCATGTATTCAATGACAATTTAATAATTTCCCTAGGTGTCCTGATTATCTCCCTCTGGGTTTCCGGTAGGCTCTTCTATTTGCCGTAAAGAATGCCTGGGATGGCAACTCTTTAGCTGTTTTATGTGGACCCACTTGTCTTCCCCTTCTGTCAAATTTCCCTTGGGGATGGGGATTCTGTAGGCAGCTGGTGAGATTCTGTCCACAATTTCAAACGGTCCCCGCCAGCTAGGCAGAAATTGGGCTCCTTGGCTTGGTTCCTTTGGAAATTGTACAAGTAGGCGCTATCTCCTACTTGATATTTCTTTTTGGTTGTTTTAAAGTCATAATGGGTCTTCATGCTGTCTGCAGATCTTTCTAGGTTCTGCTGAGAATACTCAAAAGCATGTTGAAGGTGTTTTCTCAAGTTCTCAACATACTCATGAGTTGTGCAGGCATTTATCAAGGTCTGCTCTTGGGTTCTGCAGAGCAGATGCTGGGGTAGCACCATCCTTCATCCAGTCATCAGCTCAAATGGAGACATTTTTGTTGTAGAAGGGGTAGATCTGATGTCCATCAGGACAAAGGGTAATCGAATATCTCAACTTGGCCCAGAGTCTCCCACAAACTTTTTTAATATGCTCACAATGGTTTTATTGTACCTCTCAACTCCACCACTAGAGGACTCACAGTATGCAATGTGTAATTTCCTTTTTACCCCAAGTATCTCGCACATCTTTGTCATCACTTCACTGGTGAAGTGACTACCTCTGTCTGACTCAATCCTTTGGGATAGTGCAAAACGTGAGAAGATGTGATTGATCATCAGGGCAGCTGCTGTTTCTCCCTTGCAATTTGGGGCCGGGAGACATTCCACCCACTTAGTAAACAAGCATGTTATGGTCAACATGTACTTGTTCCCTTTGAGGAGCGAATCACTCGATCTCAAGTAGATCCCCTTGCATGTCTGTGGTTTTGGCCAGCTGGTCAGCTAATTCATTTCCAGTTTTGTCTGGTCCCTCTACTTTGGAATGACCCTTGATCTTTATCCAGTAGATGGTCATCCCACTGGAGGTGACCAGATCATCAATATTTTGTATTAATTTTGCATGTTTTAGTGGTGTGATGTTAGCGCACAGCATGCCTCTGGTTTTGCAATTAACCAAGTGCTCCACAAACCCGTTCTGGACATAATCTGAATCAGTGATTATGACCAGTGCGTAGAGTTGGTGTTGGACAGCAGTGAGGATGGCTTGATGCACAGCCATCAGCTTTGCTACTTGACTACTATGGGGATCGATTTTGTACCCAGCAGAGGGTTCTGAGGCATCATTCACCCAGGCATTTCCAACGCCGCCCACTAGTTCCTTTTCCCCGTTGTTGTCCATATTGTAGGAGCACAA
Source organism: Ambystoma mexicanum (assembly GCF_040938575.1). NCBI lineage: Eukaryota > Metazoa > Chordata > Amphibia > Caudata > Ambystomatidae > Ambystoma > Ambystoma mexicanum. The sequence continues at coordinate 724,084,459 of NC_090924.1, forward strand.
ATCCACATAGACACTGAGCATTCCCTCACACTTGTCTTCTTCATAGACTTTGCGTGGGGAATTAATGTTCGCCTCCATGTTGTCCTTGATTTTAAGACTTTCGTCCTCGAGACAGTTTTCTCTGGCACAGTCATGTAAGTCAGCCAGACCTGGCGTGAGGGGACTTTTCTTGTTTTGCCCATATCTGACCTCCACAGGAAAGCCTTGCATTGACAGGATGCAGGAAGTAATTTGGGAATTACACACATTTCCAGCCCGGATTCTATCACTTTGAAGATATTGCAGAGGCTGTTGTGGAGTCTCCACTATGATGTGCTCCCCTGGATGAAAAGGCGGTAATTCTTCAATGCCCACACGGTTGCCAGGAGTGCCTTCTCACAATCGTTGAATTTTTCCTCCACAGAGGATAAAGTCCTACTTGCATAGGAGATTACTTTATTGACCTTGTCATGCTTTTGGTATAATACTGCAGTCAAGAATGTATTTGAGAACCCTGTCTCCAAGAAGAACCCCTCGTTTTTGACAGGCTAAACTAGGCAAGGCACTTGTGAAAGGCTTCTTTTGAGTTGTCTTACTGCCTCGGCTTGTTCTGGAACCCACTCCCACTTGACCCCCCCTTCAACAGATGATCTCTGCGTAATCCTCAATGAACTTTCTACTGTAATTATTTAGTCCAAGGAGGCTCCTTTGCTCATGCAGAGTTGTGGGGTCTTTTAGTTTCAGGGGTGCTTCTACTTTCTTGTCCTGGGGACAGAGACCCTCAGGAGTTATCTCATGCCCCAAGAAATTGACACGGGTCCTGCACCACTGTGCCCTTTGGAAAAATAGTTTTGCTCCAGCAGCCCTCAACTGTGTCAGAACATAACGGATCTCTGCTATGTGTTCCTCCACAGTTGAGCTTTTGATCAGAACATCGTCTACATAGACCAGGTTACCCCTTTCACCCAAGTCGGGCATGGCCTTATGCAAGAAGGTATTAAATTCATTGCCGGAGTTGATGTATCCAAAAGGAGTCTGGGTCCATGTTTACTGCTGCCCCCTGAAGGTAAAGGCCAGCTTGTATTGGTCCTCCCTACTGACAGGTACGATCCAGTACCCATTGGTCAGGTCAATGGCAGTGTATACCTTTGACCCCTGGATCTGGGCCAGCTCTTGGTCAATGTAGGGAAGAGGCCATCGGGAAGTGTGGACCCATTTGTTTAGCTCCCTCAGGTCAGCACAGAGTCTCCACTGGCTGTTTGGTTTCAAAATCCCCAGCACTAGATTATTGAAGGTGCTGTGGACTGGACGAATTATCCCACGCACGGGACTCAAGGTTTTTAATTATTTCTGTGAGGGACTTCATGGATGTGAGAGGCAAGTGGTATTGCTTCACAAACACTGGAGTCATACCAGGGTCCATGGGAATTGTTGTTGTATGGATTTCGGTGCGACCAGAGTCATATGAGACCACTGCAAAGAGATCCTGAAAATCTAAGAAAACTTGTTTCAACTTTAACTTTTGCTCCAGAGTCTCACAGGCATCAGTTAGGTTGACTCTCTCTTCAACCATGTGCCTGAAGCTCAGAAAGACTTCTGGTTTGGCTATCTCAACGGCCTCCTCCAGCTGGGTGGAGAAGTCCATGGTTAAAGTACTGACTTCGACTGATGGCTTCAGGTGGGGAAGGCAGTCCTGGTAGACTTGAAAGATCACCTCATCCCTCCTGAAGTCACAAGTCATATTTTCCTTACCATTAGGGCAGGAAGAGTACACCAGGAAATTCCCCCATGCTGGGTGAAGATCCTGTCTGGTGTTCGGTCATTGTCGCTATCACTGTCAAAACAGTCATTGGGGATTGGTCCTATCAGTTCATTACCTATATCTATGGAAAAATGTCGGTCATCAACCGCCATTCCAATAATGGTGCCTGCGCCCAGAGTGATACTCCAAAGGTCGCTGTTATCCACCACTATTTGAATGGTGTTGTATTATGTATTGACTAGTGGTGTTGGATTTACCCCCAACCCTTGCTGTTGGAGATGGGCGTTGAGGTGAACATATGCATCAGGATTTTGCAGTTTCTGTCCTCTTTTAATTTTTACTTTAAATGGGAATAGTCGGGTCCATTCTGGGATGGTGACTTTCTCTCCAATCTAAACTCCAGCTGCATATGGCAGAAGTTGGGCTGACCGAAATGCTTTCTCTGGATCATCAAAGTCCATGGGATTACCCGCTAATCGGGACAAGACTTTGAAGTTTATCAGGTCCAAACAAATGGCAAAGCGATTGAGAATGTCACTGCCTAAATAAAATGCAGCAGGGACATCTTGCCCGACCCAACAGTTATATATTATACTTTTGTAGCCTATAGCAATTTTGAACTTCCACCTGCTAGGCAGGAGAGGTTTGGAATTGGGAGTTTCCAGGTCCATTTCCCATTTGTCTATCAATTTAAATGTGGGAATGGCTGGATCTTTTAGGAAGTTTCGGAACATGGCTTCGCTAATGAAGCTCTTACCGTTGTTCACGCACACTCGGACGAGAACAGAGTGCTTCCCCTCATTTTTTTTCAAAAACTTTTGTTTATTGATGGAGCAGTTTCACATCAAGACAGTTCACAGAAACAATGCAATACGACATGAGCATAGTCCCAGTATTGATATACATATGATAGTCTGGCATACATCACAGTTTAAGGCGATGGGGTAGGTGTTACATCTGTGTCAGGCATCAAATCACATAGGTATAGGCGTAATAGCTACCATATATCTTTGGGGCGGCAGGGTGTCGGGACTGACAACACAAAGAGTTCCTCATCATCGTTTACCATGTATAAGTCTTTCAGGAAATTGGTTCGGGTTGGTCCAGCGGCAGACTTCCAGCATTTAAGGATACATCGTTTGGCAATTATGCATGAGATAGTAAATAATCTTCTCGTGGTTTCCTTCACTTTTCCAATGTCACCAAATAAATACTTCAAGGGGGACAGAGTGGTGGGATCGCCGTTATCTCCTCCAGGAGACCTGCTACCTCCCACCAGAATTCCCCAATAACAGGGCACGTCCAGTACATTTGATATGTCCCAGCATCGGGGGCGCCACATTTTGGACATGTGCAACCCTCCACAAATTTAACTAGTTTAACCGGGGAATAATGTAGCTGATTCAAGATTTTAAATTGAATAAATCGGATCCCCGAATTCAATGAGACAGATTTGGTGAGTTGACAATACCAGGCCCATCTAATGTCATCGATTTGGGCGCCCACGTCCCGCTCCCAGGTTTCTTTCTTTGATTGTGTTACGTGAAGGGGAGTGAGTCTGCACCAAAGTGTATAGCATCGAGACCCCCTTGCCACAGCCATTCGTGGACAGGCACGTGTAGTAGTATATACCGGGTCGAATGGACAGACGTTTCCGTAAGTAGGGTTAAGGATGACAGACCATATATTATTAGGACGGACTGCATGTTTTTCAAGGAGAATATGTGGGGCCGTGTCCTGGGGGTCAAACAAATGTTTTGCAAATTGTGCCTGTGCAGGTATGTAATATAATTCAAAATCAGGTGCAGCAATACCGCCCTGCGAGTATGGTTCCACCATTTTAGCTCATCCCAGTCTGGCAGTCTTCCCATTCCAGATAAAAGAGGACGCAAGTGATTTGAGTTTCGCGAAAAAGGGTTTACCAGGCCAGATCGGAATGTTGTTGAAGTAATATAAGAGATTGAGGAGAACCACCATTTTGAGTAGTGCCACTCGGCCATACAGGGATAGTGGAAGATTAGCCCACAGCTGGAGCTTGGTCGTAAGGTTAAGCAATAATTCACCATGATTATGTGAGCATAACAGTTGTCTATCTCTAGCCACTATGATCCCCAAATATCGTACCTGCGTAGGGGCAGGTTTGAACCCTGTTATAACGGAAAGGTCACCTGTATCAGGGGTCAGTGGAAAGTCCTTCTCCTCATTTAACTGAATAGGGATAAACAACTGTTCTCCGATCTTCTGAATGTCAGCTAAGCTTTGAGCTGGTTTCTCATCATTTTGGACAATGGAAGTGGGATTTTCTGATTGTGAATTGGTATAGAGTTTCAGAGTATTTCCTTCCAGTGTGGAATGCCACTTGAGACTGGAAGGAAGGTTGATTTTCAGAAATAGAGAGGGCTTCCCATCATCAGTAGAACTTAATTTGGTCAGGTTTCTGTTCAACCATGTGGCATGTGCCATTTAAACTAACATGGTTAACACTATGTTTTAATTTTATTGGTCAGTTAGTCTGGGTCCAGAGGACCTTGTTTACACAGTCTATGAGGGGAGACAGTCTGCGCAGGATGTCATTCCCCAGTAAACATAGTGTGCCCTCCGGAGTCACAACTATGACCGGGTATTTCACCTTGTGTCGCCCAATTTTAACTTCCACATCTGCAGTCCCCTCTACAGGAATTTGATTCCCATCGAAGTTCTGAAGTTGTCCATGAAAAGGGGTGAGAGGGATCTGATATCTCTCCCCCTTCCTGAATTCAGCTGATAAAAGACTCTCTTTGACAGAAGGGTGGCTTGGGATCCAGTATCCACCAGTGCCAAAAATGAACATTGCCCTTGTACTTGGACAGGGGCATAAAATCTTCCCTCCTTCTCAAGGGGGCAAAGATAATATGTGTTTTGGGCCAGTTGGTGGGTGAATTTTTTGACTCTTGATTCTGACACACGGGTAGTTTGGGAGGGATTCTGTGTGAGCACTTGGGGATCTGTAAGAGTTTTGGGCTCCTCTAGTTTTGATTTTGGGCAACCCCCCCTTTTTGGAAGCTGTCCCCAGAGTAGGTTTGGGCAAGGTGGTTCTCTGGCTTATCATTCTGGGGTTCATTGATGGGTGGTTCTAATTCAGTCCCCCCATTTACCCAGTCTTGATTAGCATCTCTTGGGACCCAATTTTCTTTGGGAGGAGTTCCCCCATCCCTGAAGGAGAAGATCCTTTTCCCAGAGTGCTCTGAGGACCCCTCTCCTTCAAATTGGAGGACGCTAACCTCCTCCACAAAATGGGTTTTTTTAAGTCCTTTATTTCTCCTTCCCGCCCTCTGTTCTTTGGGTTGCAGACTTTCGGGGGCAGGAGATTGTGGTTCAGGTTCCTGGGCTTCATGGGGCTTTTCACAAGTGGGGAAGGAAGCTTCCTCTAAGGCTTTACACTCCCCTTCACCCCGTGCCTCCTCCTTTGGAAATGGTGGGTTTGTTGGGGTTCTCTCCCTGTTATTGCTATGGAGTACCAGACCCTTGGTTTGTGGAGTTCTGGGCTGCCATGTTCATCTCTGGTCCATCCTAGGTGGATCACGGGAAGGGTAACTGTCCCTGCTCCCATAATACCCTTGGTTGGGATAGTTCTGGTAACCCTCCATCCCTGGCCTCCCCTCTCCAGGATTGGGCTGTCTGGGCTAAGGAAAGTGTGGAAAGAAAGGAGGGTTGTTTTGTGAGTTGAAGTTTTGCGGGTACCGGGGGAAGAAGCTCAACCTGGAATTTGGGGGATTACTGCCCTCCTGGGGAAAGGTAGGAGGGAAGTTTCCTGGGTTGGTAGCTACCTGGTTGGATCCCCCCTCTTGGGCTGGGGGAGTACACACATACCCCAGGATGGATTTGTTGCCCTTGTAACGGGGCTAACATAATCAGGGGAGTTAGGAGTCCCATTTGTAGGATTACCTCCCTGACTACCTGTTTGGGATTGGCCTGATGGCCTTCTGATTCTGTGGTTAGATGGATTCTCTGCAGGTATATTTTTAGGCCCCCCATCTCCAGATCTAAATTGGGGGAAACCTTCACCTCTGCCACCTTAGCAGGGACAGGGGTGAAAGAATGTTTTAATGAACTCCCTGCTTTCTGTGTGCACTATCCTGGTAGTCTGCACAAAGGCACGTTTTAGTTCTTGCACAAATTCTTGTGGGGCCGGCTTTTCCACCACACTGCAGATTGTAGGCCGCCTTTCAGGCCTCTTGGGGGTTCCTATGGACAGAAAAATGTTTTTAGATGGCCGCCCTGTAAAAGCAAAAGGAAATTTCTAGGCTGAGTACCACAAAAGGAAATACACAAAACATGGGTTTACAAAGATACACAGATCTTTATTCAAAGTAACTGAACAGTTTTCAAAGGAACAAAGTAACAGACAGCTATCTGGCCCTCAGTACACCAAAACGAATACCAGCCTGTTCGATGTGAGTGGGACTGTACATCAGAATATTCGCTCTTTTATACAGTTTTGTAACATGATGTTCAGCCCCTCTGTACATTAATAATTCCCAATCTAGGGTTTGTGCCGAGTTCACCTCTGACTTGTCCAGCTATATGCATTTGGATCACCTTCAGTTTACATGTTCAACAAATCACAATAGCAACAGTATATTCTCGGATCTAACGTAAGCCTTAGTTCATATTTTAATACAATGCAGTTCAACAAGTGTTCTCGTTTAGTATTTACACAACATTGTGCTTAATATATGCTCGCGGATCAGTTACGTTGGCACAGGTAATCCTCGATCTATAGGTCAACGAAGGACAAGGTCTCATTAGATGCCCTAACATTTGGCCTACGGGCAGTTTAGGCATTAACTTGTATACAGAGGTCAAGACGGCCATGTTACTAACAGAAGAACACTGTCCACCATTTTAGAACACAGGGTGACTTTGGAGCGAGAATCAAAATGGCGGATGAACCTAAAATGGCGGCTTAATCGATCTAAGGTCAGAACCTTGCAACGCAGATTTCTTTGCAGAGTGACGGGGCATCGGCCAATATATACAGTAAAGGAGGCACAATATGATTTTCCGTTCAACAAACCCTCCTTTCGGCCTAAGCCAAGCGCTATACTACTTCTAGTCACTTCGCGAGTAACTCCACATCTCAATGTCCATACATTCTGAATCACTATCGGAGATGTCAATTGCCATAAGATCAGATACTAAGATTTCTTTCAGCACATATTTGTTGGAGCTCTTATCTGAAGCGTATACCTTTTGTCCTAATGAACCCATCGCCTGTGCACAACATCCTCCTAGCATTGAACACATACCAGGAAGACATTGTATACAGCAACAAAGAAACAGTAAAATACCCAAAATGATCATCAAAACCGAAAGTAATTTCCATCCCCAAGATCGCAAGAAGTCCCAGAACCAAGCGCTAAGATCCCAATTTCCCTCGGGAACATGCACTTCTGAACTTAGGTCATGCAGATTCTGTATTGCCTTGAAGATAGTTGGGGAGGAGTCTGGCATGAAAACACAGCAAGCTGTCCCCACTAATTTACATACCCCACCACGTTCAGCCAGGATGACATCTAGTGCCATCCGGTTCTGAAGTGCTACTAACCTTATTGCTTTCTGTTCTAGAGTCATATTATAGACTATGTCAGTGGTCCGATTGATGGTCCTCTCCAGTACTCTCGCTAGTCTCCTGATATCTTCAGAGTTCATCATTTATCCCCAAAATGGCACAAAGGATTTAGCTACATCACCCAGTACTTGTGCTGAAGTGTCACCATTCTCGTTTTGCCGTGGACGAGCCTTTGAAATCTCTACAGTACTTGCAATGAATACCCCGGGTAACAGGATCCGTAAATAACAAGTTCCCGGCCAATCCCTGGGTAACCATGGAAATGCTACATTACCGCAAACAAAGTAGACAGGTTCGCCTACATACAAAGCTCTGTCCTAACCAGTCAAATTCGCAACGTTGGCGCAACCTTTAAAATCACCCATTAGCTGAGTACCATTCCTTTGTATGCAGAAAGAAACTGAATCGGGGCTATGGTTAACAGTGTAAGAAGGAGGCGTGGCATCCTTTTTGCCTATAGGAGCCATCTTAAAAGAAATCAAAGATTGGAAAGGACGGGACAGTCTATCAGATGGCCTAATAGAAGCAACATTAAGCTTACTCCTATTTGCAAAAAGCGAGCATCCCAGGGGCGTAAGAACACATTTTTCGAACTTGTTCAAGTTAGTCCCATCGAAGTTCCCCGAGATGCTATTGTTCAATCAGCCGAAGAATAGTGCTCTAAGAGAAGCATAACATGGAGTTGTCAAAAATAGAGGATGAATATACCAACCTAGCCCCTTATCCCCATGTTGCGGTAAATGTAAGCAGACCCAGCAATTAGATTTGTTAAAAATGGCATGTGTTTGTTTTGTTTTATTTGTTTATATAGCGCTAAAGCCCACAGGCATCAGAGCGCTTCACAAAAAGACAAGACAATAATGAATAAATACGGGACAAATATGTGAGCCGGGCCATTATTTCATCGTAGTAGGATTGATTAATTCCAGTATTTATTTAAAGAACAGTTTTTTCAATTTCTTCCTGAACTGCATATAGTTTGATTCAAGCTTCAGTGATGTTGGAAGTTCATTCCATTTTTTAGTGCTTTTGGTCGGGAAGGCCTTGCCTAGGCCATTTTGCTTTTTCGTTGCAGTAGTTTGCAGTAAACCTATATTGTAAGATCTAAGGCACCTAGATGGCTCATGCCACTTAAACTGTTTCTTAAGGTTAGCCGGAGCTTTGCCATATAGGCATCGATGGACCATGGTGAGTGACTTGAAGATGATTCTCTCTTCCATGGCCAACCAATGAAGAGCTTTCCCATCTCCAGTTATATGTTCCCTCCTTGGCCTGCCTGTAATTGTCCTGATGGCGTTATTTTGGATCGCCTGACATTGTTTCAAACATTTGCTGTTAGCTCCTAGGAGCAAGGAGTTTCCATAGTCCAGTCTGGATAATATAGTTGCTCTGGCAATGATGGTGCTGTTCTTTTGATCGAGCAGAGGTCTGATTATTTTCAAGAGAGTTTGATGGTACTGGCAATTTTTCGGAGGCTTGTAGATAAACTCCCAGAGTCTTCACTTTTTCAGATGTTGAAATTTGGGTGTTTTTATTACAAAATGAAGAGTAAAGGGAACTCAGTTTCTTTCTGGCCTGTGTGGATCCGAAGATCATGAGCTCTGTCTTAGAGCCATTTAGACACATCCAGTTGTCCTTCATCCAACTCTCAATGGTGTTGTATAAGGTTGAAAGTTTGTCGCTATCCTTTTTGTGATCCCTGCTGAGCTCAAAGATCAGCTGGGTATCGTCGGCAAAGTTCGGGAAAAATATACCCATTTGGGTCAGCATGGTGCAAAGGCAGCGCATGTACAGGTTGAACAACAGTGGAGAGAAACTAGCTCCCTGTGGAACTCCACAGTCCACCGGTTTGGTATTTGAGGCTTTATTTCCCCAGACAATCGTGGATTGCCTATCATGTAGAAACGAAGCTATCCACTCAGTTGCCCCTCGTGAGCAGTTTCCTGAGTTTTCGAGGGCCTCTCAGAGTTTTGTATGATCTAGCAGATCAAATGCTGCCGAGAGGTCCAATAAAATTAACAAACCTGATTTGCCCTTGTCCAAGATGGACAACATTTTGGTCTGAAGGTCTAAGAGAGCTGACTCGTTACTATGACTAGACCTGAAGCCGGACTGTTGAGGATGTAATAGGTTGTTGTCATCCACGTATCTTTGGAGTTGTTCAGTAGCTATTTTGTCCAGAATTTTCAGCAGAAAATTGAAGTTTGTTATGGGTCTTAGATTAGCTGGATCTTGTTGGTCTAAGTCGGGTTTCTTGGGTAAAGGAGTGCCTGTGACTGTTTTAATTATAGTAGGTACCGTTTGGTCCCTAAATGAGGCATTAACCATTCTTCTGAAGAAAGGGGCAACAATATCAGGATTTTCTAGGATGAGTTTGGGTGATAGTACGTTTTCCGAGCATGAAGTGCATCTCATGCTAGTGAGTGTTTTCTTCATTTCTTCTAAAGTAATGGAGCTGAATTGAAATTTAGGATTTTCTAGCTCATTCTTGTTTCCTGTTGGATTAATCTTGATCGGTATGCTTGTGGTATGACAATTAAGAATAGTCTCTTTGGCTTTAATGATTTTATTGTGGAATGCAACTTGGACGTTCTCACAATCTGTTTCTATGGGCTGGAAAGGTGGATTGAGTGTTATGGGTTTGTCTATGGATTTGAGAATCTGAAAGAGCTTTCCCGTGGAGTTAGCTGCTGTACTAATGAACTCATTGTAATCGTTTTTCTTAAGGTCAATAAGTTTGGATTTGTGGCATTCATGATGAGTAAAAGTGTGTTGTTGTGATAATTCTGTCTGTGCTGAGAGCCTCTAGGAGATAGAGTATGCAGATGCACAAAAGGAGTAGTAACAGTAGGTACATTTTCAGTAGGCAACAAATTCTCAAACAGATGTACTTCTCCTAAATACCAGAAACCTAAAACAATGACTATTGTGAAACCAATTAACATTATCACAAGACAGCAATACGTTTTCGGGGCCCACACAGTGGATTGTCCATTCTCGCAACTGGTCACACATTCTCTTATCAGTCCTGTACGAGCGGAAGCGGTTGCAGGCATTGTAGTCTTTAAATGAAAGCACCAGTGTTATTTTGCTAGTGACCTCCAGGCTGAGCGTTTTCTTAGTCCTTCCACAAACCCTAGCCAACAGAATAACCTTTCTATGCAAATGATCAGGCCTAAAAGGACAAGCCCTTTGATGATTTCCTTCGAAAGCACAGCCGAACCATGCAGTAAGTCTATTTCCTCGGACGCAGATCGTACCTTGTGGTTCCTGGTACTGAGTGATCTGTGAACAACGTGTCGTCACTTCCCATTGGACAAATGGCTGTTTTCCCAGGCCTCACGGGCTAAGGGAGAGTCTCTGATACACTCTCGATGCTATTTACTACTTTGAAATTGTTGGTTGCAGTTCTGGTAAGGGGTTGTGTGTCTTCTGCAGCGTGTGGCACTGGGTGTGGAATTCTCTTGGTGTGTGTCGCATGGATCCAGTGTTTCCGGCCTGCTTCCCGCACCGCAGTCTGTGTGATCAGCAGGACTTGGAAGGGGCCCTGCCAACGTGGTGCGAGGCAAGAAGATCGCTCAAATGATTTCACGAGGACCCACTCCCCTGGTCATATGCTGTGACCGGGACCCTCGTACCTTACAGGTAAAGCCTCTCGCACCTGATGATAAATCAAATACAGATTTTTAGTTAACTGGGCACAGTAATCAAAGAGAAGTACATTTTTTCGATATCTCGTAAAGAGCGAGACTTCGGAACATTCTAAATATTAGCTGGCCTCCCCATAACCACCTCAAAGGGAGAAATCCCAGTCTTAGTTTGAGGGGTTGTTTGCATAGATAAAAACACACTCTGTAAGGTGTCTGGCCATTTTAGTTTGGTGCCGGCACACGTTTTAGCAAGCTTGTTTTTGATGATGCCGTTGTGTCTTTCCACTAGTCCAGCACTCTGAGCGTGTCTAGCCAAATGGAACCGTTTATCGATCTGTAATCCCGCCAAATCTGCAGAATTACAGCAGTGATAAAATGTGGACCATTGTCCGACCAGATGACTCTCGGTAAGCCAAACCTTGGAAAATATTCCTTTAACATAGTCTTTTCCGTAGTCATAGCTGTGGCATCTTTGGCAGGATAAGCCTCAACCCATTTGCTGAAAGCACAGATTACTACTAGTACATATTTAAAACTATTACAATGCTCCATCTCAATAAAATCAAAATGAATAACCTCAAAGGGAACAGAAGGTGGACCAAAACTACCCCTAGGAGTTGATGTGCCCTTTCCCACATTATACTGCAAACAAATCATGCATCCCTGAACAAAGCGTTCAGCTATTTTAGGGATTTTGTCATTTACCCATAGTTTTTGCAAAATTTCAGTAATCATACGAGCACATATGTGTGTGGGACCATGAGCCATAACAACCATCATCATAATGTATGTGTCAGGCAATAACCATTTGCCTTCAACTTTGTCCACCCAACACCCATCATCATCCAGTTTCCCCAAGCCCTCAGCCCATTTCTTAGACTCTTCTAATGTCACATCGGCTTGGATATCACTTACGGAATCAATACCCTCATCCAAAGTGCAAGCATTTGTGGCTTCCCTTGGAGTATACATTTCTGAAGAGAGATCAGTGGCAGTCTGTTTGGCTATCTGGTCAGCAAAAGCGTTCCCTTTTCCTACATGATCTACAATTTTCTGATGCGCTGCGCATTTTATGATAGCTAGCTGAGTAGGGAGTGCAAGTGCTGAGAGTAGCCGTACTATCAAGGAGCCATGTTGGATTTTAGTGCCATGTGAGATCAAGAAACCGCTTTCTGCCCAAAGTCTACCAAAGTTGTGAACCACCCCAAAGGCATACTGACTGTCAGTATATATGTTTACTGTAAGCCCTTTGGAAAGTTCACAAGCTTGGGTAAATGCTATAATCTCTGCGACCTGCGCGGAGATATGTGTAATTCTCTTGGTTTCCACAATCGGGCTCAATGTAGTGATTGCATAAGCAGCTGTGGATGTACCATCCAGGAGTTTGAAGCAGGGGCCATTGCAAAACAGCTCCCCTTGTGGATTGTTCAAAGGAATATCTTTCAGATCGATTCTACCCTTCGTTTCTTGTTTGGTAGTGTAAAAGCAGTCATGTGACTCTTCGTCACTGCAAAGTTCAGCCGCATTAAGAACACAACACCTCTTAATTTGTATGTGCGGTACAAACAAGATCAATTCATATCTCGTTAATCGTGAGGAGATGAGGTGTTGCGTTTGAGTTCTGTTCAGTAGAACATCAGGTTTAAAGCCTAGGACCATTCCCTCGCTTTGTTTTACAGAGGCAGCAGCAGCAGCGACAGCTCGCAAACATCTTGGCAAAGCGCATGCTACAGGATCAAGGGCGGAAGAAAAGTAGTCGCACACCCTATTCTTCCCTCCATTTTCCTGCGTTAATACAGCCAAACCACATCCATCACATTCATGCACATACAACACAAAGACCGTTTCATAGTTTGGTGTGCCCAAAACTGGTGCTGAGCACAATGCAGTCTTGAGCAAATCAAATGCATTCTGGTGTACCAAGTTCCATGGTAATGGCAAAGAAATGCCCTTCTTCCTCAAGGACAACATTGGTTTAATCACTAATGAGAAGTTGGGGATCCACTGCCTACAGTAAGAAGCCATTCCTATCAAGGCTCTAACTTCCTTCTGCGTATTTGGGACAGACATGCTAGAAATAAGTTTTATCCGTTCAGGCGTCAACCTTCTCCTCTCCTTTGACAGGAGATAGCCTAAATAGGCGACCTCCTGACAACAGTATTGACATTTTTTAAGCAAAGCTTTATGTCCATGTTTAGCCAAGTGAATAAGCAGCAACACAGTGCCCTCCTTACAAGCGCTCTCTGAGTCAGCAGCTAAAAGTAAGTCATCAACATATTGAAGTAGTATACAAGTAGAGGGCAACTCAAGGATATCGAGCTGCTCTTTCAAAGCCCTACTATAAATGCTCAGACTTTCCGTGTAACCTTCCGGTGCACGAGTGAAGGTAAACGAACGTCCCTCTAAGGTGAACACGAAGATCTACTGTATTTGTGTATTGGAATACTAAAGAAAGCATTCTTTAGATCCACGACACTAAAATGAGTAGCTGAAGCCGGGATCATAGTTAATATTGTCGTCACATCAGGCACAATTGGAAATTGTGGAGGAACGATCTTGTTGATGGCACATAAATCAGTTATGAAACGAAAAGGAATTGCATTATCGCCTTTTTTGTACACAGGCAAAATCAGACTATTGCAGAAACTACCTGCAATTTCCTCAATCACCCCTCGATGCACAAAATCAGAGACGATGCATTTCAAAGCTTGCTTACCATCGACCGAAATCTTATACTGTGGAATACGTGGCAGCTTTACTCTATATTTCAAGACAATTTTCACATGTTCGATTTGCAAAACACCGACATCATTGTCATCTATTGCCCACAAACACTCCAGAACATCACTGAATTCCGGCGGCAAAGGTCTGGTCAAGAATTGAGAGACAGAAAGTTTCTGTTGTGAAATCGTCAAACGCACTCCATCAGAAGAACAATGAATTACCGCATTTAATTCCTTCAACAGATTCAACCCCAACAAATTCTCCCCACAATTCGTAGACAAAAGGAATGGACAGTGGTCCATAAATGGACCCAAAGTAATAGGTACCGGCAAAGAAACCGGACAGACAACTGGTGTGCCAGAAAACCCTACAGAAACATTGGTTTGCCCTAACAGTGGAATGTTTGGAACCCGTGAATGATCAATGGAACACTTCTGTGCCCGTGTATCTATCAAGAATAGATGTTTCCTATTTCCCACTGACATCTCAACATAGGGACCTTTCTGATTAACGGGAATAGGCGTTGGTTCCAAAACCTGCTTCAGGCAATCCTAACGAAACAGAATGTCGTCAAAAGGAAGTTCTTCAGAGAGGTAAGCAGCAGAAGGATGATCAAAAATGTTTCTATTATCCACACTCGATGCCTGATTGTCCTGCGAAAAATGTTGCTGTGTCCTATGAAAACAGACCTCTACCAGGAACTCCTACACCTGGGCGACCTCTGGATCATCTACCCATATTTCCAAATGTGTTATTTGACCTCTGCTGGAGGATCGGGCACTGTGCACGCCAATGACCCTCTTGTCTACAATAAGCACACTGGTTAATGTTTACAGGACCCAAGGGCGCATTTCCTTGTGGAACGTACTGACCTCTAAATTGCAAATTACCTCCTCTAGGGCCTCTAACAATTTGCTGTAATAATACTTTCGTCTTTAAGCCTCATTTTCTCTTCTCGACTCTTTCCTTTTCATTATTGACACGATTCTAGTAGTACTGAGCCATGTGCAATACTTCTGACTGAGACTTTGCTTGCCAAGAACTCTCGGAGGACATAATTTGGGGCTGGATGTCAGGCAGCAATCCACGCACAAATGTGTCCACGAATAATCTTTTCCCAGACTCTGTGCCTAAATCTTGTCCACTGAAATCTGAAAATACCTGTTTGAACCGATTAAAGAACTCGGTAGCACCCTCAGACTTCCCTGGGACACAGGCAATAAGCTTGTCCCAAATAATTCTCTTCTCGAGAATTATAGTTTTCAATTTCCTAACTATCCTATCAGGCAAAGTTAATATTACCCGAGGCGGTCTTTTGCCAGCTGGCCTTTCTCCATCATCTCTAATCATGCTAGTCCCTGTATCTCCTAACCCTGGTACATCATCTACAGTTCTAATCTGTATCCACAAGTCGCCAGGCAGGAGTATGGGAAACAACAAATCGATATCACTTAAGGTAATGACGATGATTACAAAACAAACTCTATTTCTTTGTAGAACCCTGTCGGATTCTTCCTAATGTCGGGAATAGATTATTTAATGGTGTTCACTTCCTGTCTTGAGAACGAGACATGAACAAACTGTGACACATAATGGGCAGGAATTTCTCTAGCAATTGTACCTGCTACAGCATTAGCGTAAATCTCCACTTTTGGGACAAATGTCAGAGGAACCTCTCTCATAGGCAACTGAGAAGTAGGCAACTCTGACCGCTTACTAAGCAACAGAGCCAAATCGAGCGCTAAAGCAGCTGAAGAAGTGTCACCCGAAAAAGCTCTCTTATAAATACTCAATAACTCTGCAGGACAACAAACCTTTCTTTTTACACACTCATCCTGTAGGTACTCTATCATTACCTGTATCACTTTCCTCTGCATTTCTGGCGTATACTGACTATACGTGTCATATACTTCAACGGGAGTTATCGACGTATCTGAGATCCATCTAATCGCTTCTTTTGTGAAAATTCACGTTTCCTCAGTTATCGATTTTCGACAAGGAAGGAACCGTTTCTGCACGAACATAACCTCCAAACTATCACCATCTTCATCATTATACCGTAACCTTTCCAGCTCCCTTCTATACTCAAGAATCCTTTCAACATGCTCTTGCACCTTCTCTGCTCAAGAATCCTTCTATACTCAAGAATCCTTTCAACATGCTCTTGCACCTTCTGTATGCTAAAACATTCAGATCCCTCAACCCTTGTGGGAGATCTGTATTATTTAGCCTGTTCCACATTACACATAAATGAATTCCTAATCCTTCAATAAAAACGTTTTTCTGAGGAAAATTGTCTATATTAGAAAATGTGGCAAAAACACTAGCTTGTTCACCCTTCTCCATGCAATGCTTAGCCCATGCAGTTAACTCACGTTTCTTCTCTGGAGAGACAGTATTACGAGTAACAACCCTCGATCCCGCTCCCCGATCTACTACAAGCGGTGTCAAACTACTTGGAAGAGGGAGAGTAGGCAACATTTGAACATCGAGGAATGGAGGTTCTAATACTGGCACAGCAGGCAAAGGTGGAGGAGCAGATGGAGGAGCAACGACAAGAGGTGAAACAACTGGAGGAAGAGGAACAGTAGGAGGAACAATAGGAGGAAAAGCAGCAGGGAGAGGTACATAACAATTTATCGATAAGTTCATCAGAAATATGAAAGTCTTTAGAAGGATAGATTTTCTGGATACCAAGTGAAAATGCCCTGTCCATATTTCTAACTGACTCAGACTGTTTATTTTGGTCATACAACAACGCTTTTTCGGCGTTTGTCAAATGACGGCGCGCATGCTTTTCTCTACTTTTAAGCTGCTGCAAAGCTTCTTTCTTCCAATTCTGTAATACGTCAAATGCTGCAGGTCTAGACTTTTTCTTCAATAATATAGATTCTGAGTATTCAATACGAGGGATTTCAAAACTACCATTGATTGGCCACTGAAGTTCGGAAGCATGTCTAGTTTGTCTGTGCCACATATCATTAAATACTATACTACCAATGCTGTGCTTACAGTACATAGTACATGCCGGCGACCCCTCCATTGGTGCCGGTAGGCCAAATTCCAAAGATTGTCTGTCCTTGCAGAATAATGCCCTGAAGCATGCAGACAATTTCCCAAGCATATCAGATTCCTGGTGTTACCTGGTCAATGATTGTACTTGCAAGAACAATACGGCAAAACAAATTATCAGGATACTTAAGAATCAGGTCATGACTCACCTGATCAATCCTAAGGAGGTCCGATCGGATTTCAAAATTTTCTAACAAAGGTTACCTCGTGTTTAGTGATTTTGGCAAATCTGCCCGCCTCGATATATGGACCCTCGTCAAGATGCTCACCGTCCATGGATTAGGTCGCGCAGCGCTGCTGAGGTGTCGGTTCTCATCCAAGAAAGGGGCCCCCTTTTACACCATCCGATCCCGGTCCGATAGCCATGTCAACCTTCAACGAGCTGGCATCAATCTTGAGGGTCCCTATTCGGGAGCCATCTGTAGAAGCAAAAGGAAATATTGAGGCTGAGTACCACAAAAGGAAATACACCAAACGCGGGTTTACAAAGATACACAGATCTTTATTCAAAGTAACTGAACAGTTTTCAAAGGAACAAAGTAACAGATAGCTATCTGGCCCTCAGTACACCACAACAAATACCAGCCCGTTCGATAGAAGTGAGTGGGACTGTATATCAGAATATTCGCTCTTTTATACAGTTTTGTAACATGATGTTCAGCCCCTCTGTACGTTAATAATTCCCAATCTGGGTTTGTGCCGAGTTGATTGATTGATTGATATTTTATTTCTATCGCGCTCGTACACAAGTGTTTCAGAGCGCGACAAGGCAAGGGAGGGGAACAGGGGAGAACAAAACAGCGATCTTACTACGCCCAGTGACATTGAGAACGCGCAAATGCATGGGAGAGGGGGGAGGGAAAAAGTGCATGGAAGGGGGAGAGGTGGAAAGTGTGAAGCAGAGGAGAAACAGATAAATAACAATAAATAAATAATAAAGGCAACAAACAGTGGTAATGCAGCCAGCAATTTGCAAGTGCTAGGTTTAAGGCAGCAGACAGGGTAGGTCCGATAAGTGCAGGAAGAAAAAGGGGGAGCTGTATGGGTACAGATACAGACCCCAGTGCAAGGGGTGGCCCGGAGGCAGTGCGGGAGGGTGACAGGATGAGAAGGTCCCTGGGCCCAAAAGACAGAGGGTTGCCAGGTGCACGGTGCCAAGAGCGAACAGATCAGCAGGGGAGAGGGGGAGCGAAGGCAGAAGAAAAGAGGAAGGTATTGAGGTGCTTCCGGAACCGGAGATGGTTCTCCTCAAGTTTTATAGTGGCAGGGAGGCTGTTCCAGAGGGAGGCCCCAGCCGAAGACAGAGATCTAGCCCCAGCTCGTTTCTTAGAAAAACGACTGACCCTGAGTGAGTTGGAGGTAGAGGAGCGAAGAGTTCGAGAGGGGAGGTATTTGCGGAGGGATAGCTGAAGGTATTTTGGACCCAGGCCCCAGAAAGCATTGTGGTCGATGCAGAGGGTTTTGGATTTAATCCTTCCATCCACTGGTAGCCAGTGAAGAGATTTCAGAGCTGGAGAGATAAGATCCCAGGGCTTGAGTCCAAGGACAAGTCTCGCAGTCCTGTTCTGGATTAGTTGCAGAGGGCGGAGAGTAGAGGCAGGTAGATTTAGAAAGAGGCTGTTACAATAGTCTAAGCTAGAGAGAACCAGAGCTTGAAATACCATGAGCTTCTGGGGGAAGGAGAGGAAAGGCAGAGTACCTCTGAGGAGGTGCAGTCAGAAATCTGACTTTTTAGAGACCTCAGAGATGTGGGCGGAGAAGGAAAGGGTGGAGTCAAAGATGACCCCGAGGTTATTAGCCTCGCAGGTGGGGGTAGGAGGAGGGCCAACGGAGGCCGGCCAGAGAGTGAGGGGAAAGGATGGTGAAGGTGTGCCGATGAGGAGGATCTCCGTCTTGCTGGCATTCAGACAAAGATCATTGGCGGCACACCAATCTTGAATGGCAGTTAGGCAATCAGAGATGAGAGAGGGAAAGGAGGTGGCAGAGGGCAGCCTGAAAATGAGTTGAGTGTTGTCAGCGTAGCACTGGAAACTTGAGCAGAAAATAGCAATGCAGTGGGCGAGAGTTGCCAGGTGTTGCTTGAAAAGCTAGGGCGAGAGGTTAGACCTCTGGGAAACACCACAGGTAGAGAGGAAGATAGATGAAAGCAAGGACCCAAGTTGGACCTGGGAGGGTCGATCTGAGAGGAAAGAGGTCAGCCAGGCCAGAGCCTGATCAGTGATACCCAGGTTTTGACGGAGACGGTTGAGCAGGATGGTATGGTTGACCGTGTTGAATGCAGAAGAGAGATCGAGGAGGATGAGGACAGAGGGAATGTTAGAGTCAAAGTTGGTGAGCAGATCTTCACGGATGTTTAGGAGAGCAGTTTCCGTGCTTCTGGTAGCTCTGAAGCCAGACTGGTGGTCATGGAGACAGCCAACAGAATTGGAATGAAGGTTAAGCTGAGAGATGGCCAACTTTTCCAGGAGTTTGCCAAGAAAGGGAGTAATGGAAATTGGGCGATAGTTAGCTGGACAAGAAGGATCAGTTGTGGGATTCTTGAGAAGAGGATGCACAAAGGAGTGCTTCAGAGAGGAGGGGGAAGGATCCAGAGGCAAAGGAGTGGTTGCAAAAATCAGCAAGGGCCAGAGCGAGGGTGTCAATGTGGTCCTTGATGGTTTTAGAGAAACAGGGATGAACCTGTTTTGAAGAGGCTTTCATAGATCGGACCTGTCTTGCAACCTCGTCAGGGGTGAAAAGAGGAAAGGACGAGAAGGATGGTGGGAGGGTGGCTAAAGGAGGGTCAGCAAGCACAGATGGAGAGGGAAGAGGAGGAGTGTGGGTGGAGAGAGTGACTCGCCCAGCTATATGCATATGGATCACCTTCAGTTTACTTGTTCAACAAATCACAATAGCAACAGTATATTCTCGGATCTAACATAAGCCTTAGTACATATTTTTATACAATGCAGTTCAACAAGTGCTCTCGTTTAGTATTTACACAACATTGTGCTTAATATATGCTCGCGGATCAGTTACGTTGGCACAGGTAATCCTCGATCTATAGGTCACCGAAGGACAAGGTCTCATTACATGACCCTAACATTTGTCCTACGGGCAGTTTAGGCAATAACTTGCATACAGAGGTCAAGATGGCCATGTTACTAACAGAAGAACACTGTCCACCATTTTAGAACACAGGGTGACTTTGGAGCGAGAATCAAAATGGCAGATGAACCTAAAATGGCGGCTTAATCGATCTAAGGTCAGAACCTTGCAACGCAGATTTCTTCGCAGAGCGACTGGGCTTAGGCCAATATATACAGTAAAGGAGGCAAAATATGATTTTTTCCGTTCAACAGCCCTGCAGGTGACCATCTTGAGTGGTTCTGATCCTTCAGCCCCGCAAAGAAACTGGAGTACTCAGGGGAAAATGTCCATTTTACATATTGGATGCAACTCTAACTATCTTTCGGATGAAAAGTATCCATCATCTGTTTGTATAACTCAAGGTGGTCCCAGACTGAATACTTGGCATTTTTGTGATAGGGAGTTATAATGCTCCTAATGGCCTTGATCTGCTTCAGGGGATCTTTTAGTAGAGCCCTCTTAATTTTGTTGGCCTTTTTGGTCTTAGTCACCCAAGTCCACTCATCCTCCTACTCAGAGGCACTACTATTGGAGGTGGCTATCTGATCCTTAGGCACTTCCTGATTCTGCGAGTTAGAGAAGGGCTTGCAGAATGTGGGGTCCTAGTTTCTTGATGCCTGTGGCGCTCAGAAAGTCTTCTGACTCTCCTCTGCTCCCAGGATTGGCTGAGTAACCCCCTACCCACTTCCCTAGCTGCAAGAGGTCTTTAGGATACTATTTTGGTCGAGTTCCCCACCAAATTTGACAAACTGATCCTTTGGTAGGCGGTATTTTTGAGGATCCAATTCCCTGTTTTTCCCCTTACAGGAGTCTTCCTGATCAGAGAGGCTAGCCCTAACATTTGGGGATCTGTACAGAGACGCCTGTCCATCAATTTCTGGGAGGCGCTGATCTGTCAGTCCCATGTTAGCTATTCTGCTGAAGTCTACCATCCCCATGGCCCTTGTTTCATATGAGCCAGTGGACATGAAGGTTTCGGAGTCCATGGTACTGAAGGGGTTACAGTCCCTGATTGCAGGGGTCCTGATGTTATGCTCATGGGTTTCTCTGTCCCTCCCTGCCTCTTCTCTTTCAGCCTCTATTCCCTGGTGATATGCCAAAATCTGACTCTTTTGCTCCTCTATTAAGGCCTTACTGGTCTCAATGATTCGCTCTTGCATGGCTATCTGTTTGTGGAGCCCATCATTGTTTTCACAGAGAGCCTCTTTGTGTCTCTGCGCTTCCTGCCTGGAATGGAAATACTGGGCCAATTTCTGACGCAGGAGACTCACCTCCTGAGTTTTATCATTATTGGTCTGGGTTTTCTTTTCCAGAGCATCCTCCACCCGCCTGGTGTGCTCTAGTAGCTTCTCATATCCGGTTTTAACTTCACTAAGCTCCTGGAGGGCCAGTTTTCATTCCTCTAACTTAGTTTTCAATTGGCTGACTACCTGGCCTAAGGCGTCCCTCTCCTGACTTAGGGTGCCCCTCTGTTTAGCCAGGTTGTCCCTTAGTTTTTTAAATACACTGGATTTCTGGCACTCCTCATCAAATTCTGTTTGAGATTCTAAATCTTTAAGGATTCATTTATTGTTTTCCTCTTTTACTTTGTCTATCCGATCTTGTAAGATAACTAGCTGTTCTGCGCAGACTCTGTTAAAAGTTAATTGCTGATCCAGTTTCTGTTGACTCTGTTGCAGAGAGTCCACCCTTTCCTGACATTCCTCTTGCAGTGTCTGTAATTGTGTATCTTGCTCTACCTTCTCTTGCTGTAGGAGAGCCAGATATTCCTTTAGTTGTGTCAGATACTGCCTAGCCTTTGTTTCTGATTCTTGGCTCTTATGTAGCCTTTGCCCTGCAGAGTTTAGATTAGTTTGGATTTTCTCTAGTGTTTCCACTTGCTTCTTTGCCAGAACTATGTTTTCTGCATGCTTCTACTGTATTACCGCTATGTGGAGGTATAGGTAGGCCGCTATTCTGGCAATTTGTGTCTGCTCCTCTTTAGCTTTTGGGGTCATATACAGTTCACTAAGAGCTTTGTGTAATGGGCCCTGGTTCTGCCATGTATCAAGGTCCATGGCAGTGACCCGTTATTTGATTTCCTACAACCAGATCTGCTCATTCTGTTCTGGCCACTCACCCCTGACAAACTGTTTGTGCAGGGGGTGTTCCCTAGCAATGCTAATTTCTTCTGGGATCGACATTTTTAGAAATATCAATTTCCTTATGACTTATTTTAGGATGAATTTAATTTTACAAACAGGCGTGATTTTTGGAGTATTTATTTTGAGAGGTGCTTGTACAGTGTAGCACAGTACACCAACCCAGCAAGGTGTCTGTACCCTGCAGGCTAGTATTCTGTGTTAGACTGTCATGGGTGGTAACTCGAACTCAGAATCACAGCACAAGCCCCCAAAATCTGTTAAGGATTTCAATCAGGCACACACCCGGGTCTCGCCTAGCTTGTAATGCACAAATTAAATACTTATTTATAGTGTCTATAGGTTCAATATTCTGAGTGATATAAAACTCATATCACACCCATCTCAAAATACCCCCAGGTCACAATGGATCGAGAATCAGGCTATTTTGTAAAGGTAAATATTTATTTATTTATTGAAAATTCAAATCACACATAAGTTTTAATATATATATAAATATGTGTGTGGCAGCAATCACCAATGTGGTGACAATGCAAATCAGAAACTATGTAAAGCAATTGAATTCACTTTTAAGCAGCACAGAAGATAAAACACAGTGAAAAGACAGTTTTGGTTTGTGAAAAGATAGGGCTTTGGTTAATATATCCCCTTGCAAAGTTCTTAATTCACACAGAAGCAATTCTACACAGATGTAAGTAAGTAGCAGGTAATCAGGAATAAACAACAGAATACAGTGTTGGAATATTATCTTCCCTCCCCAAACAAGAGAGAAAACGTTTTTGGAACTTGGACAATTTTAAAAACTGACAGTTGGAAATGGCTTTGTGAACAAGGAAAAGTGTGCAAAAATGTTTAAATTGATCAACATTCCTATGAAAGCAACTCCAAACAGATTCTAACCAACATGAGTTACAAGATGAGCAACAGTACACACTTCAGATCGGAATGGAAGTTAAGAAACACTTTGGAGGGGAAAAGACATGTGTAAAACTTTTTAAAAATGCAAATGCGCGGCAAAATTTCACTATGCGATTTTTAATAAAAATGGTCAAATATACAGTTCCGCAATTTTTAGTTGCGGATGTAGCTACAGAACTTAGGTTTAACTGAGAGTTGAAATTAGGTCTCTAGTAACTCTTCACGTATGATACTCTGGTTTCTGTTCTGTATGGGAATTGCTTTATTTAATCCAAATCACTAATGGGTTATGGTTTTGTAAAACAAATGAGAAAAATCAGCGCAAGAATGGTTCTAACAATATTAGAGGTTCTGAAATTAAAGATGGGATGGCCTAAGATTGGGATAGGACAAGGCAATTATGCTAAGGGTTACTATGATTCCTGTTTATACTTACAGTCCACTGTAATTTAAGATTGGACCGTCAGGGTTCTGGTCATCCCGGATCGGGTCTACCGGCAGCAGGGCACCTCTGGCTGGATGGTCAGCTGGGCAGTTCTGGTGAATCGGACTGACACCTCAACTGGATTTGGATTGGATTGGCCCTTCTGGTCACTGGACACGGTAGATTCATTCCTGAAGTTCTTTTGGGATGGTTCCGGATTCGGGCTTAGCTGAAAAGAGTTCAGCAATTGCTGATCCTTGGTTTTTGAAAATAATTCTGGAATCAGGACAAGATGAACAGTTCTGGACAGGATGAAGAAGTCAGGAACAAAGCACTGTGTGGAAATCAGGAGGTAGTCAGGAATCAGTGTGTGTCTGTGTGTGGTGAAGTTTCTATATGTATCATGCCAAGTGACACCACAAAGTTTATGGTAGGGGCAGAATTTCAAACCACACCCCCACGGCTGTGAGTGGTCAAAGGCACTTGCCTTGTTCTGGTTGGACGTCAGAAAAGAGCTGTCATCTTTATGATGTGCTTTGGGACCTCCCACATTGATTTGAACCACAATTTAACTTTTGCACAAATGTACATTTCTATAATGATGGCCCCTAATAACATCGGACACATACATTATATATTTTGTGAGTTATCCTTCCGTCCAATTCCCATCTCTGTGAGAGCTGTCTTTGTTGTTCTGTGGAATTTTGTCCATTTTAATCATAACGGTTTGGCCTAACAATTTCTAATTCAATACATAGCTGGGTGATTACCCCTAGAACATGGGTATACAATATGATATTCGCAGCATCAATAGTTTTACCACAATTAGGGTTTTGGTGTAACTTTGGGTCCTTATGTAGTACAGTGTTCACTAACGTCTCCACAGAAAGAGCATAAAATTACATGTATAAGTACCAATTTTTAGATTTGTCCTCCTTCATGTTGCAAAGTTAAAGGTTTTCAAAACCTAATCACAAATATGCATTTTAAACAACAGATTCCTTTGAACAGTGTTTTTTCTCTCCTTTCAACAAACAGCTGTCAAATCCCTTTGATCAGGGTGGGGTGTAGAGGGAAGTCTCCTGCCCCTCCCCAGAAGGGGTCAATACTCAGCATGTCCTTTGTCCTGGGCTCAGCCAAAGACGAATGGCCAATAAGGTCTTTGTTCTAAATATGCGAAAACCTCCAGCATCACTTAAGCCTTCCTGTAACAGCAGAGTGTGAACATGAAGTGTCATCTTTCTCAGGCGGGGCACTGTCCAATCAGAATTAACCAGTTAACTCCAAACTGGGTTACTATAAGATTCACCTACAACCTTTCATTAAAAAGATATAAAATGAACAGAGTTTATAGGGGATTATGACAATTAAAGGAATTAAACCCATCACAAAACATGCTTTTAAACAGGCACATTTTGCAATTTCTTCATGGAAAAAGCACATTTAAACTGAGTCTTTTACATCAGAGTTTCTTTTGCAGCAAACACATCTACTCAGCACCATTTCTGTTCTTGAGTGCTGTAAATTGTCTGTAGTCTGGAAGTAAGTATTCAGCCTTTGCTTGGAGTTTTCTCTGCACAGCTGAAATAATTATATGTTGCCACTTTTAGCCGCATTTCTCCTGTGGAACTTGAAATATAGGTCGCTGGTAAAATACATTTCTTAGCTGTTGTCAGTCAATGAGGTCCAGTTTTCTCTGAGACACCTGGAGAATCTGTGATTTGAGTACACTTGTAATGTCAATGGTTCACTTGGAAAATGACTGAATTTAGTGCCAAAACAGAACTTTGAAGGTTGCAATTTGTTGGGGAAGCCGCATTTTAAAAAGCATTTTTGGTTTTTAGCCCACTTCTGCGGCCTTGCTTCATGTTACATGTAACAGTACCCACTGGCATTCTCCTGCAGTGAATTCTGTTTTTACCCCAACTTTGACTGTGTGTGGCAGGGGTGTGCAGTCTTTTGTGATGGTGAACCATGCACAGTTTTGCAGACTTTTGCACGCACAGGGCTTAGCGCATCCATTTTTGGCTGTTTCTTTCCCCATTGGCAAAGGGGTGCAGTGGGGCACAACAGCATTTGTAAACATATCCCACAAACCTCTTCAGGCAATCGATTTATATTGGTTGTAATAGACCATGCTACTAGGTATCCTGAAGCCATACCTATGAGGACTGTTACAGGTTAGGCTGTTGCTAAGGCCCTACTTGGTATTTTTACCAGAGTAGGTTTTCCTACGGAAGTCATCTCTGACAGGGGATCCAACTTTATGTCCCACTACATGCAGGCCATGTGGAAAAACTGTGGAGTGACATACAAGTTCTCAATTGCCTACCATCCACAGACAAATGGATTGGTAGAGAGGTTTAAGCTTACTATGAAGAGCATGATATTTGCTTTAGGGGAACCCCTTAGAAGAAAGTTGGACCTTCTACCGCCATGCCTTCTATTTGCTTATAGAGAAGTCCCTCAGGAGGGAGTTGGATTTAGTCATCCAGTTTGAGGTCCATTGGCCCTAATTAAGGAGGGGTTGGTGAGTGCTCCTTCTCCCAAGCCAGTGAGAGTCACTATGTGTTAGGTCTCCGGAGCAGAATGAAACACATGATGACAGAGGAATCTGATAACTTAAAGGCAGGTTAGGCTCTGGTGAAGCATTGGCATGACCAGAAGGCCAACATGGTTGAGTTCACTCAAGACCAGCAGGTTTTAGTTATGGTTCCTGCAAGGCACAGGGCCTTATAGGACAAATGGATAGGACCCTTAAAGGATGTGGGAAAACTTGGAGAGGTCAACTATATAGTGGACTTAGGAAATCCTAAGGAGGCCCCCAGGGTCTTTCACACCAACCGTCTAAAAGCATATGTCACAAAACCAGAAGTGGGAGCTTTGCTTCTAGCTGCAGCTCAAGAGGAGAAAGACAGTAAATTTCTACCTGATCTCCTCAGGGGGCAAAGTTTAGATGAGAAAATAGAAGGTGTTAATCTCTCTTCTAATCTGACTCTGGAACAACAGGAGGAGTGCAAGTTTCTGTTGAATCAGTTTGCCTCCCTGTTTTCACTATCACCAGGCTTGACCCCTTGGGGCCAGCATGATATTCTCATTGGTGACTGTTTACCTGTTAAAAGCAGAGGTTACAGGATGTCATATAGTGTCAGAACCCACATAAAGGAAGAGGTCAACAAGATTCTTGATATCGGGGTAATAGAACCCTCTACTAGCCCATGGTCTAGTCCAGTTGTACTAGTGCCAAAGGCAGGATCCAGGGAGTTGAGATTCTATGTGGACTATAGAGCTCTAAATGCAGTCACAAAAATGGATGCCCATCCTTTACCTAGGACAGATGAACTGGTGGACAAACTTGGTTCAGCCAAGTACCTCAGTACATTTGACCTAACTTCAGGCTATTGGCAAATAGCCCTGACAGACCATACCAAGGAGAAAACTGCATTTTCCACCCCAGCAGGCATCTACCAATTTAAGGTAATGCCTGCTGTACTAAAGAATGCACCTGCAACATTCCAAGGGATGGTTAATCAAGTTCTGAATTTGGATGGAGGACTTCTGCATGGCATACTTGGATGACATAGCAGTGTCAGCCCTACTTGGAAAGAACATGTTGACCACAGAGGATATGTTTTGCAGGCTCTTGAGCAGGCCCATCTCCACCATAAAGGCAAGTAAATGTCAAATCGGTCAGAGCAAAGTGGTCTACCTTGGACATGAAGTAGGAGGAGGTGAAATAAGGCTAACAAAGCCTATCAAAGTACAAGCTGTACAGGAATGGGCCACCCCTACTACTCAAACCCAAGTTAGAACCTTCTTAGATCTCACTGGATATTATATGAGCTTCATTGAGAACTATGGGTCCATAGCTTCTCCCTTAAATGTGGTCTCCTCATCCAAATGACCTAAAAAGGTCAGATGGAATGAGGAGTGCAACATGGCATTTGAAGGACATAAGAAAGCCCTTTGTCAAGCTCCAGTCTTAAGAGTTCCTGACTACAGCCAAACCTTCTTTGTGCAAAAAGATGCTTCCAATACAGGTATAGGTGCAGTTCTGAGTCAGCTGGATGAGAAAGGTAGGGAGCAGCCCATCTGCTTCATCAGCAGAAAGCTGAAGCAACATAAAAACAAGATGGGCAACCATTGAAAGAGAGTGTTTTGCTATTGTGTGGTCACTGAAGAAGTTTAGACCATACGTGTATGGATCTACTTTTGTCATTCAGACTGAATACCAACCCTTGAGATGGGTAATGTAGATGACGGGGGAACATCTTAAATTGTTAAGATGGTTAATCAGCCTACAGGGGTTTGATATAACCATTGAACACAGGTCAGGGTGTAATCACCAAAATGCTGATTGTCTCTCCAGAATGTTTGACCAACTGGAGTAAGGAGATTCATCCAGGTATATTCTCTGGGATAAACTACTGTTTCCCAGAGAATGTAAAGTTTAATTGACTTTACTAGTATTTCCATATTCATAGACCCATCACACACCTTCTTACAATGGAATGCTGGAGTGGTTACATAGTATCCCCTGTGTCTAAAAACTTATGTAGCAGTCAAATTCTATCCTTTCCTATTGAAAAAGCTAGTGGCAGTGGTTTTACAACGATCTACCATGATTTTTTCCAACCGCGAAAACCAGTAGCTAAAAATCACGGGAGCCATGTTTTTCAAGATGGCGCCTTACGCCCCTTTGTATAAACAGGTACCGGTCTTCTTTTTTCACTGTTTCTTTTTGGAAAGGTCCTTCTAGTGTTTGTCTCTGTGCGCCTATCCAGGTTTGGTCCCATTGTTTGTGTGCTTTTGGTGGGCTTCAGGACTGAGGACCGCCTCTGGTGTCTGAGTGTCTGGGGTGGCAGGAAGTGAGGGAGGTGCCCCAAACTCCCTGTGCTTAGTCTCACTGGAGACCCAATTCACTCTGGCGTGATTGGCTGGCTGACTGTCCGGCAAGGATAGCCACACTGCTTGGTGTGTGACAGCTAGGCTGGAATGAAAGGGAGAAAACTCTTTAAAAGGCAAGTCTTTTGGACTGGAAAGCAGAGTCGACCACTGGAACGGAAAGAACCGAAGACGAGCTGGAAGAGGACGGCTGCTGCAACTCCTGGACCGTTGGTTTGCCCGATGAAGCCCTGCTGCAGGTCTGAATTGCCTAACTCCATTCGACAGATAAGCTCCTTCAAGGACGGCTTCTTCCTTTGAGTTGGTGGGACCAATCAACACATAAGACACATGGATACCATTCTCAAGGCTGGTTAGGATGAATCTACAGCTACTGGAACTGAAGTGACTCCATCTTGTTTGCTTTCTTCAATGAACCCGTGCAGTGCAGGAGACCCCCGACGCCGTCCCTCTTGTCCCCACAACTGAGGCTCAGGAGCAGCGAGATCTGCAGGGCCTGCCAGTAACCACGACTTCAGCAACATTTGTTTCTTCATACAAAGGTACTGTGCCAACCCGATTCAGAGAACGCCACTCTCGCAGTGAAAGTTCCTGAAACTTTCCCAACTTGCAAGCCTAATCAACTTGTGACCTGACAAATAATCCTTTATCGTCCAAACTACTTCTGAGAACTTTTGCAAAGACCATTTGATACCAACTGCTCTTTCCTATCCAGAACACTAGCCCATTGACTTTGGCCTGGCCTATTGACTTGATTTGAACTCCTCAGGTGAATTGACACTATTTGCACTGCTTAGAAAGTATGTGTGATCTTTTCTACTTCTGTCCTTTTTGCTCACTGAAACGTAACTGTACTGCCAGTCGACTCCTATTTCAGGGGAGCTCAAACTGTCTCAAAAGCTTACAGTTTTGTATTGAGGTGTATGGGTATATAATAATAAGTTGCCTTCTCCTAGTGAAATGTTTCTAAATGATTGTGTAATAAATTACTAACACGTCGATTCATGGAATAATTAGCGTGGCGCAAGTGGCCAAAAACGTGCGAATCGCAGTGGAATAGCGAAAATCGCAGTGCAAGTGTGAAAATCGCACCAAAAGTAGCGCACATCGATTCATGGAAGGCCGTGCGCGAGAAAACCAGCGGATGTGCGATAAAACAGTGCGCGGCGCACATTGGCGCACAGGCCATCTAACAGCGTGCGCCAGGTCACAGCGAAAATCGCACAGGCCACAGCGAAATTCGCACATAGCGCGGCGCACGCAACAAAAGTAGGCGGAACATGGGCGTAACACTCGGAATGGGGAACAACTTGCCAAAACGTGGGCGTCACGGGGGAAGTACAGAGCACAAGTGCGCGGAACGCCCACACGCTCGCCTACAACACGTATTCATGGAATAGAATAGGGGGAAAAAGTGCACGCTCAAACCAGCGCACAGGCACAAACACGACCGCCACAAGAAAGCAGGCAGTAGCGTCTCTGCGGCTGTAAGAAATGTGCGCCAAAAGGTGCGCCAACAAATAGCACCTATATACTGCCATGATGAATGTCCTATACTGTGGCCCTCCAGGACAAATGACGTGCAAAGGGGTACCCACAAACACGGACACCCGCTGACAAAAAATACGTGTGCGTGTATACCTGGGTGCGCGGGAAGTCTCACAGGCGATTTCAGCAGGGTACGTGTATTTCAGGGGTGCGCGGGAAGTCACACACACGATTGGCCCAGTGCGAGCAGGGTACGTGTATTTCAGGGGTGCGCGGGAAGTTACACACGCGATTCCAGCAAGGTATGTGTATTTCAGGGGTGCGCGGCCAGTTCCACACATGATTGGCCCAGTGCGAGCAGGGTACATGTATTTCAGGGGTGCGCGGGAAGTTACACACGCAATTCCAGCAAGGTATGTGTATTTCATGGGTGCGCGGGAAGTCACACACGCGATTTCAGCAGGGTACGTGTATTTCAGGGGTGCGCGGCCAGTTCCACACACGATTGGCCCAGTGCGAGCAGGGTACGTGTATTTCAGGGGTGCGCGGGAAGTTACACACGCAATTCCAGCAAGGTATGTGTATTTCAGGGGTGCGCGGGAAGTCACACACGCGATTTCAGCAGGGTACGTGTATTTCAGGGGTGCGCGGCCAGTTCCACACACGATTGGCCCAGTGCGAGCAGGGTACGTGTATTTCAGGGGTGCGCGGGAAGTTACACACGCAATTCCAGCAAGGTATGTGTATTTCAGGGGTGCGCGGGAAGTCACACACGCGATTTCAGCAGGGTACGTGTATTTAAGGGGTGCGCGGCCAGTTCCACACACGTTTGGCCCAGTGCGAGCAGGGTACGTGTATTTCAGGGGTTCTGGGGAGTACCACACGTGAATTGGCCGTGTGAGCCCTCCCAGGTGTACGCTCCACAACCTCCACGGACCCTGCAGCCAGCCCACACCACGGGGGACTACCCTGCTCCCCTGCCCATGTCCCGCAGACAGCCCATTCACCATGGGCATTCCCCCCAGCCAACCCACATGTCACCTTGCACTACTGATCAACAATGTATGTCTCCCACCACCCCCACCCCCCAGCAGTGCAGGGGCAGCCTCTACCAGGCCCCCACTCATGTCTCCCACCAACCCCCACCCCCCAGCCACCAGGGGCAGCCTCCACCAGGCCCCCACTCATGTCCCCCTGCACCCCCACCCCCCAGCATCCAGGCTCACCCTCCACCAGGCCCCCATTCATGTCTCCCACCACCCCCACCCCCCAGCCACCAGGGGCAGCCTCCACCAGGCCCCTACTCATGTCTCCCACCACCCCCACCCCCCAGCAGTGCAGGGGCAGCCTCCACCAGGCCCCCACTCATGTCTCCCACCAGCCCCACCCCCCAGCCACCAGGGGCAGCCTCCACCAGGCCCCTACTCATGTCTCCCACCACCCCCACCCCCCACCCCCCAGGGCCAGCCTCCACCAGGCCCCCACTCATGTCTCCCACCACCCCCACCCCCCAGCCACCAGGGGCAGCCTCCACCAGGCCCCTACTCATGTCTCCCACCACCCCCACGCCCCAGCCACCAGGGGCAGCCTCCACCAGGCCCCCACTCATGTCTCCCACCACCCCCACCCCCCAGCCACCAGGGGCAGCCTCCACCAGGCCCCCACTCATGTCCCCCTGCACCCCCACCCCCCAGCATCCAGGGTCACCCTCCACCAGGCCCCCACTCATGTCTCCCACCACCCCCACCCCCCAGCCACCAGGGGCATCCTCCACCAGGCCCCCACTCATGTCCCCCTGCACCCCCACCCACCAGGATCCAGGCTCACCCTCCACCAGGCCCCCACTCATGTCTCCCACCACCCCCACCCCCCAGCCACCAGGGGCAGCCTCCACCAGGCCCCTACTCATGTCTCCCACCACCCCCATCCCCAAGCAGTGCAGGGGCAGCCTCCACCAGGCCCCCACTCATGTCTCCCACCACCCCCACCCCCCAGCAGTGCAGGGGCAGCCTCCACCAGGCCCCCACTCATGTCTCCCACCGCCCCCTCCCCCCAGTCACCAGGGGCAGCCTCCACCAGGCCCCCACTCATGTCTCCCACCACCCCCACCCCCAAGCATCCAGGGTCACCCTCCACCAGGCCCCCACTCATGTCTCCCACCACCCCCACCCCCCAGCCACCAGGGGCATCCTCCACCAGGCCCCCACTCATGTCCCCCTGCAACCCCACCCCCAGCATCCAGGCTCACCCTCCACCAGGCCCCCACTCATGTCTCCCACCACCCCCACCCCCCAGCCACCAGGGGCAGCCTCCACCAGGCCCCTACTCATGTTTCCCACCACCCCCACCCCCAAGGAGTGCAGGGGCAGCCTCCACCAGGCCCCCACTCATGTCTCCCACCACCCCCAAACCCCAGCCACCAGGGGCATCCTCCACCAGGCCCCCACTCATGTCCCCCTGCACCCCCACCCCCCAGCATCCAGGCTCACCCTCCACCAGGCCCCCACTCATGTCTCCCACCACCCCCACCCCCCAGCCACCAGGGACAGCCTCCACCAGGCCCCTACTCATGTCTCCCACCACCCCCCAGCAGTGCAGGGGCAGCCTCCACCAGGCCCCCACTCATGTCTCCCACCACCCCCACCCCCCAGCCACCAGGGGCAGCCTCCACCAGGCCCCCACTCATGTCCCCCTGCACCCCACCGCCCTGCATCCAGGCTCACCCTCCACCAGGCCCCCACTCATGTCTCCCACCACCCCCACCCCCCAGCCACCAGGGGCAGCTTCCACCAGGCCCCTACTCATGTCTCCCACCACCCCCACCCCCCAGCCACCAGGGGCATCCTCCACCAGGCCCCCACTCATGTCCCCCTGCACCCCCACCCCCCAGCATCCAGGCTCACCCTCCATCAAGCCCCCACTCATGTCTCCCACCACCCCCACCCCCCAGCCACCAGGGGCAGCCTCCACCAGGCCCCTACTCATGTCTCCCACCACCCCCACCCCCCAGCAGTGCAGGGGCAGCCTCCACCAGGCCCCCACTCATGTCTCCCACCACCCCCACCCCCCAGCCACCAGGGGCAGCCTCCACCAGGCCCCTACTCATGTCTCCCACCACCCCCACCCCCCAGCAGTGCAGGGGCAGCCTCCACCAGGCCCCCACTCATGTCTCCCACCACCCCCACCCCCCAGTCACCAGGGGCAGCCTCCACCAGGCCCCCACTCATGTCCCCCTGCACCCCCACCCCCCAGCATCGAGGGTCACCCTCCACCAGGCCCCCACTCATGTCTCTCACCACCCCCACCCCCCAGCCACCAGGGGCATCCTCCACCAGGCCCCCACTCATGTCCCCCTGCACTCCCACCCCCCAGCATCCAGGCTCACCCTCCACCAGGCCCCCACTCATGTCTCCCACCACCCCCACCCCCCAGCCACCAGGGGCAGCCTCCACCAGGCCCCTACTCATGTCTCCCACCACCCCCACCCCCCAGCAGTGCAGGGGCAGCCTCCACCAGGCCCCCACTCATGTCTCCCACCACCACCACCCCCCAGCCACCAGGGGCATCCTCCACCAGGCCCCCACTCATGTCCCCCTGCACCCCCACCCCCCAGCATCCAGGCTCACCCTCCACCAGGCCCCCACTCATGTCTCCCACCACCCCCACCCCCCAGCCACCAGGGGCAGCCTCCACCAGGCCCCTACTCATGTCTAAAACCACCACCCGCACCCCCAAGCAGTGCAGGGGCAGCCTCCACAAGGCCCCCACTCATGTCTCCCACCACGCCCACCCCCCAACCACCAGGGGCAGCCTCCACCAGGCCCCCACTCATGTCTCCCACCACCCCCACCCCCAAGCAGTGCAGGGGCAGCCTCCACCAGGCCCCCACTCATGTCTCCCACCACCCCCACCACCAAGCATTGCAGGGGCAGCCTCCACCAGGCCCCCACTCATGTCCCCCTGCACCCCCACCCCCCAGCATCAAGGGTCACCCTCCACCAGGCCCCCACTCATGTCTCTCACCACCCCCACCCCCCAGCCACCAGGGGCATCCTCCACCAGGCCCCCACTCATGTCCCCCTGCACCCCCACCCCCCCAGCATCCAGGCTCACCCTCCACCAGGCCCCCACTCATGTCTCCCACCACCCCCACCCCCCAGCCACCAGGGGCAGCCTCCACCAGGCCCCTACTCATGTCTCCCACCACCCCCACCCCCCAGCAGTGCGGGGGCAGCCTCCACCAGGCCCCCACTCATGTCTCCCACCACCCCCACCCCCCAGCCACCAGGGGCAGCCTCCACCAGGCCCCCACTCATGTCCCCCTGCACCCCCACCCCCCAGCATCCAGGCTCACCCTCCACCAGGCCCCCACTAATGTCTCCCACCACCCCCACCCCCCAGCCACCAGGGGCATCCTCCACCAGGCCCCCACTCATGTCCCCCTGCACCCCCACCCCCCAGCATCCAGGCTCACCCTCCACCAGGCCCCCACTCGTGTCTCCCACCACCCCCACCCCCCAGCCACCAGGGGCAGCCTCCACCAGGCCCCCACTCATGTCTCCCACCACCCCCACCCCCAAGCAGTGCAGGGGCAGCCTCCACCAGGCCCCCACTCATGTCCCCCTGCACCCCCACCCCCCAGCATCCAGGCTCACCCTCCACCAGGCCCCCACTCATGTCTCCCACCACCCCCACCCCCCAGCCACCAGGGGCAGCCTCCACCAGGCCCCTACTCATGTCTCCCACCACCCCCATCCCCAAGCAGTGCAGGGGCAGCCTCCACCAGGCCCCCACTCATGTCTCCCACCACCCCCACCCCCCAGCAGTGCAGGGGCAGCCTCCACCAGGCCCCCACTCATGTCTCCCACCGCCCCCACCCCCCAGTCACCAGGGGCAGCCTCCACCAGGCCCCCACTCATGTCTCCCACCACCCCCACCCCCAAGCATCCAGGGTCACCCTCCACCAGGCCCCCACTCATGTCTCCCACCACCCCCACCCCCCAGCCACCAGGGGCATCCTCCACCAGGCCCCCACTCATGTCCCCCTGCAACCCCACCCCCCAGCATCCAGGCTCACCCTCCACCAGGCCCCCACTCATGTCTCCCACCACCCCCACCCCCCAGCCACCAGGGGCAGCCTCCACCAGGCCCCTACTCATGTCTCCCACCACCCCCACCCCCAAGGAGTGCAGGGGCAGCCTCCACCAGGCCCCCACTCATGTCTCCCACCACCCCCAACCCCCAGCCACCAGGGGCATCCTCCACCAGGCCCCCACTCATGTCCCCCTGCACCCCCACCCCCCAGCATCCAGGCTCACCCTCCACCAGGCCCCCACTCATGTCTCCCACCACCCCCACCCCCCAGCCACCAGGGACAGCCTCCACCAGGCCCCTACTCATGTCTCCCACCACCCCCCAGCAGTGCAGGGGCAGCCTCCACCAGGCCCCCACTCATGTCTCCCACCACCCCCACCCCCCAGCCACCAGGGGCAGCCTCCACCAGGCCCCCACTCATGTCCCCCTGCACCCCACCCCCCAGCATCCAGGCTCACCCTCCACCAGGCCCCCACTCATGTCTCCCACCACCCCCACCCCCCAGCCACCAGGGGCAGCTTCCACCAGGCCCCTACTCATGTCTCCCACCACCCCCAACCCCCAGCCACCAGGGGCATCCTCCACCAGGCCCCCACTCATGTCCCCCTGCACCCCCACCCCCCAGCATCCAGGCTCACCCTCCACCAAGCCCCCACTCATGTCTCCCACCACCCCCACCCCCCAGCCACCAGGGGCAGCCTCCACCAGGCCCCTACTCATGTCTCCCACCACCCCCACCCCCCAGCAGTGCAGGGGCAGCCTCCACCAGGCCCCCACTCATGTCTCCCACCACCCCCACCCCCCAGCCACCAGGGGCAGCCTCCACCAGGCCCCTACTCATGTCTCCCACCACCCCCACCCCCCAGCAGTGCAGGGGCAGCCTCCACCAGGCCCCCACTCATGTCTCCCACCACCCCCACCCCCCAGTCACCAGGGGCAGCCTCCACCAGGCCCCCACTCATGTCCCCCTGCACCCCCACCCCCCAGCATCGAGGGTCACCCTCCACCAGGCCCCCACTCATGTCTCTCACCACCCCCACCCCCCAGCCACCAGGGGCACCCTCCCCCAGGCCCCCACTCATGTCCCCCTGCACTCCCACCCCCCAGCATCCAGGCTCACCCTCCACCAGGCCCCCACTCATGTCTCCCACCACCCCCACCCCCCAGCCACCAGGGGCAGCCTCCACCAGGCCCCTACTCATGTCTCCCACCACCCCTACCCCCCAGCAGTGCAGGGGCAGCCTCCACCAGGCCCCCACTCATGTCTCCCACCACCACCACCCCCCAGCCACCAGGGGCATCCTCCACCAGGCCCCCACTCATGTCCCCCTGCACCCCCACCCCCCAGCATCCAGGCTCACCCTCCACCAGGCCCCCACTCATGTCTCCCACCACCCCCACCCCCCAGCCACCAGGGGCAGCCTCCACCAGGCCCCTACTCATGTCTAAAACCACCACCCGCACCCCCAAGCAGTGCAGGGGCAGCCTCCACAAGGCCCCCACTCATGTCTCCCACCACGCCCACCCCCCAACCACCAGGGGCAGCCTCCACCAGGCCCCCACTCATGTCTCCCACCACCCCCACCCACAAGCAGTGCAGGGGCAGCCTCCACCAGGCCCCCACTCATGTCTCCCACCACCCCCACCACCAAGCATTGCAGGGGCAGCCTCCACCAGGCCCCCACTCATGTCCCCCTGCACCCCCACCCCCCAGCATCAAGGGTCACCCTCCACCAGGCCCCCACTCATGTCTCTCACCACCCCCACCCCCCAGCCACCAGGGGCATCCTCCACCAGGCCCCCACTCATGTCCCCCTGCACCCCCACCCCCCCAGCATCCAGGCTCACCCTCCACCAGGCCCCCACTCATGTCTCCCACCACCCCCACCCCCCAGCCACCAGGGGCAGCCTCCACCAGGCCCCTACTCATGTCTCCCACCACCCCCACCCCCCAGCAGTGCGGGGGCAGCCTCCACCAGGCCCCCACTCATGTCTCCCACCACCCCCACCCCCCAGCCACCAGGGGCAGCCTCCACCAGGCCCCCACTCATGTCCCCCTGCACCCCCACCCCCCAGCATCCAGGCTCACCCTGCACCAGGCCCCCACTAATGTCTCCCACCACCCCCACCCCCCAGCCACCAGGGGCATCCTCCACCAGGCCCCCACTCATGTCCCCCTGCACCCCCACCCCCCAGCATCCAGGCTCACCCTCCACCAGGCCCCCACTCATGTCTCCCACCACCCCCACCCCCCAGCCACCAGGGGCAGCCTCCACCAGGCCCCCACTCATGTCTCCCACCACCCCCACCCCCAAGCAGTGCAGGGGCAGCCTCCACCAGGCCCCCACTCATGTCCCCCTGCACCCCCACCCCCCAGCATCCAGGCTCACCCTCCACCAGGCCCCCACTCATGTCTCCCACCACCCCCACCCCCCAGCCACCAGGGGCAGCCTCCACCAGGCCCCTACTCATGTCTCCCACCACCCCCACCCCCCAGCAGTGCAGGGTCAGCCTGCACCAGGCCCCCACACATGTCTCCCACCACCCCCACCCCCCAGCCACCAGGGGCAGCCTCCACCAGTCCCCCACTCATGTCCCCCTGCACCCCCACCCCCCAGCATCCAGGGTCACCCTCCACCAGGCCCCCACTCATGTCTCTCACCACCCCCAGCCACCAGGGGCATCCTCCCCCAGGCCCCCACTCATGTCCCCCTGCACCCCCACACCCCAGCATCCAGGCTCACCCTCCACCAGGCCCCCACTCATGTCTCCCATCACCCCCACCCCCCAGCCACCAGGGGCAGCCTCCACCAGGCCCCTACTCATGTCTCCCACCACCCCCACCCCCCAGCAGTGCAGGGGCAGCCTGCACCAGGCCCCCACTCATGTCTCCCACCACCCCCACCCCCCAGCCAC
Source organism: Ambystoma mexicanum (assembly GCF_040938575.1). Lineage (NCBI taxonomy): Eukaryota > Metazoa > Chordata > Amphibia > Caudata > Ambystomatidae > Ambystoma > Ambystoma mexicanum. Next base: position 724,122,272 of record NC_090924.1, read on the forward strand.
CAGGGGCAGCCTCCACCAGGCC